>NW_011888862.1:4292242-4313750 GCF_000151845.1 Pteropus vampyrus
TGGATAAATGAGTCACAGACTCTGTGATGGGAAAAGAAACCACAAAAAGCGATTAAGGACAGTCACTCATCACAAGTTTGCCCTACTTCTCAAGTCTGCAGTAGGTCTGCTCTGAGTCCTATTACCATCTCTCACTACTTTGTGAGAATGTGCTTACTTACTTCTCTTCCATCTATTTTCATTTTCCCATCATGGTCTTTCCTTTCCATGAGGCAAGTCAGAGCATCTCCAACTCTGACTTTAGATCAGTGTTGGAATATTGTTTAAAAACCCTTTTATCTGACAGAAAGAAATTGGATTATGGGCAGTGAACACACAATGCAATATATATATGACTTACTGTTGAATTGTACACTTGAAAGTTATTAGATTTTGTTAATCAAAGTCACCCCAATTGAAAAAAAAAGAAAAAATTAATTAAGAAGAACATCTTTGGTAGCATAAAATAAATGATAAATAAATAAATACTCTTATGTCACCCATCTGCTCCACCATGTGAGTTGTGACTGCATTCAAGTTGCTTATTTAGAAGAGAAAAAAAATGGCATAGATGATAGATAGAGACTCTGTTCATCCCTCTGGCGACCAAATCAAAGTTGCGACAGAAACAAAAAGCAGCAGCAAGGAAAAATCGCCTGGGATCCAGATGAACAAGCCATACAACTAGGCAGAAATCCAAGAAAATACCCGGCAACAGCAGAAGGTAAGACGGGGCGAGGACGCGGGGCTGCCCGGCTTCCAGCAGCAGAGTGAGACGGAGGCTGCGGCAGAGGCAGAAGCCTCTTAAAGGGGCCACGGCTGCGAGTGGATTTTCACGGTGACAGACCTGCTCGCTCTGAGCACCAGTGCCCATTCGGCTGTGCCCAGGGAGCACCAGGGACTTACAGGGAGACTTCGTCAAAGTGAGGGCTGAGGCGAAACTCGCTCAGTACAGCTCAGGACAGAAGTGCCAGCGGTGTCCATTGTTCCCTATTGAGTCCCCGCCCCTCCCAGTGCATGGACACAGTACCGCCATAGCCGTGACATCATCAACCTGGATAACAGAGGTCACTCCACCCAGAGGATCCCCTGAAACCCCGCCTCCTCCAACTCAAGCCTCATCCAGGTGTATACTTGGCGAGTCAGGTGCTCCTTGCTGAGCAGCACCAAGACTCACCCTGGTGGCAGCTAACTGTGATTTCTGGCATGGCCTCTTGACACAACTATAAGCACAGCATCTGTGGATTGCTTGCTGAATGTTAACAGGTGGCCCCAGAGGGGCAGAGGCTTGGGCTAAGTTTGACTTGCAGCTGAACCCCTCTCAGGACTGTGCCACGGGACACCTACTTCACAAATCCACACTAATAAGACCGGGAGACTTAGGAGCTTTGCTTCGTACATAGAAACAGACACAGAAAGGCAGCCAAAATGGGAAGACAAAGAAGCAGAAACCATACGAGAGAACAGAACAGAGATCCAGAGTCAAGTAATCTAATAGATGCAGAGTTCAAAAGACTGGTTATAAAGATGCTCAGTGAACTTTTAGGAAGTGTAGATAAATTCAGTGAGAACTGGAACAAAGAGATAAAAAACATAAAAATGGAAATGGAAATTATAAAAGGGAACCAATCTGAAATGAAGAACACATTATCTGAGATGAGAAGTATATTAAATGGAATAAACAAAGGGATAAACAAAGTGAATAAAGAATGGGATCAAATGCCCTATCTAGAGGATGGGAAAGCCAAGGACACTCAATCAGAATGGCAACAAATGAGATACTAAGACGATAAAAATAATTTAAGCAGCATATGGGACACTATTAAGGGTCCAAATATCCGTCTGATCGGTGTAACTGAAGAAAATCAAGACGTTGAACAGCTGTTTGAAGAAATAATGATGGAAAACTTCCCTAACCTGGTGAAGGAAATGGACATAAAACCCCAGGAAGCTCAGAGAATTCCAAAAATCAGGGACTCAAAGAGGCCCACACCAAGACACATCATCATTAAAATGGCAAAGGTTAAATACAAAGAAAATTAAAAGCAGCAAGAGAAAAACAGATAGTTACTTATAAGGGAACACCCATAAGACTGGCAGTTGATTTCTCAAAAGAAACTATGCAGGACAGAAGGGCTTGGCAAAAAAATATCCGACAGGATGAAGACCCAGGATCTACAACCAAGAATATTTATCCAGCAAAGCTCTCATGTAGAGTTGAAGGACAGATAAAGAGCTTCCCAGACAAAAATAAGCTAAAGGAATTTATCACCACCAAGCCAGTATTACAGGAAATGTTGGAGGGACTTCTTTGAGAAGAAAAAACTTGTGCCAAAAACAGGAATAAAGAATGGTAACGACTACATTCCTATCAATAAGTACCTCAAATGGAAAAGAATTAAGTGCTCCAACTGAAAGAGTGGATGAATGGAAAGGAAAGCAAGACCCTTACATGTTGCCTATAAGAGACTCACTTCAGATTAAAAGACACACAGACTAAAAGGAAGGGGATGGAAAAAAATATTGCTTTGATGGACCTAGAAGGTATTCAAGTCAGACAGAGAAAGATAAACACTATATGATTTCACTTATATGAGGAATCTAAGGAATAGACTCACAAATATAGTGGACAATTTGGTGTTGGACAGAGGGGAGGGGAGTTAGGGGGATGGGAGAATGGGGTGAAGGGTTAAAGAAGTACAAATTAGAGGCTGATGGATGGCCACAGGGATGAGGAGCACGGCATAAGGAATTGCAGTCAGCATTAATACATTGGCTACGTGGAGGGTCAGGGGAGGGAAGGAGCAATTGCGGGGATCATTTTACAAACTATATAGAGATGTAACCGATGTACTGTATACTTGAAACTAATTAAAATAAATCATTTTTTTTAAAGTTGCTTATTTGGATAGGAGCTAAAAATTAATATTAGAAGGAGGATGGCATATACAAGTATGGATAATATATTATGATTGATAGAACATAGATCAATATTGATGATATTTCAATATTTTAGTATAAGATTAATTGAACCATGGAGCCCCAAATGTGGGTGCTTTTCTGGGTAGTACCAGAGACTTGCTATAACCTTCCCTTGCTCTTGGCTACCCCTTTTTATCCACAAGAAAGTTGAACACAGGGTAGAAATAAGTATTTTCCATGAAACAATCTGAAGTCCACAGCAGAGTCACGTTTGGAAAATGCGTCAGAACAGACAAAATGGTATACCTTTTCTTTCCTTCTCTACCTGGCCACCTTGCTCCTCTTTCAAGATCCTCCTCTCTGTAAGCCTGACACTGCCAGGCAGTCGTGTGCACCATTCTCTACATCAGGGTCTTGTCACCCTTGGCATCACTCACATTTTGGGCCAGGGTTCTTGGTCGCGGGGCCTGTCCTGAACACTGTAGGTTGTTTAGCAGCATCCCTAGCCTCTACCCACTAGAAGCGAGTAGCATTCAATTGTCACAACCAAAAATATCTCCAGACATTGCCGAATGTGCCCAGGGAGCGGGGAGAGCTAAATATCCCCAGTTGAGGACACTCGTAGGACCAAAAAATCAGTGAGCCCAAGAAGACCCCAGCATTGTGCCAGGTGGAGAAAAGGCTGCTGGATTGAATGTTGGTTGTCAGCACTTAATCTAGACGATTGTCTGATGTAGTTAGAGCCCAGATCAATAACTGAGACAGAACCTAAGAGCACATACTTCTCAGCACAGGGGGCATGGTCGCACAGGTCCTGTTTCGTTATTTAAATAGAGCCCTCAGACAAAAGCACTTTCGAACGTCCGAGCCCCATAAACAAATCTCTGGTTACCTGAGAAGGAAAAATCAACAGAGGTGCTGGTTTCTTGCTGTGTTCACACATCTCCTTAAGCTTTCATTTTATCCTCAGCAATAACAAGCTGATGCCGGTCCATTTGTGACCTGCTAATGGGGTGCATTTTCATATTTATCTGCTTTCACGTTATCTGTGGCCTCTTTGGGAGTGCTCCCTGATTGCTCTCCAATCATTTCCTGCCCCTTTCGAGAACATTAGGTATTAATTCAAGCTTGTCAAATCTTATATGATATATTCCATTCAGGAGCTAATACCTCATCAACCTTACCTGGCACTGGAAAATTCAATTTCTCAAGATACCAGCTGTTATCCCAGAGACCTTGCATATCTGTTTAGAACAGCTAATAGGAAATGTTCTTGCTGAATTCATTTTTTTTTTTGCAGCTAGTAAAATTTTATGAATTGCACATAAAATATACCTCAATGAATCTTAAAGAATAAATGAAATGAATAAATGTATGGCATAGTAATTTAAGTGCTTTTTTTTGCAATCATTCCAAATAACAACAAATAAAATAAGAATATAATGCATCTGTATGTTACAGAAAATTTTAAAAGACATTTTTTGTGAGAGGGCTGTTGTGGCTTAGTTTCCAAAAGAACATTAAATCGTGATGTGGCATTCGAAAGGTTGAAGGCACAAGTTGGCTATCCAATGTACATCGTTTTGTTTTGTTTTGTTTTGTTTTGTTTTGTTTTGTTTTAATAGTTGCCATTGTTGAAAGGCCAATCCACAGAGATAAATTGTCGTTAATGGAAATGAACTTCTGTAGCTCATTTCACAAGGTGAAGATCATCTTCTCTCAAAGACATCAGAATTCTCCAGAGCTTTCTAAGTTTAAATCCAGTTGTGAAAATATTCAACTTTATCATTTGATCTGGAGACAGGAAGATCATTGTCATGTGCAATCTAGCAGTAGATTAATAACTGCAGTAATTTCAAAGAAATGATGAACATAAAAGGTATTTCGGAATATTTACAATGACTATGGTCTGATATAAAAATATCTGTGAGATCTACGAATGGCAGAGTTATGAGTACTGCTAATACTTCTCTGGTCGTCTGTGTTCCTAATCGAAAGAAATGCTCAATTTCAGTTAGAGGTTAATGAAAATAAAGACTTAAAAAATCTTTAATTTACAGGCCTCTTGAATTCTGTCCACAGACCCCCAGGTTAAGAATTCCTGTTCTAATGGACTGACATATTCCATCACAGCATGAAGGGAAAAGCAAGGCAGAGTCCAGGAATGTTTCAAAGACCACGCGACTCAGATTTCCACCCAGCATCTGCTCCTTACTTCTTTGAGAGCATCTACTAAGTTTCCCCATCACTTATTCAGTCTCGACCTCAGAGATCGCCTTGCTTTTCCTGGAATACAAGCCTGTCTCAGGGCCTTTGCACTTGCTGATCTCCGTGTCTCAAAGGGAAGAAAAGCTGCCTTCAGATTTCTACAAAGCTAGCTCTGTTATCACCTTGAGAGTCGGGCTTAAATGTCACCTTCTCATTAAGCTCTCTGTGACTTGATATTTAGAATTGCAATCTGTGCTGTGAGAGTTAATTGCAGCATGTCTAGAATTAGCCTAAACTTCTGTTGAAATAAGAAATCCATCTGTATGGCACTGATCCCTGGCCGAGGCATGAAACCTTATTAATTAATAGCGCTGTGGTGTAATTGTGGGTTTGAGGAGCTGGGAGAGGTTCGTACCAGCTTGTCAGCATTGTTTATTGATAACAGTGACACTGATGATCTGCACCTGGTCAGGGTGAGACCCTAAGAGATCTCTACTGTTAAGGCTGGTTACATAGCAGGGATATGCATACATAACCAGAAGAATATTTTTTTAAAAAAACCTGGGCAAGACTCCATATTGGTTCTCCAGTTCCCGGGGTACCACATACACATCTCTAGCTTTCGAGCAGAAAGCAAGAGCACATCCTGCCACAGCCCTTACAGACAGAAGAAAATAGATCCTCACCCTGACCTCTCCAGATCTCTTGCTATGAGACAATCTTTTGCTGTGATGCATATCCTCACTTTAATGCTCTTTCTCTATTATATCTTTTTCCTATGATATCCTATTATACCCTGTGATAAACTTCTCATTTGTAAGCACTGTCATTAGAGTCCTGTGAGTTTTCTTTAGCAATTGAACCCTATTAAATGCCACCATTAGCACACAATCCCTACCCCAACTCTCCCTCCTCCTTGTCTCGATGGCACTTAGCACCAACTGACGTACTACGTATTTTATTTATTTTGTTCACCATATTAACGTGTTTATTATTTTGCTTATTATTTTTTATTGTCCTCCCACAGGGGGAGTCCAGGAGGGCAGGGTTTCTGGTCTAATTCTTAAATTTTACTGCAGTAAAATTTACTGGACCATAGCAAGCCTTCTGCATTTATTATTTGATAAATAAATGAACGAATTGAAGAAAGAGGCAGAGTAGAAAAATCACTTACAGTTCAAGGCTGTTTCTCTCCAGCTCTGAGCTTGAAAATCAATAAACAGAAGCTTAGAAAGATGGACAATGATAAAGAGTGTGTTCACCTGCTGATTATACTCAAGTCAGTTACCATAAGGGACAGAGATGTTAACTGACAGTCGACTACAACAGGAATTGATGCACCCCTAATCTACATTGGTTCAAAGATCGAAAACTGATGCCCATGAAAGGCTGCCAGTGGTTAAGAGCATCCCTTTCTGACAGCTCTTCCAGCCTCTGAAGGCAGAGTCGCCCAGATGTGACATCTCTTTCAGTTTCCTTAATACTTACAGAAGCTTTTATATTTCGGGGATTTTGTTGGAGGGGTGGGAGAACAAAATGGCTGGCAGCTGGCAAACATCACGGGGCTTGTCGGTCAGGGCCATTAGCACTGAAATTTGGGGATCTAAAAGTTTGATGAGGAGCCATTGTGATGGACCACCAATACAGAGGTTTGGCTTCTTATCACTGGCAACATTAATCTGTAAATACCTCAGTCTTTCTGAACTCCCATGTGGACTGCTGATCTAGAAAACATAGCTAAACTTTGAGCACTGCTTAGCTGAGCAATCGTAAAGTCTTTCCTTGCTTTAAGGCAGGGATCCCCAACCCCCAGGCCACAAACTGGTACCGATCCATGGCCTGTTAGGAACAAGGCCGCACAGCAGGCCAGTGAGCAGAGCTTCATCTGTCTTTGCAGCCACTCCCCAGCACCAGCATCACCACCTCAGCTCCACCTCAGATCATCAGGCATTAGATTCTCATAGGAGCACCGGTCCCTGGTGCCAAAAAGGTTGGGGACCGCTGTTCTAGAGCAGTGATTTCCAAACCTTCACCTGCATCTGAGTCATAGGAGGAATTTTTAAAATTACAAGGTCTGTTTTTCCTCCCCATTTCCCACCCCAATCAGGATTCCAAATCATCAGGTCTGAGGTGGGATCTGGGAAATCGGTACTTTGAAAACCTCTGTGTACAATTTTACAGTTGGGGACTATCTTCTCTAAATTGTATTACAAAATATTAGTAAATTCAAAGATGATTTATGATTTCAATGAGCAAAGTAGTCACTTCTTTTGAATTATAAGGAAAAACTTTTTTCATGTTCATTTTTCTCTCATGGAATCTGTTTGTTTAAAAAATTTTTCCCAGTTGTATTGAGATATAATTGACATATAAGATTGTATTAGTTTCAGGTGTACAACATAATGATTTGATATTTGCATATATTACAAAACGTGCACCTCAATCTAGTTAACATCCATCACCTCATATAGTTACAATTTTTTTTCTTGTAATAAGGACTTTTAAGATCTCCTCTCTTGGCCACTTTCAAATATATAATACAGTATTGTTAACTATAGCCGCCATTATATTTTTAAGTGTCGAAGTGTTTAAATCCTTTCAGGGGAGACTGTGCAGTTTGCTCTGGGCTTGGTAAATTTGCTGCCATCTTGTTTCTGTCTTCCATTCATTGTCCTATTGTTTGAACTTCTAGAGGGAGAGCAGAGAGGATGAAGGATAAATTGTGCAGCCCAATATGTTTGCTTTTGAGTTTGTTGGGAAGAAGCTGGTGCCTGGTTTTTATTTTTAAGTTGTTGGGGAGGCAGAGAAGGGGGCAGGTGACATATGATTTTTCTAAGAGCAAAATAGTAATTGGAAGAGCTGGAGATAAAAGAAAGATGTCCCCCCACCAATGGGCCCCAGCCACACTCCAATACCACATTCTTTCCACAGTTCTGTACTGCCACAATGAAACAGTGCAATAATTGGAGGTCACATACAATTTACCTAGAGTGGCCAAATGAATGGTACCAAGTTAGAGAGCTGCTCCTCAGCTTGTGTTTATCGTAAAGATGAGGCATAGTTCAAAGTGACATCAACAACACATAGCCCTTAACTTTCCTCTCCAGTGGATATTCTTCTGATGTAGTTGACAGGAGCCAGCCTCCTTGTATAGGGTCTAATCGTGCCTAGAAGGCAGCAGAGGCTGGAACCAGTTGGTACGAGGTTTTAAAAGTTGACTGTGCACATTTGTTCCGAACTCTGCATTCAATGCTGTCAAATTGGTGGCCTGAAATTGGCCACGGTGGGCATATTTATACCACGGAAATTTGTAAACACTACAAATCAGAAAGTAATGTATTTTTTTTTCTGGAGACCTGGATGTTAAACATTTACCAGCATACCACTACTCAAAAGCTGTCATCCATGCCAAGGCAGATAAAACTAAAATGTCATTCATTATATTGCCTTTGCTAGTCAGGTAAAGTGTTCGATAAAGTGGGTCCTCTGCATTGAAAATGGCCAAATATCAAGTATTGTCGTGTTATTCCACATCAGGGGAAAACGAGCCTCCTCGCTAATTTCTGAATCATTCTTCTCATGACCAACAAACTGATTCAGAGATGCTAATTAGTCCATGACTTTCTACTTACGGAGGAACCTGTACCACCCGTGACAAGCCTAAGACGATGAAGGTTTACAGAAAACGGCGTTGCTTTTGATGACTTCCTCTAGCACAGTACAGTTGGAAGTCTCACATCAAAGTTTTTCTCCTTCTCAAGTAGCTACCTCCAGTCGTGACCTAGAGTGGAAGTATTATGAGACGCAGAAATTCATAGCCCAAGAAAAACTACCTGCCAGCCTCATTCAACAACCAGTTTGGCATCACCACGACTGGTGGAAATCCACTGCAGAACAGCTACTTTCAATCCACAGTTTATTGAACTAAAGACAGAGAACTGCTTATTCGTTAATCAGGGGAAAGGAGTGATCATTGGGAAAGAGAGTCCACTTACGGCCTTGGAACTCGAGACATCAGGATTCCCACTCATCAAAACCTTTTCAAACCTCTAGTGTAGTATTTTTGCTGTATCTGGTACTAGTACACGTGTTTGGTTTTTCCTCTCTTCTGCTGCTAAATCCCCAAACAGCAGAGTACATTTTCACTAAACCCAACTAACATAGGAAGTGACTGGATCAGAAGAACTTATTAATGAGCCAAAGGGCACAACAGGGCCTATTTCCATCAGTAACTGTCGGTAGCTAAGGGCTGTGCAGGAATTTTTTTTAAGTTTTTTTCCATCATTGCATTTTGACAGGTCCAGAGCGTAACTGATACAACCACATTTTAAATACATTTCTACAAACACCACAGTGAATGTCAGTTCTGGAAAATGCAGGGAGGAAAATGGCCAAGGTGATGCTCTAGTTAATGAAAGTCTTCCAAGGAAACCATTTATATCTCAAATGCTCACTCTTAACTTCATCTCAGAGAATCTCTAGGCTATCTTCGGGTGGCAAATAACCTCAGTTGCTGTTTGAGTGTCAGTCCTTCCTATTAAGACTAGAAAAGTATATGTGCTACAGAAGATGTTCCTACCAACTCTGCTTCAGTCGGGTTCAAATGCTGTCCGTGGTCTTTTCAAGAGCCAAGATTGATTTGCAGTTGTGATGCACCCTCCATATTCTTTCCTAATTACGACAAAGAGTATGAAGAACTATTGGCCTACGGAACACATCTTATCTGAAATCCTAGAAGAAACAAGACAGTGGACCCACTTATGACCGAGAACCTGGTGCTCAGACTTCATTCTAAGTAATAGAATCAACTCAAGATACTTTAAGTAAAAAGATAAAGACCTCATAGAAGAGGAAGCCGAATAGATTCCAGGTTCCGGGAAGAGCAGGAATAAAAAAGTTTCAAGAAGCTTAACTATAGGCATATGTGAATATTTACTCTGGTGGTCTCACTATTTACTTGACTCAGTTGACCATTCTCTAAGTTTTTGTATTGCTTGATTCGAATTTTCCAAAGAAGGATTGCGAGTAACCACAAGCAAGCCTCAGATCGACTCCTCTGAGAATGCCATCCATGCCTGTCTCATTATGCTGGGCAAAGCCACGTAAGACAGTTTCCCAATCTTAAGACTAATAGCAAGGAACAAGGTAAGTTAGAACAGGAAATGGGTTATGGAAGGCAGATCCACTAGCATCTTTACTCAGTACCCTAACAAGCCACGGTGTAGTTCCATAGCCTGCAGTTGATTTTTTAATGAATGGCAGTCTGGATTTGCACATGATGAAATTCGCCTCTGTAAATTTCATATATTACAAATCATGTACAATGACTCTGCCTTGCATGGAAAAATATAGCCATGCACAAAGCTAAAGAAGCCAGCCATTCTGTCATTTTAGCCATCCAATGGGTTGATTGACTGTAAGAAAAAAAATCAATTGAGTCAAAACGGTTGATCTGGTGACCTAGAGCAGACCCAGACCGAAAGGAACAGAAGGATTTGACATTCGTGTGGCAAAGTAAGTTATTGCGATATTAATTGTGCTTACTTCTTACTGTGAGGTTAATGTTCTTCATTATTAATTCTAGATCAAGGATCAGCAAACTTTTTTTCTGTAAAGAACCAGACAATAAATAATTTAGGCATTGCAGGTCTTGTAATGTCTGTCACAACTACTGAACTCCGAAGTAGTGCTAAAGCAGACATAGATGATATGTAATGAATGAGTGTAACTGTGTTCCAATAAAGCTTTATTAACAAAAACAGGAGGCAAGATGGATTAGGTCTGCTAACCACTGTTTGTCAACCTCTGTTCTAGATCATTTCTCTTCCTCCTCCCTCAAACCTCTATCTCCTTTTAAATTATACCATCACAGGATACAACCCACCACCCCTCCTTGCTATTGTCATCAAGAAATGTCTGGTCCTTAGACTTGGCTCTCTGTCTTCCTCTTAATCCTTTATGTTTGTCATTGTTCTTGGCAACTTTTCCACTCATGGAGAAGATAACTCACCATATAGCCTCACTTCCCTGTCCAATTCGCTTCCAATTATCTTTTCCTTAATCCACTCACCTTCTCCTAGAGTCTGTCATCGACAATAACCAAACTACCTCCAAAATTGTGATTTTGAGCCTCTCGTTAATAATCAACCCCTCTTGCTCTAACCCACTTACTCTAGATATGAATAGTTCTTTAATTCACCGAAGTCCCTGGGAATTCCAATCCACTGGCCCTATTACTTTTTCACTGTCCACCAGCCCTGTCCTCCCACGTCTTCCTATCCCTCCTTGCCCGGTTTAGACAGCAATCTTACCCCTGTATAGTCCCCTTAACTCCTTTATCCCTCTCTCCCAGTTCTGTACCCATGCCACAGCTGCACGTGCACAATGAGTGTAGCTGGATGAAAAACGCAATCATGATCATGGATCTCAAGTGTGCAGTCTACATCCCTAACAATCCCGCCACGATTAGAGAATGGTCAACTGAGTCAAGTAAATAGTGAGACCACAAGTAGTTAACTTTTCTGCTCTCAGAGACAACCACCTTGCATCTTTTCCATCCTCTCACCTCCAAGTCACCTCCTCCTCTTCGCTCTTCCTGTTTCACTAGGAAAATAGGAAATGCCCAAGTCTGTATTCCCCTGGGCTCGTGAACGTTTACGATACAGGACTGAAGGCTGGGGTTCCCTGAAAGCAGGCACCTTCTGCGTTAAGTGCCCACTTTCTTGATTTGTGTTTCTGAAGCCCGCTGAGGGAATCATGCGAGGTTTTCCCAAAGCTAGGAGGAAGAGAGACTTGGAGACTAGGGTGGAATCTGCTAACATTCAGAAATAATAATTCCCCAAGATTGAAAGGGGACTGTTTTTTTTGGGGGGAGGGGGGTCCCAGAAGCAGGAGCTCGAGTCCTCTTCCCATACAACAGCCTGGGAAAGAGGCACAGCATTAAGAGACAATGGTTACAGGGTCTCTCTAGGGAGGCTGTGCCCCAGGCACTAGCGCTTCCAGCCTTAGTCCAATCATTAGGTTATGCGGCTGCCTCAGAGCCACGCGTCTCCAAGGAACCACCTGGGACTGGACGACAAACATCATCAGTGCTCACCTAGACCTGAGACCGGGAGGCCCTCCTCGCGTGTTCTGGGCAACATAAGACACTTGAGATCTTTGCTCAACCCTTCAGAGGGGTCCATATTGTGACTGAGGCTGAATTTCCAGCCAGGCTGACGGTGCTTTGGGAGCAATTAAATTCACTTTAGAGAACTAAAAGAAATGGGACATTCCTTATATCCCATGTTGAAAAGTAAAACGCAGGCCCACGACATTTGATTCTGTACATGCAACTCAGAGGCATATATTTCCACTGGTGGCTTTCTGAAGCGCTTTCTTATTTAAGTAAAATTCACTCAATGTGAATTAGACGAAAGCAGTGTGACATCATCCACACTTTTCATGATCATAGCCCAACGCTTACGACGTAAATACTTAGGCTTCCACGGAGGTATCTTCTAAGCCAATGAAGCTTAAACACCTAAAACATCACATTAAAATTCCCACACAGGCCTGTAGAAACTCCTGCTTTCACTGTACTCCAAAAAGACCAAGCTTTTCAAAAGGGCATAGAAAGTTGAAAAATCACATCTCACCAGGAGTGAGCAAAGAGGCCTTGGGTGGGGAGGAAACTGAGAGGAAATCAATTTTACTTGCCTCGGCCTTACAATGGATTTTGCAAAGTAAAGGGTAGAAAATCAATCTTGTCAAATCAGTGAGAATTTATACACTTGAAGGAGTCTAAAGGTCTTGGAGGGTGTATTAGGCAGTAGGACGTTCTCTTCCACCACATCATGGAGGATACAGCATGAAGGTTGGACCCTTTTCTGTAGCAAGGGGACCGCGCTAAGGACTTTTGCCATGTTTCTCATCACGTTCCACCCATGGCGGAAGCCAGACCTGAGCGTGACTTCCTCAATCGCAGCCCAAACACCCTGAAGGGGAGACTCGAGCAGGACACAGAAGTCCTAGGAGTACTTGTTCTCGACTCGCCAGAACAAGCCTCCAGATTACGTCTAACAGAAGGTCCCCTTATTCGGCCTCTGACAGTGAGTGCCTCTGACATTTTGGAGCTGCTGGGCCAACTAACAAGACAGACCTCCTGTGGGTATAAAGTAAGTCCATACTTTAAACAAATCAACACAAAATCGATGGTTATTTGCCATTAGCAGGTATGGTAGGCAGAATTCTAAGATGGCCCCCAAGATTCTGGGCCCCGGTATACATACTCTTTCTCCCAGTTAATCAATTAAACACTAATCTAGGTGCTTATTTGAAGGGATTTTGCAGCTGTGATTAAGATTTCAAATCAGATGATCCAGGTAGGTCTGACCTAATCAGGTGAGCCCTTTCCAGCTGACCACAGCAAGATGGAAGACGCACTCCACTTTGCCTGGAAGTGAGCCAGAATCCATGCTTTGAACTTCCTTTGGAGGGGCCACATGGCAAGGAATATGGGGGGTGGTCTCTAGATGCTGAGGGCAGTCCTCAGCTGACAGCTAGCAGGAAAAACAAGGACCCGGGTCCTGCAACCACGAGGAATTGAATTCTGCCAACAACCAGTGATCTTGAGGGAAGACCCCCTAGACCCCAGATGAGAACTGTAGCCTTAGCCAACACCTCGATTTCAGCCTTGAGCAGAGAATCCATTCACGCCGTGCCTGGATTCTGACCTACAGAAACTATGAGATAATAACTTTGTGTTGCTTTAAGCCACGAAGCTTGTGAAAATTCGTTATGCAGCAATAGAACACTAATACGGCGAGAAAGAGAAGAAGAAAAAACAACATACACAACTAGCAAATCAGCAGCCAGAGGATTTTGTTCAAAGCCCGGGCAGCTTCCCCTCCATCCTGCCACATTACAGACAAAGATTTTGTCACTGACAAAGTCAGTACAAAATACTCCCAGTTCAGAAACAAAAACAAAAACAAAAACAAAAACAAACACAAACGATCTCATTTGCCACGCTGGGCTTGTTTCCCCGGGAAGGTGTTCTGCACTCACCAGCGTCACTGGCAGGGCAAGGCGGATCTGTCTGCTTCATGGGTCGAGGAAGAGGCTGGGTGATACCAACATAAAGCTGGCACAGCCGCCTGATGTCATGGCAAGACCTCTGACCTACAGACTTGGCTCCACCTCCATTTCCAAGATCTTGGGAAATTAGAGAGGGGGTTTTAGGACCCAGGGACCCAGAGCTCTGGGGTTTATTGAAGAAAATAAAAAGCAGATTGTATAATGGTTAAGAGCTCTCAGGGCTCCTGCATTAAAACCTGGCTTTACCACCTACTGTGTGACTTTTGCAAGTTTCTTCACACTTCTGCACCCCAGTCTGTAAAACGGGGATGACAGAGTCGTGAAGGTTTGAGGTAAGGCTTATAGATCACTGATGCATGGGGCCCAGCTGTTAGCAAGCCCTCTAAAATGGGAGCGGTTGTTTAGTTGTTTTTAATGCTGACTGGGTCTTATACTCAAGCCCTAATGCTGGGCTTTCATCATATGATGAATGCCCAACCCCATGCCCCAGAATAGACAGCTGAGCACATCTTGATCCTTTGTTTCTGAACCCTAAATGTCTGCTTAATGACTAACCCCACTCCCGCCCAGTACATTGAGTATCAAACCACGCCAATCAGCCCCAATATAAACCCAGAACAAATCAATTGTCCTTCCCTGGCCTCTTCTCGCTTTCTTCATTCATTATAATGTGAATTGTGCTAACAACGTGTACCCACTGGTCAGCGTTTCTACTGGATAAAACCAAGGGGATGTAGTAAACCGACAATATGAGGCTAGGCTACAGTAAATACGTGCTAAGTTCACACTCTAAAAACAAAGTAATTATTTTTAAAAGATGGTTTCACAAGGCTAAAAATTTACATCTCTCATTCGTGAAGGTGGGGGTCTATTAAATGTCACTGAACCAGCTTTAATGATAGAATTTATGAAGTTGTGTCAGATTGTGACGATAAAACATGCAGAGGTATATGCAGCTTATAAATATAACTACATCTAGACTCATAAAAATAGACTTTCTATTTTAATAGAATCTTCTTTCTGAGCATTTCTAAATGAAGCAATTTGAAATTTTCCGAAATTGCAATGAGAGAGGTGGTGGTGGTGCTTTTCTCATTTGCAGAGATGACCATCTATTATCTGGATTTGCAAGTTGGTTATCTGGAAGATTCAAGAAGAAAAATATTGTTCTAGTAATTCCCCCGCAGTCCTGGGTTACACTCAGAGGATTTGGCTGAGGAAGATCAAAATAAACGAGAGTCTATCCAATACGTTTTATATGAGAAACCAGGCTATTTTTTAAACTAGTGTCTTCAAGAGAAAAAAAAAAAAACTATAGCAAAATGCCTACAGCTCCTTACTCCTTAGCAAATGATTCTTTTGACTAGAGTGTAAGATCCAGAAATTCCATATCTTTGCCTGTCTCGTTCACGGTGGCCACCCTGGTGCCTAGAATAGCGTCTGTCACAGACACAGGCACACACTCAATATTTCCTGAGAAAACCAATGAATGAAATTAAATGAATTAGCAAGTGGCAGGGTACTATCTAAATTCTGAGCAGTTATAAATGTAAACATGATCAGATCAAGAAGCAAAAAAAGGAACAGGGAGGTAAGGTTCTGTAAAGTCGCATTTGAATTTAGGGGGACACTGGAAAAGAAGGAAATCCGGTGTTAGTGGAATTTATCACTACAAAGTTTTCATTCCTGAATGGAAATTTCCAGAGCCTATGCTGTAAACCATCTTACAATGGGTTATTTATGAAGAGCAAGCCTTTTGCTTTAGCATCTGTGTGGCAGCGGCGCCATCTGCTGGGTAACTAGTTTAGCCTTTTAGAAAAATATTCTAGTCTTTCATGTAGCAAATTGAATTTAGAATCACAGAAAATTACGTCGGAAATATCTTCAGAGATCATCTAGGCCCTATGTCATCTTACAGGTAAAGATTTGCCTTAAGTAGGTACGATGTTTTCTTTGTTTCTATTGATGGAACGGAACCCCAAGTTCATCTCTCAGAGAGAAGATGAAAAAGTACAGCCATCGTTACTAAATTATATCAGAAGTTTTATGTAAATCAAAAGCTGAAAGGCAATTAAAATCCACTGGTCAAGCATCTGAAGAGTGCGGTCCAAAAGAAATTTCTTCAAACGAAACCTCTGTAACAGTGGAGCCATAGAACTTTCGGCAACGGTCTATATCTGTGCTGTCCAACACAATAGCCACTAGCCTTGCATGGTTATTAAACATCTGAAATGTAGCTAATGACACTGAGGAACTGGATTTTTTATTTTATCGAATCTTAATTAATTTACATTTTAAAAAGTAGCCACATACGGCTAATGTAGGGTTTCTCAACCTTGGCACTATTGACACTTGGGACCAGATCATTCTTTGTAGTGGGCACTGTCCTGTGCACTGTAGAGTGTTTAGCCGCATCCTTGCCCTCCACCCACTAGATGTCAGTAGTACCCTCCCCCACAATTGTGACAACCAAAAAGGTCTCCAGACATTGTCAAATCTCCCCTAGAGGGCGAAATCGCTCCTAGTTGAGAAGCACTGGCTAGTAACTACTGTGTTGGACAGCAGGGTAGGTTCTAGAATATGCCTGATATGTATATGGGGTTGAGAAAAAGAACTGGCCCCTACACCATACTAAGGCAGTAGTGCTTTTGTCATAAGAACAGGGAAGGTTTAAAAAAAAAGTCGGGGGGAGGGGGCAAGTAGACGGGATAAAGGGGGTCAAATATGTGGTGACAGAAGGAAATCTAACTATGGGAGGTGAACACGCAGCGTAAATATATATATGCCTGACTGTTAAAGTGTACAGCTGAAACTTACCGGATTTCATTAACCAATGTCACCATAAAAAAATAAATTAAAAAAAAAGACATAGACAAAGAAATGTCTTTTTTTTTTTTATCTGCTTTCCCATGTAACAGAGATGGGACAAGGACAGTGATACTGGAAAATTCTGCCTCCCTCCAAAATCCCCAGGTTAGCATCAGAAAACCTATACTTGAACCTGATCTTCCCGTCCTCAATGTAGGTAAATGGACAAAATGACCTCCCTGATCTCAGCGTCTCACCTGGAGAAGGGCAGGAATAGTACCCAACTGGTAGGGTTGCTGTGAGTGTTAAATCAGACGATGCCCAAAGCGTTCCTAGCTCAGTGTTTGGCATGTAGTACATATTCGAAACAATATTCTTTTAACCACACACTTCCAGAGAGGAGAGAAAAAAGTCTTCATGCCTTCCAACCAATAATACAAAAGTACCCAATGTGTTCGCATTGAAAACAAAAATCCAAACGAAAAAAACTAGCTGTAGTCTAGAAACTGAACTTTATTTTTAAATTCCAGTGGATACAACATTCGGTAAAGGTTTGTCTACCGTTTGACACATTTAAATGTGAAGGAGAAAGCGTTTCAGCTCCTCAGGGAGGAAGAGGCTGGCAATCTTATAATGCTGCTGGACCCCAAAGCACTTCCGGATTCGAAGGCGGCATAACTGCATCAAAGAAGGGGGCCCTAGAGAAAGATAAGACAAAGCCACACATTGGTTTCAGTGATCTCAGACGACTTCTTTCTTTCCTTCTTTTAAAGCATATAGGATATAACGTTGTTATAAGGAAATAATATGGTACCGCTTAAGATCATTTTCGTTTTTTTGATAGAAGGCGTTCGTAGGTTATGTTCTCTTTTGTGAACTATCTAATTGAAATGAGTTTGTTAGGTTTTCATTTAGAACGGACTGAAAAATTCAAAGTTTAGTTTCACTAACGGAGGCTTAAGGAAGCTAATTTTGGAACTACTAAGTTACCCTAAATTCCCAATTATGAAAATAAAATTCATGTTTAATGGCTTTCTTGTCTTTTACATTAAAAATAAGGTCCTATTTCTAGATGCAGACGTTTTTATTATTTGAGCAATTTTAAGTTATTTAGATATAATGAGCTATCGGTGAATCATAAGTATGTGTTATCTTAAGGCATATTTGTTTTCATAATCTGCATTCAGAGTTAGCCCAGCGCTTCAATTCATAGGTGAAAAGTGAACTAGCACAAACCTTGCACAGGAGACCAGCCAAGAGTTTACATTTAGGACAGTAGTTCTCAATAGAGGGGAGCGGAGGGGGAAAAGATAGGTATCTTGCTTCCCAGGGACACTTGGCAATGTCTGGAGACACTTTTGGCTGTCACGACTTAGGGGAAGGTGCTACGGCATCTAGTGGGTAGAGCCCAGGGATGCTGCTAAACATCCTCCGATGCACAGGACAGCCTCCAATGGTCCAAAATGTTAAGTAGTGCTGAGGCTGAGAAACCCTGTTATAGGGTGAAATGTTGAAAAACAACTTCCCACCCCCAACCTGCACCAAATTGTAATGAGGATTCTCTTTAGGTTATTAAAACAATTTTCTAAAAGCAAATCTATATACCCCGAAGAACCCCACAAAGTAGTAGCCCTCAGTCCAGACCGTACTTCAGAATAACCTATTAGAGGAGGGCAGCTTTAAACTACAGGAAGTTGGACCCCACCCCAGAGATGTATTGTTGGGTGGGGACCGGATATCTATTTTTCAAAGGCATGTGCCCCAGGTGATTTGCTTGTGCTCCCAGGGTTGAGAATACAACCGAAAGAATACAGTGGCTTCTAAATTCCTACAGTGTCACCAGACGCTACAGGATAAAGTGGGCTGCGTAGTTCTCAGGTGATAGAGAACATGGAGAGGTAGGAACAGACACATATACAAAGAAATCAATGCAATAATTTCAATCGGGCCCTCACAGCACATTCAGAAGGCCCCTGTTGGAGTCTAGGGTCCCTTCCAGATTCTATTCAGTGTACTCAAGGCATGTATTAATGAACTGCTTCCAGTGCACTCGGCATATGTTTACACTCTACAAAGGTGCGCTGCGGGCAAACAACTTAATCTCGTCTCACTGAGGAACGTTGAAGGATGTGACTAATCATCTGTACTAGATACACTGTCAGGGACAACTGTAGGAGGTACTGATAAAGAATTATGAAGAACAAGACATCAGAACAAGCCTGATGGAGAATTAGGAAAAGCAGGCCATCGGAGCAATCTCATGCAATGACTGATGCAAACTGAGTTATCTGCTGTTTACCACAAGCAGGTTGGTGTATAACAACTGTAGCCTTAATTCCATATAAACAGAGCTGAAAACCCACTACGGAGCTGTAGCAATTTGCCACGCTCAATAATAAAATCAGCTCATTCTATGCTTACGACTTGGCATATTGCTTTGGGTCTTGACTTCTTTTTCTTCCCCAGCAACTCTTGTGATGCTTTAGGGCCAATGTGCGTTCAGGAATGGCTGCTGTCGAGCTGGGCTGAAGGAGTCCTTTTTTAGTTTTCATTGTTCGCCGGCAGTAAACATTGCTTTAGATGCTTTTCAAGGGAGTTGGGATGGTACTATTCTTGAACTGATTTCCAGGGACACCCAGAGACAGAAATTACTGTGTTAAATCTGTAGGTCTGGCTTTCTGTGCTCGCCTGTCCCCATTTCCCATGGCCTTCCAGCCTGCCATGAGGTGACGTTACTAAAACCCCAAAAATGACTCGTGGAAGCAGAAGAAGTGGTGGTTCTCCCCAATGGCAAATGGCATTTTATAAACCAGTATGACCACTGGCCACACAGTCATGAAAGTGTGAATTAAAGGCAACACAGGTGTCTAGGAATGGCTTCGGGAAATAAAGGGGGAGGGAAGAGTCCGTGGAGACAATCGGAAAATCCAGCGAGATTATCTGCTGGGGTGGGGGCTGGAATGTGTGTGCGTGTGCGTGTGTGTGTGTGTCTATACATATGACTTTATGACTTCAGGGGGCCCTGACGCACTTTTGCCTTTGTGGATTTCTTTCCCAATTCAAAAAAATATTTTACAATTGTGTCGGTGTGAAGACGAATATCATCCAGGTTGAGTTTTATTCAATTTTCCTTCTTATATTAAAAAGGAATTAAAGTATTGTGCTATCTATGCCTGCTGGAGGAATCGGCCCTGTGTATATAAATAAAATTTTTTGAAAAGAAGACATCTCGAAAACGCAGGTAGACCTGCCTGGGTATTTATCCCACTGCTTAATATAAAGGTTTCTATTAGACTGTTCCTCGCCCAGGGTCAGTGTTCCCCAGCCCAGCTGGCAAGGCATGGAGAGTACAGGCCTTGTGTGGGGGCCTAAGG
This sequence comes from Pteropus vampyrus, assembly GCF_000151845.1. NCBI lineage: Eukaryota > Metazoa > Chordata > Mammalia > Chiroptera > Pteropodidae > Pteropus > Pteropus vampyrus. The sequence goes on from NW_011888862.1 coordinate 4,312,612, forward strand.
CAGGGCTTTGGCCGCGAGGACCCTGGGGTGGCAGGAATAAGAGGGAGAAGGAGTCCATGGCCACTTTACAACTGTGCCTAGAGCCAGCCCTAATTCTCAGCATGTGGGGAGAAAATAAGCGATTACAACATGAATCCTTCTGGTAAAAAAAAAAAAAAAAGCAGGTCCTGAGCTGGCTGTGCTCTTCCTCTAGATACATTTAAGAATGCACTGTGAGGGGTCTTTGCTCCCCAGCCCACTACCCGACCTCCACAGCTCAGGGAAGCGTCCCTACTCCCTTGCATGCTGCTCAACCATGAGGTTTAGTTGTCTGGGACAGAAGCATCAGTTCTTATTTATGGAGGAATGTGGACTTAGTGTCGATTCATTTATAATAGTAAATGTTTCCAGGTTGCTGTGAATCATTAATGTAATACCTTACCACGCTTAATTCGTTGCATTCTCACTCCCAGAAACCAAATGCCCAGTAGTTCGGCCCATCTGTAGTGCACCAAGACATCCTGGGGGCACTGTACAACCCCAAAGAGACTTCTGCTACCTACATCATTCTAAAGCACGTTTTAGACAGCATTAATATTAAAATTTTAAAACAATATCTTCATTTTTCTGAAAATAAGCCTACCCCACATATGAATATTAGATCATACAAAACAACCCATCTCCCACATGCCCAACAGCAGGATGGTTATTTACTACATCACCAATGTACCTTGTTGAATGCTACATTATTTCAGCAGCCCACATTTGGTGATGGCAGAATGTGATTTTTTCTATAGTGCCAGAAGTCAGAACTCGGTCAGTACCTGCCCCCTGCGAGAACCTGCAGGAGTTTCTATGGGTTAGGGTTTAGGTTTGGGCAAAGGAGAAATACCTTCATGCTCCAAGAAGAATTCGATCAGAGGGCTATTTGAAGGCACCAGCTCCGAGGGACGTTTGCCATCAGCATCCCTGGCCTGGGGATCCGCTCCGAAGTCCATGAGCAGGCGGGCCAGATCCACATTGGACCCCCTAGCCACTACGTGAAGAGGGGAGTCCAGGCCCCGGCCTCGGTTCACATTTGCTCCTAAACAGTCACAAGAACAGAGAGTCAGCCAAGGAGTAGAATCCAAGCATCCCCCTTCCCAAAGCACTGGACCTCA
>NW_011888862.1:4313800-4341054 GCF_000151845.1 Pteropus vampyrus
GACCACTGGCCACACAGTCATGAAAGTGTGAATTAAAGGCAACACAGGTGTCTAGGAATGGCTTCGGGAAATAAAGGGGGAGGGAAGAGTCCGTGGAGACAATCGGAAAATCCAGCGAGATTATCTGCTGGGGTGGGGGCTGGAATGTGTGTGCGTGTGCGTGTGTGTGTGTGTCTATACATATGACTTTATGACTTCAGGGGGCCCTGACGCACTTTTGCCTTTGTGGATTTCTTTCCCAATTCAAAAAAATATTTTACAATTGTGTCGGTGTGAAGACGAATATCATCCAGGTTGAGTTTTATTCAATTTTCCTTCTTATATTAAAAAGGAATTAAAGTATTGTGCTATCTATGCCTGCTGGAGGAATCGGCCCTGTGTATATAAATAAAATTTTTTGAAAAGAAGACATCTCGAAAACGCAGGTAGACCCGCCTGGGTATTTATCCCACTGCTTAATATAAAGGTTTCTATTAGACTGTTCCTCGCCCAGGGTCAGTGTTCCCCAGCCCAGCCGGCAAGGCGTGGAGAGTACAGGCCTTGTGTGGGGGCCTAAGGCAGGGCTTTGGCCGCGAGGACCCTGGGGTGGCAGGAATAAGAGGGAGAAGGAGTCCATGGCCACTTTACAACTGTGCCTAGAGCCAGCCCTAATTCTCAGCATGTGGGGAGAAAATAAGCGATTACAACATGAATCCTTCTGGTAAAAAAAAAAAAAAAAGCAGGTCCTGAGCTGGCTGTGCTCTTCCTCTAGATACATTTAAGAATGCACTGTGAGGGGTCTTTGCTCCCCAGCCCACTACCCGACCTCCACAGCTCAGGGAAGCGTCCCTACTCCCTTGCATGCTGCTCAACCATGAGGTTTAGTTGTCTGGGACAGAAGCATCAGTTCTTATTTATGGAGGAATGTGGACTTAGTGTCGATTCATTTATAATAGTAAATGTTTCCAGGTTGCTGTGAATCATTAATGTAATACCTTACCACGCTTAATTCGTTGCATTCTCACTCCCAGAAACCAAATGCCCAGTAGTTCGGCCCATCTGTAGTGCACCAAGACATCCTGGGGGCACTGTACAACCCCAAAGAGACTTCTGCTACCTACATCATTCTAAAGCACGTTTTAGACAGCATTAATATTAAAATTTTAAAACAATATCTTCATTTTTCTGAAAATAAGCCTACCCCACATATGAATATTAGATCATACAAAACAACCCATCTCCCACATGCCCAACAGCAGGATGGTTATTTACTACATCACCAATGTACCTTGTTGAATGCTACATTATTTCAGCAGCCCACATTTGGTGATGGCAGAATGTGATTTTTTCTATAGTGCCAGAAGTCAGAACTCGGTCAGTACCTGCCCCCTGCGAGAACCTGCAGGAGTTTCTATGGGTTAGGGTTTAGGTTTGGGCAAAGGAGAAATACCTTCATGCTCCAAGAAGAATTCGATCAGAGGGCTATTTGAAGGCACCAGCTCCGAGGGACGTTTGCCATCATCATCCCTGGCCTGGGGATCCGCTCCGAAGTCCATGAGCAGGCGGGCCAGATCCACATTGGACCCCCTAGCCACTACGTGAAGAGGGGAGTCCAGGCCCCGGCCTCGGTTCACATTTGCTCCTAAACAGTCACAAGAACAGAGAGTCAGCCAAGGAGTAGAATCCAAGCATCCCCCTTCCCAAAGCACTGGACCTCAAAATTCCGCAACGAAAGCACATCCACAGTGGGCACAGCAATTCTCCTGAGAAGACAGAAGATGACTTGATTCCATTTCATAACATGGGGAACATGCCATTTGACAACGTCACCGAATGTACAACATGAGCTATACAGCATATGAGGTTTAAAACTTTGCCCGTGAGTGCTACACATAGGTGTGATACACACAAGAAAAATCCTGGTGGCGTAAAAGGTACACATTATTACTGGATCCCTAACGTTAGCCAGTACAGACCGGAAATGAGGCTGGGGTTTAAAACCTGAGACTCGGGACTGGGTGATTGAGACTGTGGAGAGCAATCGCCCTGTGATGGCTTCTCCTAGACTGGGCTGGCCAATCAGGATCACAGGGAAGGTGCCAAAATCCCCCTCTTAGGGAGCAAGGTGGATTTCTAGGGCCATCCCTCCCAATTCTACCTCTACAGTTTCAACAAATCCCTACCCCAACCTGTATGCCGGCTCCCACTGTGACATGTTGAAACATGTGGCTTTTCCTGAGTTGCTGTCCATCTAGCAAAATGGAGATCTCTGCCTACTCAACAAATGTTAACTGTATTGTTCCTGGCTTTGCGAGGAATGCCAAACCTGGCCCTTTCCTGACTAGGAGCTTAAAATATACCGAGGACCATGAGAGAGGAGGGGGCGGGAGGGAGGAAGAGAGAGAGAATATGAATGAAAATGAATATAAATGAATGAACGTGAATCTCCTACCAGATGAGTAGAAGGCAAGAAATATAAGAACATTCGGGGGAGGAAAGATTATTGGAATTTTAAAGGCTAAACGAGACTCAGATAATTAAAGAGGTGATGAAATGGTGTTCCAAGTTTTGAAGAGGGGACCGGACAACAGTAGGGAGGTGAAAAAGAATGATGTTACATAAGCTTTTTCAAAAATAATATAATATTTACAATGGGCTGAAAATGGGGCAAGTTCAATTTCAAAAACAAAGAGAACTAGTGAAGACTCAGCCTTAGTCCAGCAGCTTTGGGAGTTATGCAGGGCCTAATAATATGATTGGCCGGAGGGATGGAGGGAGAGGAAAGGGAAGAGAAAGTGATCTTCATCAAGGACCACCCCAGGGGGAAACGTTACTATCATCACCATCATTATCCCTATTACAGGTGAAAGTGCTAAAGTTCGCACAGTTTACAAGAATTCCTCATGGGAGCACGCCCAGAATGACCCCTGACCTTGTCTGACTCCACTGCCCACATTCTTCCCTCACTTATCAAAGAAAGAGCTTTAAAATACATTTAATTTACTTCTCCTTTGCTTTCCTTGTTTCATTTTGCTTTCTGTTTTACCTGAATCCAGAAGCTTCTTGACGCAGGCAATATGCTCGTTTTCACAAGCCAAGTACAGGGGAGTGCCCAGGTGGCCAATGTTATGGTCGAAGTCGCCCCCATGAGCTGCAAGGGACTCGATGCACTTCAGGTGGCCTGCAGCCGAAAGCAATAGAAAATAGTTACAGCACAAGTTCTCTTAGCTAGAGAAACACCATCTTCCCCATTTTGATTAAATCTGCCAGCAACTTATCCAGGGGACCAAAAGCTATTTCCTTTGCTTCAAACAGGGAATGATTTGAAACACCGCCATCAGTTAATGGGTTGACCATACATGTGATCTGCAGCTCTGGGTAGAACAGCACTGCGTTTACTTGCCACGGTAAGCAAATAAGTACTCGCCCTTTCCAATTGTTCGGACTTTGTAATCAGTCCACATACAGAAATGGAACTGAGAGCTGGGGGACATATGGAGGAACACGGACTAAAGGTAGATCTCAAGAAGAAAAGGCACAGTGTGGGTCAAGGGACAGGGAAACTAACTTACAACCTCACCCAGGACGAGCCTTGGGAGAAACAGGCCACAGTGGGCACAGGCGAGACTTAGAAGAAGCTGCCAAATGCGACGTGAGCGGGACCCAGTCTGGCAAAGTAGGTTCAATGAAAGCTGAATCACTCTTCCCTGGTCTAGAATGTCATACGTTAAACATTACTCCTTTGCATTTCTCTTGTTATACCATTTAATTCGTGTATTCAGTGAATGTGACGAATTAGCATGTCTCTTAATGAATACATGTCAATGCTTCAAGAGAGAATTATAATATGGGCTGCTGTAAGGATCATAGGAAGCCATTTTGTGAATGCCACTGGGGAAAAAGGTATGGTGATGATGATGATGGAGGAGGAGGAAGAAGAGGAGGAGGAGGAGAAGGAGGAGGAGGAGGGTGGCAGCATTGGAGAAAAGCAAAACTTAGAATTTTATTTTTTGTTTCAGGGTTAAGAATATCAGAAAAAATGTGACTTTAAAAAAGAACTAACCCACATGAATAAGTTCTGTGTACCACACGGTGACTACAGTTAATACTACTGAACTGTGTACTTGAAATTTGCTAAGAGAGGTGATCTTAAGTGTTCTCACCACAAAAAAACAAAATAAACAAAAAAAAATGGTAACTGTGTGAAGTGATGGATGTGTTAATTAACTTCACTGTGGTAATCATTTCACAGTATATATATATATATATCACATCACCAAGTTGTATACCTTAAATATACACAATTTTGTCAATTATACCTCGATAATGCTGGACAGAAAAAAAGAATTACCCAAAACTGTATATAATGTCTTATATTTCCAAAAATTGAACGTTCGTTTCACTTTGCAAACTTAGGTAGCCCTGAGATGATATTCTTTAAGGCCCTAAAATAGAAGAATATAATTTGTTTCATAAAACAACTTGATTTTTATGGGGCCAAGTGTTCAACAACATATTCACAAATATCGATGAATAGCCTACTCTATGCCAGGCTCTGTTCCGGAAATATAGCAGTGAATAAATAACATTGCTAATGCTCTGGAAAGGTAGTTCTCGAACTAACTGTGCAGCAGAATCATCTGCAGGGCTTGTTAAACAAAACACAGATGGCTGAACCCCACCCCCAGAGCTGCTGATTCAATGGGTCTGGAGTGAGGCCCCCAAACCTGCATTTCCATGCTAGGTCTCACTGATGCTTCTAGTCCCGGGACCCCCAGCATGATAATTACTGATCTAAAATAGACCTCCTTCTCCTCCAACAGTAAGATCCCTTGAAGGAGTGGACAGAAAACTTAAATTCTCAACAGCTCTACCTCTCTTTGCAGCTTCGTGGATAGGGGATGCCAGATCGCTTGCAGGGTAAGGGATGGCTCCGTGCTGCAGAAGCAAGTTCACACAGTCGTGGCTGCCGCTGACACAAGCATTAAACAGGGGTGTGCGCCAGTCCGAGGTGATGCCGTTCACCTGGAAAGAAGAGCCCCGCCATGAATGCAGGCAGTGGGGCATCCTGGGTTCGAATCCAGATTCCGCCACTCCTGAGCTGTTATGTAAATTCTCTGAGCCTTAAATTCCACAGCTATAAAATGAGGACAAAAACATCAAATTCCACAAAGTGGTCGTGAAAACCTGAATGAGGCATGGAATGTAAGGCTCCAAGAACATTACCGAATGTTCTATCTGCTCCGTGCCATCTCCAGGAACACAAACTCTGAAACCAGTTAGGATCATTTTGATGCCTCACAAATGAATCTCTTTATTTTCAATATTCCATCCTGGGTCCATCTCACATCAATCCAGTTTCTTCGCAACAATCAGAGTAACTTTCTAAAAGTAATGTACCATTTAAAAAAAGTTTAAAACGCGATCTTCATACAAATATAGTGAACACATGCCAAAGTTTTTTTATTTTTTCGACTCATTTTTTAATGAGGGAACCAGTAAGATGGTAACGCTGGCTCAAAGGAAAATTTATACAGTCAGTCAATGGAATGCTGAAATAAATTTGCTAGTAGAAACAAAATTGGTTAACGCCCTATATGGCCATAAAACTATAATCTTTGGGGCTATCTTTTCTAATGTTGGAAATGAGACAGAAACATCCAAGTTAGCATCTAGCCTCACAGGGTTTGGGCTGTAACTGAAGAGGAAAGAGCAAAGCCAAATGCAGATACATTTTTCTATATTGTTAACAAAATTCTTTGGTGAGCCAGTTAAACAATAATATCGTGAGGCGAGGCCAGGACTAGTGAGGCACAAAAGATGCCCAGGGGTACAAAATTTAAGGACACGCTCGTTCCCCCGGGAGTGAGTGACGCTTTAAAGTTTGCTCCCCAGGCACTTCTCTTGTCTTTCCTTAGACTTTTCCTGTTTCCAAGCGTTGGGTATGTTTTCTTAATCCAAATGTAAACGTGATGGTGCACTCACCTATGGCTCTCCGCTGCGCTCAGGACAAAGCCCATTTTCTTGGCATGGACAACAACGGTGTTTGTAATTCTGACCCCTCTCACCCGCTCTACTTTCCTGCTATAAGCATGAGCTGAAGTCACACAAATGCGCTCACTATCACTTCCGAGCTTTTGCACTTAGTGTTCCCAGTGGGTAAGAAGTCCATAACTTTCCCCGACCCCTTTAGCTGACTAAATCCGACAGGTCCTGGACGGTTCGGCTTAGACATCACTTCCTATAGGAAGCCTGTTTTGACTCACTCTCTCCCCATCAGAAAGAAACGGGTCAGGAACACTTTCATGTGCTCCAACAACCTCCTTGCTATTAATACTTATTATATTGTGGTAGTTCGCAAAAATGGCCCCAGATTGTCTGCACAGCGTGCAATGTAGCTTTGCAATTCTTCATTAGATGAAGACTATTTTTCCAGTCCTCGAATCTGGGCTTGCCCACGTGACTTGCTTTGGCCGATAAATGGGACAGTACAAATGTGCTTTGATCAGAGAGCTTGCCCTCTTCTGCCTTTCTTGGAATCCTTGCTATGATGTAAACAAGTCCAGGCACCCTGCTGAAGGATAAGAGACCATATAGAGAATTTCTGCCTTCCCAGACATCTCGGCGATCCCAGTAAAGGTCATCAGGAGCCAACCTGCTCCAGCCAACCTATCAGCTAACCTCAGATGCATAAGTAAGCCCAGTTGGGGTCAGCTGAACATGTCCTAAAGAGCTGTCCGGCCAACACAAGGAACTGCGAGGTAAATAAATGGCTGTTGCCTTAAACCATTAAGTTGCGGGGCTTACGACATAGCACAAAACTAATGGACAGAAACAGTGTATTGGAGCTGGCTGCTGTGGCTGAGATGCTATGCACTCGACAAGCCTATTTCCTCTCTCCTGGGCACACAGCCATACTGCATTTCCCAGCCTCCCTGGTACTTAGAGGTGGCCTGAGTTCTGGCCAATCAGATGTGGGCAGAAGTGATATATGTCACTACCTTGACTGGTCCTTAACATGTATTCACACACAATCCTCCACATCTTTTCCCCTTCCGACCACCTAGAATGGAGGCTACCTCCAGAGCACAAACAGAAGTCCCCTGTTGAAAATAATGGAGCAGGATGGAAGACGCCTATATTCCTGAATCAGCCTTGGAAAAGAGCCACCCAACTAACAACACCCACACTGGGATGTCAGCCTTCAGCGTTTATCTACTGCCACATCTAACGTTACAGACACCGAAACACATGTTTATCTGGCCATCTGCTCGTTTAGTTTATAAGTTCTTAAAAATCTTTATCCAGAGCTAGGCATATAATAAATGCTCTCAGTAAATAGTGGCTGAGAGAATATGAGAACCTCATATATAATTTTCTGATCAGATTTTTCCCATCGCTTTTGAGCATGAGGAAACTTAGTGAATGGAAGACCTACTGGTCCTACTTTGAAATTCAATGACTCTGTGTCTTCCTTCTTCCTCTAGGATCTCTCATCATGCCACCGTGATTCTCGTTCTCCAAATAATAATCATATACCTCATCTCTTTCGATCTTTGCAATACCATAATACATTATATAACTTTTTTTTATTATTATTTCCCCCGTTTTTCAGATGTCTACTCTAAAACTCAAAGGATAAGAAACTTGCTTGAATGTCCAATGCTAGTATACGGTAGAGACCATCATTCAGGTTGGGAGCCAAATGTTAGCAGTTTTCTACAACATTCCATTACCTTCAAGCCGTAGGAATGAAGACAGAAATCTAACAGCTATTTATTAGTAGTGACTATTAAAGAAAATGACACAGACTTGAACCATTACTTTCTAGCTAAAAGTTCAGTATTTTATCTATTGCTAAGGCCAATAAGCTTGAAGTATATAATACTTTTGAAAAACACCCCCTCTTCATATTTCAAATCAGGCTAATCAAAAATGCTGGCAATTATCCTGAAGGGACAGAAATAGTCATTTTTCATTCACGGTTTCCTAAGATGTTATTTGAGCTGCACTTACCTGAGCTCCATGCTTTAATAACATCTTCACACAAGAGGGATGACCTCCGAGACAGGCTTCATGGAGTGGGGACACATTATCCGCTGTGATGAGGTTCACAGTCCACCCCTGGGGAAAGGGAAATGGGCAGAGCAAGGGGTATAAAGCATCGGTTCCATAGTGCAGGTTTTCAGCCACAAATACGGTACTATGACAATATTTTTAAAAGTTAATCTGGCTTAAAATCTGACAGTACACTAAGGTGTTGACAATAATGTAGAACAATAACAAATAAAGGATCTTTCAAACTGCCGTGCGAGTGTGATGTGATATAACCGCTCAGGAAAACAGTTTGACAGTATCTATTAAGGTTGATGATACGCCTACCTGTGACCCGGCAATTTGACTCTTAGGTATATACACTCAAGACTGACTTTCGTTTTGCTCTCACTCCCTCTTGTTCTCTCACTTGGTGGCTGATTGTTTTGATGAGGTCCATGACAAGGAACTATTCTCGCATTTATTCTTGCATGGTTGGGCTTGCCCTGCTGTGCTCCAGCCTTCTGCCATGAGAAGAAAATTTCTCGTGTAGCCACTGGTCAAAGAAGGATGGGAGACACGTGCCGCCGCAGAGCTGCACCCAAACCGCGGCTTGGAGCCAAGGCCAGCCTGAATCAGCTGATACAAAGACTTGTTAGCAAGAAATGTTGATTGCACGGTGCCACTGAGTTTGGGATGGTTTGTTACACAGGAAGATCTGACTAATGCAGGTAGGTACTGGAATGCTCATTTTATGAAGGCAGAAATTGAGGTTCCAGGAAGATAACTTCTTCAAATAATGTGATACAGCTTAGTCAAAGACATGGTTCCAGCTGATGTTCGGTAAACATATAAACACTGAATAGAAACAAGTATCGGTTCAATTTAATAAGTGGCATATAAAAGCTGCAATGCTCATTTTTCATCCTATCGAAATCAGGTGAATGTTTCATTTTATCCGAGAAGCAGCCTAACTTCTTTTAGCTAGAGTTATGTGTTAGTACCTATATATCTATTTATAATAAGTTGTTGCTATAAGAAACAGCTTAAGATAGTGGCCCGGAGTAGTCTGAAATTCTTCTTTAAAAGCTGTTTTCTTATAGGAGGATTATTTAGTCTAGAAATGTCCATGAAATTGGAATTTTTTTAAAATAAGGCACATTTTTTTCCACTAACTACCGCCTGAAATTGATCAAGTCCTTCACTCATGTATTCGATTATGAATACAGCAAACCACAATAGTAACAGCAGTATATAGGACTATCATGGAGAGGAATCGCAGATATTTTTATTACATGATGATTGTCACACATATTTAAAATATTAAAAATATACCTTCATCCTACTTAGAAATTATGATAGTCATTAAATGACCACTAAATCTTATTTAGCGCATTAATAAAGAAGTCCACCTATTGCTACGTCACACATTTGTGGCGTAACAGTTTGACAGGTTTCCTCCGTATTGTGTTTTGTGCACTTAAAACATTAATCTGAGAAGGGGGTCCACAGACTTTGCCAGACTGCCAAAGGGGGCTGTGGCACAAAAAGGGCCAAGAGCTCCTAACTGCAAAGATCTATCATCTTTTCAGAGACCAGAGCATCCTGAACAAAAACTTTTTTAGAATTCTGAATAGTGATTTTAACTGCATTCTTAAAAATGCCTCTGCCTAAGTTCCCAACAATTTCAAACCAGCAAAGCTCAACTTAATGTGTACTTGAAATGACACCTGAAGAGCAGGGAAATTAATATCAAACTAAGCAGAGTCACTATCAACTGGAGATTCAAGAGAACTGAAATGTCTTTGAAATGACAAGATTACATATTTAAAAAGACATTTTTGAGCACTTTTTTTTTACCTCAGGGGTTTTCGACCACAGCACCATTGACATTTTGGGCTGTCCTGTGCAACGCAGTATGTCTAGTAACAAACATCCCTGGTCTCTATCTACTGGATACTAGTATCGACCCTCCGCCCCCACTCCCAGTTGTGACAACCAAAAATGTCTCCGGCCATTATCACATGTCCCCTAAGGGGTAAAATCACCCCAGTTGAGAATCAAAACTACATGATAATTTTTAGGACATAGTCTATTGACTGAAGCGAAGGCAACTTGAATGTACTAATTTGCCCATTATTCATTCAATAGATATTTATTATAGTACCTACTATGTGCATGGAATTGAGCTAAATTCTAGTATTATGCCAGTCTCCAGGTTAAAAACAAAATGGTTAGATAGGATGGGATTCACCTCACTTTGAGGAGAAATTTATATCCGAATATCAGGCTATGATTTTTTTTTTTTTTCTCAATGTGGCGAGTAAAAAGATGTGCTTAATATTTATCTTTTTTTTTTTTTTTTCAAAAAGCTACCTACCTGCCTGATGAGATACTTCAAAGAGAGCAGCCGCCCTCTCATCGCAGCTTCGTGGACGGGAGTCCGATCAGACACAAAATCTGCATGGAAAGGGAGGAACGGGTTACATCCTGCTGATGTACTTTAGACCCAGAGGCTCATCCTTGCCCATCATTAAGATCCTAACAAGTCTTACTGGATAGAGACATTGGAGTCAGTCAACCAAAACTCCCATCAGGACTTCAGCATTTCTCCCCTCTATCGATGTTTCTGTACACAGTTTATTTGAAATGTCTACTTAGCTAAAGAAAGAACTACAGCCAGTATCCAAACTAGGGACAAAAGAGGTAGATCGGGATGACAGATGGATTACCGTTCTTCCATTTACACGCACTGATTTCAAAAGTAAACGGTCCATTTAGTTAAGTGAGAGCTTCGCTAATTACCAGCATTAATATGTTAAGCTGTGGTTGCCAGTCTAGTTTCCTCCGTGAAATACAAACTTTGGCATCTCAGCAAACAGTGCCATATACTAATAGTAGTAATCAGGTAATTACATACACCATTAGGTTTGGAATCAAATCTAAACAGAACCATATCTCTTTATGGATTAGCGCCTGTGCGGGTATCAAGTGCAAATCAGAGTGCAGTCTGACCTTGTAACAAGGACATTATTTACGCCCCAAAGGCAGCATGCCAATGTGGTTAACAGAAAGCTGTGAATTCAGACCCGCTTGGCTTATGAGCTGTGGGTCCCCGGACAGGCCATAAACTTCAGTTTCCTTCTCTGTAAAGTGAGGACAGCAGTATACTTGCCCATGGCTCAATACCTATTAGCTACTATTAGTCTTGATTACACCCCATACTCACTGCTATTTAAAATAGCAAATTTGTTCCACAACCATAGGGAAGGAACACACATTCCTAGGAAGGAAGCCCGTAAACCCTAGCCAAACACATTCAATGCTTTCCTCTCTCTTTCTAATTGAGTGTGGATGTAATCTCAATGAGGCTTTCCTCTCTCTTTCTAATTGAGTGTGGATGTAACCTGAATTTTTCTCATCTCAATCTGCATCTAATTTCCAAAACAAACGCAGGAAGTCAGAACGTAAGGAGGCTCCTCTGAGCTTGCTTCAGCTCCAGCTCTGCCTGCTTGAGTAAATACAATCGAGGCAGAACGGGTCTGACACCAGTCCCGCCTTGTAAAGGAACGCATATCTCCTAAAAGCTGAGAAGCCCTGGAGACCCAGGGTAGTTACCAATGTCTGACAAAACGAAAGGGCGTAAAGGAGGAGGGGAGAACGCTCTGGATTTAGCACCTGTTGGCTGAGGTCTGCTTGCTCCATGGAGTTATCAATGCCCCGGAAAATCTGTCCCAGTGAGCAAATTACCACCCTTCCAGATGGATTCGTGAAGCATGTAATAGGTAAGAGGAAGCTGAATGAGCCCGTCTACACATCCAATCAATGCTTTCTTTCTGGGCTCACTAATAGGGGGCTTGAGGCACCTTAAGTAAAGCGGTTTCTCCTACCTCCAAAACCTTATGCTCAGTAGAAATTCAGTGTCGTCAAAAGCATTCTCTGAGGTTTCTAAATCTCTCAGGAAAAAAATATTGCTGCTTCTAGCACCGGGAGCCTACAACCCAGACTGTAGATACAGAAAGATTTCTCTCCGAATTAAGAGTTAAAAGGACAACTAATTCTATCCTGTTGGTCTTAATGCAAAATACCATCCACACAAAATCTCGAGTGAGAAGAAAAAGCCAAATATTGAAAAAGATTTGGAAAATCAGTCACAAATAGATTTGCAAATTTATCCTAATGGATTACCGTGTGTGATGATTAATCTATTTTCCCCTCCAAGTGCTCAGCTGCTAAGAAATATAGCTGCCACACTCCTCAACCTTTCTTAAAGCTACCACAGATAATTAGAGGCGACAGCCTAAACAGTCCAGGCAGGTAATTTAGGTTCTAAATGGTAAATCTGTTCAGATTTCATTAAAATGATGCAATTATATTATCAAGTGTACACAAAAATGGGCTTTGCTTTCCATTCATTCACCCTGGAACCATTACTCCTTCTGTTTAGGGTAAATGAAGAATTATGTACTTCTCTAAGAGAAAAAAAAAAAAAAAAAGACTACCTGAGGTCTTGTACCCCTGCTTGAGAATGTAAAGCTACCACAGATAGCTTTACAGAGCTGTCTGTGTCTTTGAGAGGTACTGGGTATTATCCCAGTACACGTGGTAGGTGGCTGACAATAGCTATCTGTCTAACAGCTTTATTGAGTTATAATTCGCATACTCTACAATCTACCCATTTAAAGTCTACAATTCAATGATTTTCAGTATATTGAGAGCTATACAACCATCACCACGATCAATTTTAGAACATTTTCATCATCCCCAAAAGAAACCCCTTGCCCTTTAGCAGTCGCTCCCCATTTCTATTTCCCCCAACCCCTAGAAAACATGGATCTATTTTCTATCTCTATGGATTTGCCTATTCTGGACATTTCATATAAATAGAATCATACAATACATGGTTCTCTGTCACCATCTTCTTTCACTGAGCATAATGTTTCAAGGTTCACCACAGTACTTCATCCCTTTTTATGGCCAGATAATATCAATTGTATAGATAGATAGACCACATTTTATGTATTAATTCACTAGTCGATAGACGTCTGAGTTATTTCTACTTCTTGGTTATTATTAATAACGCTGCTGTGAAGATCCATGTACAAATTTTTGAGTGGGCTATGTTTTCAGTTCTCTTGGGTAGACACCTAGGAGCAGAACTGCTTGCATCATATAGTAAGCCAATGTTCAGCCTTTTGTAGAACTGTGACTATAGCACTTTGTAGTCCCATCCGCAGTGTATGACACTTCTCTAATTTAAAGTCTTTTCAGACTAGGGCTTGGTAAGGCTAGCACAGTGTGCCTATACTGCCCAGAAGAAAAACTTGGGTCCTTTTAAAGCCAAAATTCATCTGAAATTTATACACGGACTTTGACCTCAGCGGGTCTCTGAACAATGGAGTGATTATGTAAAAACTTAAAATTGTGACAAGGTTAATATTTTTCTAGCATCAAGGGCATGAATTATGTATGTGTGTGTATATATGTGTATACATACATACATACATACATACATACATACATACATACATACATTTGTATACACACATACATACAGTTTAGTAGCAAACGCCACAATCTGTAACATGAACTAGTCCACGCACACACTTTCTTTAGCTCTTGAATACACTGAAGACACATCCGATGTTTCTCCAGGCTTTTCCAGAGCCCACACTCCAAACACTCAACGAGCTACAGGCTCAACGTGTGCGAATTAAACCCAGAAGCAGCTTTGCGTGCCTTCCTGATAACTGGAGAGAGGAGAATCAATGGGAAAGGGGATCTTTTCCTGCTAAAACATGGATGATGCTCACGGTAGGAGACTATGGATAAAGGGGAGATTCAAGGTCACGATTCCCTTTCCACTGACCCCACCAAAGTCTTCGAAACGCAAGGACCATTATCTATATAAGACCCATTATCCAAGCCCTTGGTATATATTAAAGATTTCTTCTCCAACACTTGTTCAGCCAAGGTCTATTGGTTTTACTGCCAAAAAATAGATGCTAAAGGAGGTCAACGGTGACGCCATAGATCCAGTAGCTCGTGGTTAAATGGGGCAGGGAGCTGTCCTAACGAAACCACTCCATAAGTCCTCCAATTAGTGCAATTACACTTGCCTTTCTTTTAAATTGAGTACCTACCAAACTCTGCAGCACATTAGGAAGGCTGCCATTTCATTTTTATTGCAATTTCTGGAATGATTTTTTTTAATTTCCATTATTTCAGAAGAGATTAAAAATGCACTACTTGGTACATTCTAAAAAGAGCTATTAACGAAGCTCTGAGAGCCCCCCCAGTGAATGCTGAGCAGTGGCGCAAATCTATCCACCCTTGGAAACATTTCACAAGGTCAAGGGTTAAAAAAGAGAGGCTAGGTTGCTCTGAGAGGGCAAAAGCATTTGCCTTCGGTCTTTGGGACATGACAGGGCAGGCTCATTCCTCCCCTATCTGATCCTGAGGTCTCTTGATTCCCAATCTGTATTCATTCCTCAGCCCCGGTCCCACATGAAGGCTGTGCACATTGGCCGCTGGCACTTTTATGTTCAAAACAGAACTCCTTACCCTCCCTTCCCCACTCTACTCCCAAGCCAGCTCCCCTTCTCAACTTCTCCTTTATCTAACCCTCTTATCTGACATTAAGCAACTTTAGGATTGAAAACTTTACAATTTGGGCCGCTTGCTGTCCTTTACCTCCAATATTCGATCAAGCAATAACCCGATTTCTCTCTCTTTTGAAATTATCACTCCTACTTTTCCTTTCTCTGTCATTCCCAAGTTGGATCCAAATGTAAGGTTCACGCTTGGATTAGTGCACTGGTTCTCAAATGGCACCATCAGCATCACCTGGGAGCTTGTTAGAAATGCCAACTCCCAGATGCCCAGCCTCCACCCTGAGCCACCATGGCATCAGAAGCTCTAGGGGTGGGGCCCAGCCATCTGCATTTTATCAAACCCTCCAGGTGATGCTGCTACACGTGAGAGTTTGAGAACCTGTGGGCTAGTATAAACATTGTCCGTGCTCTCACCCAAATCCATCGAGATTATGGCTACCAGTTTAATTTACTTACAGTCTTCATTATTGTCAGGTCCCTGCTCTGAAAGCATCGATGACTCCAAATGCCGTGCTTCATGGAGGCCAGACTCCACCAGCTAGCTTTTGAAACTTCATGATCGGGTTTCGTCTCTCCAAACTTGTTCTCACTAAACTCCGTAAGCCGGTGAACATTTCAGTCGTGACAATATGTTCACTTTTTAAGTATCATATCTCAGAGTATATATATGCCTGCCCCCCACCTACTCATCCAGCCCCAGCAGGACCTTTATAAATCCTAAACAGTGAAAAGTGGCTGGCGCTCCTCACTCATGTGAAAGTAAGCATAATACATAGCTGTAAAATAATAAAGTCTACGAAATTACTGATTATTTCCCTTATCTATTGGTTTGCTACTTTGAAAATATATTTCTCGAATTCATTTTTAAAAGTGATTTTTGGTGTCACTCCGCTTTCTACCGCTCCAAGTCTCTGCTCAATATATCTGATTAATCCAGTTCTGCCTTTGCAGATCCAAATCCTACTCACTGCTGAGAGCCCTGCTCATTTTATGAGCAAAATGGGATAAACAAATGAATAAGCAGTGTCACCTATTCAATTAGTGAGAAGAAAGGCATTTTGTATTTTAGTTCTTGTTTCCCCTTTCAGCCCTTGTACGGTAAGAAATAATTCCTAGCTGACTGCAAGGTCCCTGCTCATTGTCCCTTTGATGGCAAGTGTCGCAGGCAGCCTACCGGGGCTCTGGATGTAATAGTCTCCCCTCTACTGCCTAAACTCAGTTTTCAGAACCCTTTTAGTTAGCAGGTACCTGCTGAATTCTCACAAGAAACGACAGTTGCCCAGAGGTGTGACACTCTACACATTAGCAAAGACAGCACCTGACAATCGAGAAACATACCTGGAAGACAGGGCTCCAAAGGTTTTTTTTTAAAGCCTCCTTTTAAAGTGAATCAATCACTCCAGTATTCAGTGTTTGAACATCCCTTATAAACCTAGCCCCGCCTAAATGCCAAATACCTAAAACCTTTCAATAAATATTTTACCGGTACAAATGTTCCTATTTATAAACTTTTAAACCTACAATGTTAGTGATACATTCGACGAAGTTTTTCCTCAATAAACGGACGGTAGACTTCGTATGGTCTACAGGACTCTGAGGAGAGAAGTGGACACATTTTTGAACCGTGTAAAAGGTACAAACTAACAAGTTATGGACCTCCATCCAGTGACTGCCCCGTGGACTCATCTCCGACAGAGCTGACTAAAACCACCCAGCCCTCTTTTCTCTCTCCCTGTTAACCGACCTCCCCAGCCCTCTGATTCCACAGCCCCTAGACTCACCCCCCATCAGTGAGCCTGAAACGAGCGCGTTGTCAGGAACTTCTCTTGGTCCCTCTTCTTCGCCCTCCATGGTACTCAGGTACTCTCCTGGGCCGGACGAGCTCTATGTTCTATTTCCGTTGGTCGTGAAAATTCTGAATTCCACGCTCCCCCTCCCCCTGAGAAATCCCAGTGCTGTGGCTGGCTGAGCCGCACCGTCCTAGTCAGACGGCAGAGAACAGCGACAGAGAACAGACCAGGCAGGGTAATCCGAGTACTACCTGTGGTTAGACACACACAGCACGCTCCCACACATGCTCCACCTAGCTGGCTGGAGGCTAGCAGAAGCCCCCAACGGCCCCCCAGCCCCAAGTCTACAAAGTTGCTGATGTCATGTTCTTTCCAAAACTGAGACCAATCAGTGAGGAAGCCTTGGGGGTTATCAGGAAGAAAACTCAGTTTGTAACTTTTTGAGAGCAAAGAAAACCTTGTTCTTTGCTGCAACCTTGTTTCCCCTGCTGGGATCAGCTCGTTATTTGGGGGTGGGGGTGGGGGTGGGGGGGGGGGGGAGGTTTCTCGTTGAGACAAGCCTGAGAACCCAAGAGCACAGAAAGCTGGTGGAGCTGCAGCCCTGCTGATTGCTTGCACAGCAACATGCCCAGCACACCCTGGCCTTCCTGCACATGTGGTTTCAATTTTTATGGGAGTTTCTTATAGGAAAATGTGTCTATATGTTACAAACATGCAAATTTGGAAAGCACTTTTATTTTCTTCCTTCCAACTTCAAGGATTTCATTAAAGGCTCTGCTTTACCCTTCCTCCACAGATTATATTTTAACTTCTAAGTAAATAATTAATGGTAGCTATTGGAAAAATGGATTACTCGCCGGCATGGGGGCATGGAAGAGACCTGCCATCTTTCATTGTTAATTATAAAAAGTTTTACTTTGTGAAAGTTTTGCCTTACAAATTATTTGGGTTTTTGTACATGTGTCTCTGCAGGTACACCGTTTTCCCGTACTCTTGGGTGCTTGCTCAGGCTGACAGCCACCCCTAGACTCCAGTGACACCTCTCTTCCAGGTGAAAGGCGACTTCCCCATTCAGGAAGGCTCTGAGTAAGATTCAAATGCAGTCTGGCTGTGAAACAGCAGATTTTTTTTTTTTTTTAATGCCTAAGACGTAGCCTCACTGTTTCAGATTTATGGATCCTGAAACAGCAGATTTTTTTTTTAATGTCTAAGATGTAGCTTCACTGTTTCAGATTTATGGATCCTCAGTTGAAAGACATGGTAGCCATTGTCAACAGTTTGAGGAGAATCCTTCGTAATTTATAATGCATTTCTATATGTGCGTATACATATATACACACACATTTCTCCCCTTACATTTTTCACATAATTGTAATTATATTGTTCTACGCTTTGTATACCTGTTTGTTTTGGTGGGGGAGGTCTTTCCATTTCAAGCATATGTAGCTATGTCCCTTTCTTTAGTCACTACTGCAATTCATAATTTCCCCATGATGGAGACAGAATATTACCCTTTTTTTATGACTACAAAAATACCGCACTGCACATTTTTGTACATATGGCTTTGTGCACCTATAAAATATTTCTAGAGCAGAGATTCCTAAGAGTGGGCATGCTGGGTCAAAGGTGTGCTCATACGCATGTCATAATTTCTCTAGAACTAAAGACAAACACAGGAGTGAGTAAAAAGTCAAAATGAAAACTGTGGAATGAGATTAGTACATTGCATCAATGCCAGTTTCCTGGTTCTGATGTTATACTACAGTTTTGCAAGAAGTTATCATTAGGGTAAACTGGGTAAAAATATAGGAGATCAGTGTATTATTCTTTTTCTTTTTTCGTTTTTGTTTCTAGATTCGCCATCCTATTAAAAAAAACTTGATTACTTTTAGAACAGCCTCTGATGTTCTTACGCTTTCTTGCCAGATGCCTGTGGAGCAGGTGCTTTCGGGTCTGGAGTTTTCGGACTCTTCTGAGCTTTTGCAGGTGCTACCTTCTGGGCTGCAACTTTCTGTGCGGGAACCTTCTGGGCTGGAGCCTTCTTGGCTGCAGTAGTCATCTTTTGCCAGAACTTGTAGCTGCAACTTTAGCAGCAAGTGCTTTTTGGGGGGAGAAGCTTCAAGGAGAAACTGCCTTTTGAAATTTCCCAACGTTAAGCTTGATTTTTCAGTTCCTCATTTTCTTTGCCTTCATGACTTTGTAACTCCCAATCTGTCATCTTGGCTATCTTTTCTTTGGCTTCGATCTTCTTGGCCCATCTTGTGGCTGCTCATTCTGTATTGTTATCTGCCTTCTGCCAGGCTTGTCGGACATACTTCTGACGGGCACCGTATGGGAACTTGGGGATGAAGTCAGTGAGCTGCATGCATTGAAAGGCATAGCCTGTCTCCTTACTTGAGAGCAAGGTCCATCAACCAAAGCCCTGTTCTGATCAATAACATCTACAATCCCAACCAGCTCCCCTGTTGGAGGCCCAGAGGAGACGTAGGCCACTCAGCCAGCCTCCACGAAGCACCTGAACACCATCAGGGGAGAAGGTGTATTGTTTCTTACAATTGCATGTGAATCTACAATCATCTTGACTAATTTCTATTTGAAAAAGGGACTGTTCACTTAAAACTGAGATAAACATTGGTGAGTTGCCCTCCCTATTTGCAGAATTAACTGAGAAGGCCGTAAGCATATACATTGTTCACTACTCTATCGGGAAATTTGAAGAACATTAAAACATGTATTTGGCAGAGAAGGAGAAATTTACTTCCAACTAGACCGGATGAGGAGGAGTTAACAGAGGGGCACGATGGGAATGCTGGATACCATCATCATTCTTTCTGAGTAAAATCTTCATAGTACATCTTCTTTATTTACCTTTAATTAAATTCCAAGAAGATAAGCGTTTTCCATATCCAAATATAAGTTTATTGTCCAAAGTGACAATAAAGAAGATTTCTAGGCTGTTGCCTTCGTACTTGGGAGGAAATTAATCAGCTTTTAATATGCTTGTTATATTTATAATGTTGATCAACACTTGTGAATATTGGAGGATGGAAACTGATTTATTTAAAACCGATTAACAACAGTTCTAGTCAGGAATTAGAAAACCATTAAAAGAGAAGCTCATGTATTTTTAAGGGTCTGTATGAGGATGAAGGTGAGTCACATGTATATGAGCTGTGATTACAGAGTAGCTTCACTTACAATGAGCCACAAGAGAACGATCTTAACAACTTCTAGTCAGTCCTTGTGTAGATGCTCAGGAAACTTGGCCCAGGGAAGAATTATGGCCTGCGGGACGGTAAGGCCACAGTCACTCCTTATCAACAGCCATAGCCTCGGCCTCCACCCCTCACCTAGCTGACACCACTCATGGATTATTTCCTCCTGAGGCTGTGGGGAGCCTTGAAAGTCACCTCCAATCAGTCTAAGTTGGCCCAGGAGCCGAAACCAACTCTCATTCCAGCCAGCACTTTTTTCTAGCACGAAACCTTTAAAAACTAAAAGGAACAAATCTACTCCGATAATTTGGAATGATCTGCTATTCCTGTAAAAATCCTATCTGTTTCAGTGGTTTCTGTGTAACTAGCTCTGTACACTGAACTATCTGATGCTGCAACTTTAGAAAGCAGTCGCTCATTCCCACTCCATCTAGGAGTACAATAATATTCAAACAAGGATATGTTTTTAAAAATCTGGCATAATGCAGTATTCTCGAGGAAACAATCAGGCAAATCAAAATGGAAAGACAGTCTACATAAGGACGGGGCTGGACTCTTCAGAAATGCCAGTGGCATGAAGGACAAAAGGCGGGGGGAGTCTTTCTAGATTAAAGGGGAATAAAGAGGTTTGATAACTAAATGTGATGCGTAATCCTTAATTGGATCCTGACTGGGGGAGAAGGGACAAAATATAAAAGACGCCAGTGCCACAGTCATGGCAACTTAAATATGGATGTATATCAGATAATTACAGCTCATCAATGTCAAACTTCCTGCATGTGATCACTGCGCTGTTATGTAGAAGAATCTCTGTGTTTTTGGAAGATGCACACTAACGTGCTTAGCGCAGAGCCATATGGCAGCATGACACAAAGGGATAAATGTGCATCCTTATGTACACATTATATGCATAATGGATCGATAGATGCTAGATAGACACATTTATCACTGAAGAGAAAAAGTTAATGCAAGCTCTATAGTGCAAACACGAGTATATATAAAGCCTGAGTTGCCTAATCTATTCACAAGCCATAGTTGTTCCTCAAAAACCCAAAGGCCACATGTCCCAGAACCTCAGACTGATGGCAAACACTGTTCCCACTGCACAATTGTGCAAGATTGTAAAAACAAACAACGGCCTGTCTTTAAAATCATTGATGTTTTAGTCATCATGGGCTTTTTCTTTAAACATTGAATTTTTAAAATATTGTAATAAAATATTTATCTTGATGATTGAGTTTTTCGGTTGCCCCCTTACACTTTTTTTTTCTGCCTCACCCACCTCATCTTAATTCTAGCCGTGGTGAAGAATCAAGATGTCCACGGTTTATTCACAAATGATTCATTTAGAAAATATTTGAATATATATTAATTACACATGAGCTTACATATATACATATAATATAGGTCTGTGTACACATGCACACACATACATATGCATACAAACATGTGCATACACACATAAACAGGCAAATGTGGCAAATTTATAACAACTGGTGATCCGAGATGATGGATGTACAAATATTCATTGTATCATTCTTGCAATTTTTTCTAGAAGCTGGAAAATTTTCAAGATATAATAATGGCGGAGGAAGAAAAATTAGTAAATGAAGATTAATACCTGGTATACATTTTTTACAGGTTGAACTCATGGTAAAACGTGAAGCCGCTATTCTGAATGTGATCGTGTATTTTTCCTAGTATACACTCTGCTAAAGGAAGGAGATAATATATTTTGTACGCAAACACCCATACTGGGGCAGCCTCTGGTGATGATTTGCTACGGGAGAAAACGTGAGGCTCTTCAGTACAAAAAGCACCCTCCCTTGACAGCTTGTGATTATTCAACGATTCTTCCCTCACCATGGCCACTTCAGGCCATGTCTCTGAAGCGTCAGCTGTTCTCTTTGTGTTAAATGCATAAAATCATCTGAGCAACGAGCATTGCCACTGAATAAAGAATCACCTGTAAACCGGAGGTTCATTCGACATGGCAATATTAGAAATATCAGGGAGAAAAATTACTTTGGGAGAAACAGTTCCTTAATAAAATATTAACTAAAAACTTAGAGGTGTTGAATGGCATACCTGACCTTTTAAATAATTTAAGGGGTTTTGAAAGAATTGAGGCTTAAATCTTCAAGAGACACAGACAAGCATTTTTTTAAAAAATAATGGGTCAAGGCAGATGATGAATACAGTCAGATAAATAATGGATGGATAGATAGATGCTAGGTAGACACATGGTATACAGATATATTAGATGTCGATATATATATATATAGACATGGTATATGGATAGGTAATATTGGTGATTTGGTTATTAAAATATTTTTTCCTTTGATTCATCGTGTATATATTTTAAATTATTTTAAACTATTATTTTAAATAATTTTAACCAGTAAATGTCACTTCAAATGTCTTCTAAGATATACTTCAAACATTTAAAAAGATTTATAAAATATTAAGTTCGTGCTAGTTTATTTATAATAGCAAGAAATTAGAAATAATCTAAGAATCCAGCAACACGGAAATAGCTGATGGATATAATACAACCATTTAAAAGGATAGTTTCAAAGGGTTGGAAACTTAGAAAAATCATTGTAATATGATTTGTGAGAAAAGCAGGGATCAGAAATACTTTCATAATAGGATCACTATATTAAATCAGGCAAAGAAACCAAAAACAAACCAAACAAAACCATAAAGTACTGCAAAAATTCACTCAAACCTTAACAGTAAAATTAACTAATAAATATTAATACATACATGAATAATTTTTTTTTTTAAAAAATGCAGTTATCCTGCCAGGGACCTTGCTTAATCACCTTATGTAAAATAGTAGCTCTCGCCCCAATCTGCTTTTATTTTACCCCAATATACTTGTCTGTGTCTCTTGAAGATTTAAGCCTCAATTAATTGATAAGTTATCCTAGAGCACGTCAGATACGATTGAAGTTTTTCTTTTTTTTAAAAGTATACCATTTGGGGAATCAAACATCCCACATCCTGTGAAAAATGAAATAATCTATGTTAGTGTTAAGAACCTCCTAAAAGCAAGCAATATAACCTCATATAAACCAGATGATTCATCTGATGGTCAGATTCTAGCTTGATGGGATGTAGGATTCAAGGGGAAGTTAAAGACTATCATCTCTCTAATACCTATATTCATAAATCGAAAAACACTGCGGCAACTCCGAGATGCAGGGATCACTACTTGCTCTGCATTCACATCCTTCTGGAATCAGAAGGATTGGTTCTCATGAGTGGTCTCTTGGGACTCAGTTCAAGATTAAAGTGCCACCCCCCACACACATACACCCACACACACACTCCTACCAGAGTTGGGGGGTCCATACGACGGATTCGCTAAATCCATGACCTGCAGTTTCAAGAAGTGGATGGAACAGCAGGATCTTCAAGCTCCTTGGGGCCACACTGCAGACTATCAGAGAATATCCTGGGACTTAACACAGAGCTCAGATGTTCAGCAAGATGTAGGCTGACCAAAAAATACCCTCAGGGGAACACTTTGAAGACAGAAAGCCTTGAATTCCTGAATGTTCTATGATATGTATTTTAATTTATCAGTATTTTCCTTTAAAGTGACTGACTTTGATGTTATGCTTAGAAAAGACCTTCCCTTCATGTATATTCATGAACATTTTATTCTAGTATTTATAGCGTCTTTTAAAACTTTTTTAACATTAAAAAAAATGAGATTTGTTTTTGAAATATGATATGAAAATAGAACTTAATCTTTTCCTCAAATAGTTAACTAATTAAGATGAACTTATTTCATATTCCAAAGTTGTGAAAATGAGAAAAAGGTCTAGAACGCTAAGAAATATCATGCTAGAGCCATATGCAATTTAAAATTGTATTGTAGTCACGTTTAAAAGGAAAAAAAGTAGCAATAATTTTAATAAATTTAATTTAACCTAATATATTCAAAATAGTATTGCTTCATTGTGTAATCAACCTCAAAATCATTAATGAAATAATTCACATTGTTTTTGTACCGAACCTTCAAAATATAGTGCGTATTTTATACTTACAGCACATCTCAATTCAACCTAGCCACATTTCGACTGCTCAATAGCTACATGTGGCTAGTGGCTTCTTTATTGAATAACATAGGTTTAGAGCAGTGTTTCTCAACCTCAGCACTGTTGACATTTTGGAAGTGATCATTTTTTACTGTGGGGAACTGTCTTGTGCCTTGTAGGATGATCAGCTGCACCTCTGACCTCCATCCACTAGATGTCAGTAGCATCCCTCCTCCCTGTTGTTGCAACCAAAGAAGTCTCCAGACTTTGCCAAATGTGCCTGAAGTTAGTGGTGGTAGGGCAAAATTATCCCCAGTTGAGAATCAAAGGTTTGGAAAACTGGGGGAAAAAATACATGTTTGTAACAAATCAGGAGATAATCTGAGAGAACATTTTCTTTTTAGAAGCTTATGTTACTATAGTCACTGAACCATGACAGGAGTACTTACGATAATTAAAAGTCTATCTAATTTTCATATTCTAAATTTACAAAAAGGAGGAGGAGGGGGAGGGGGGCAGAAGGAGAAGGGGTTGGGAAGAAATAAAAGGAGAAGTAGGAGAAGAGAAAAAAGGAGAGGAAGGCTGTTTATTAGAGTATACCTTTGTGATTATTTTGGGCCCCTACTCATAGAAATAATATTGACCCAGCATTGAGCCCATCTTGGGGACTGGCGTCAACATGTAATTATTTCAAAATCCCCGGGACTCTTGACTTTGAAAATAAGCTGGTAGATGCTTGCATTGCAACATGCATCACACGGTGCCTATGGGTTCAGATAGTGGGAGTATGCAGTGTTGCTCAATCTACTTCAAAGAACAGCATCTAATATCAAAAGGGATGAGCAATAGACCCCAACCTCCAGGTAAGCTAATCTCTTCCAACATCTCTCTTATCAACCAGGTCCTCAGTAACTGGATGTCTCAACTCTGATGTTTTTAAAGCATTTAGCATTTATATATATATAGAAAAAGGCAAGGAAATCAAAATTACAGCAGAGATTTATTCATAGAAGGAAAGAAAAGGGGAGGAGGGAGGAACTAAATCAGGAACACATCTTGGAATACTTACATTTATCATAATCTTATTCATTTACATGTGTCTGCACAATATTCAGAATGTTGACCCTTAGATTACTGAAGATTATGTCTTCAAAAATAACTTATTTTCACTCTACTAACAGTCTTTTAAAGTTTCTTAACAATAAGAGCTAAAAACCAAAAGGTTTTTGCTTAATGAGAACATTAAACAAACCAGGAGTTTCCAATTCCCCAAGAGTTCCGATTCATTAGGAATTGACTCTAACTGGCTTAACTCATTCGAAGGTAGTGCGAGAGTCTAGCTGTTGAGTGTCTACACTAGGTACCCTGGGTACAGCAGGCAACAACCCGATTATCTCCAAGACCTTCCCATGGACCCCTGGGACTACCGGTAGAGGAGGAATCTTTGCAGTGGCTCCGGCAGATGCAGCTTGTGGATAGTTTGATGACATGCTCGACCCAAGCACTTCCGGACACACAGGCGGCAGAGCTGGGAAAGAGCAGGTGGGCCTGAGGAAGGAATTAAAATGGTGTGAACCTCATAATAGTGGGGTGGGGGTGGGGTAAAGGAGAGGCTGAAACTTTCTAAAAGCTTAAGAGAAGCTAGATCTGTGTAGGAATTAGAGAGTGAGGTAGCAGACACTCAATAAATACAGGGATCCCAGTTTGTCCCTTGGATGGGCACATGTTTATTGAAGTGGAGCCTCCAATGGTATTGTAGTATTGATACTGAAGAATGAGGCGAACGAGAGGCAAGTTAGGAATGAAGTATGGGGTCTAAAGGGAATACACTTCATTAATGTACCACACGTTCCAATGGAATTGATATACTGACTGAGGAGAAAAAGCAAATGGGAGCACTGAACATTCAGGACCTCAAGACAGAGTTGCAGAGCAAGGGACAATTGCTAAGAGAGTGTCAGCAGGTAGCCAGCCTATGTGATCACAGAGGTAATGTCAGGAAATGTGCCAGGGGCCTGGCCCTCAGGCCTCAGGGTCTTCCTGGCCTGCCTGGCTCTAGCTGCCCAGGAAGCAGTGCTGGCTGGGTCCCAACTCACACTCAGAGGGCCCTCCATTCTCTCAAGGATCCCATCTCAACAGAGGATCTGGAGAAAGGCCCCAGTTCACTTAGATACCATTATACCCTGAGCCTTCATCTCATGGAGTCTCCTGAAGTCATCATGTCCATGGCTTTGAGTGGCTTTAAGTCCTGCAGGAAAGTAAACTAACGAGAGTCTAAAATATGATTGAGTAGGATAAATGAGCTTTGGGCTGGAATACTAGTTATACAGGGGCATTTAGAAGGTCCTACTATTTCTTAACCTGATCTATCAGAGATCTATCAGTACATATCTCTTCAAGTAGATTTATATAATTATTGGATTATACAAAGTTTTCCTTTTTGAGAAAATCCTACTGTACCAGCATCTTGTACCCCATGAGAAATGGTGGACTGCATCTGGAAAGAGCCAGATAACATTTGCATTGATATGGCCAAGGGGCATCCATGTGATAGAAATCTACCTGGAGGAACAAACAACTGCCTTTAGTTAAAATCTTAGGAAGCAGGAATGAAAAGTATCTCTACCTGTTACCCAACTAAAGCTCCTCTGGAGAACAGGAATGCAGACCAACTGTCCAGTTTGCCTGGACAAGTTCAGACACCAGAGTGAACTCTAAAGTCGCTGGTATTCATCCTTCTAGAGCAAGTGGCTATATTTACGAAGATAGAGGACAAAGGAAGTTGCTTATAAAAAAAAAGTTGAAAAGCATACGATTTCACTCATATGTGGGATCTAAAACTGAAAGCAACAAATGAACATGACAAACATACAGAGACTCACAGACATGGACAATGGATTACTGGTTACCACGGGGAAGTGGGGGAGGAGGGAGATACATAGGGATAAATGGGGTCAAATATTAGGTGATAGAAGGAAATCTAACTTTGGGAGGTGAACATTCAATACGATATATGTATGATGTACTGTTGAATTGTATACTTAAAACTTATTTGATTTTATTAATCAATGTCACCCCAATAATTTTTATTTAAAAAGAGAGAAAAAAATACAAATCTTGGATCTGAAAACATTTTCGATGGAAGAAAAGAGGACAGGTGACAACTGCTGTAAATCATACTCTCAGCTAATAGTTGGAAAGTACCTGGTGTTTCCAAATGGGAGTGGTAAGGAAGAATCTAAGTCTTGAAGTAGAGATTCAAATAAAAGAACGATCATGAATGACGTGGACTATTGGAAATAATCTAGACCAGTGGGACTCAAAGTGTGGCCTCAGACCAGCAGCATTAGCACGCCCGGGAACCTGGTGGACATGCAGAGTCTAGCCCCACCCCCCACACCTGCTGAATCAGAATCTGCATTTTAATGAGATCTTCTGGTATGTCCATACTCATTAAAGCTGAAGAAGTAGTGACCTAGAGAGTATTCCTAAAACTACTGAAACGAGCATTCCACTTGGAAAGTATTTAAGATGTGGGAATGGTTTCACAAAAGGGAACTGGTGAGTGAA
>NW_011888862.1:4341104-4349979 GCF_000151845.1 Pteropus vampyrus
GATGGAAGAAAAGAGGACAGGTGACAACTGCTGTAAATCATACTCTCAGCTAATAGTTGGAAAGTACCTGGTGTTTCCAAATGGGAGTGGTAAGGAAGAATCTAAGTCTTGAAGTAGAGATTCAAATAAAAGAACGATCATGAATGACGTGGACTATTGGAAATAATCTAGACCAGTGGGACTCAAAGTGTGGCCTCAGACCAGCAGCATTAGCACGCCCGGGAACCTGGTGGACATGCAGAGTCTAGCCCCACCCCCCACACCTGCTGAATCAGAATCTGCATTTTAATGAGATCTTCTGGTATGTCCATACTCATTAAAGCTGAAGAAGTAGTGACCTAGAGAGTATTCCTAAAACTACTGAAACGAGCATTCCACTTGGAAAGTATTTAAGATGTGGGAATGGTTTCACAAAAGGGAACTGGTGAGTGAAGAAAAAAAAAAAAAAAAAAACCCTTCCCGACTAGAAGATTCGGGATTGAGCCATCATAACCTTAACAGTGCACGTTCTGGGGCCAGACTGCTTGGTTAGAACTCTGGTTCTGCTTCTCAGTAGCCGTGGGACTTTCTGCAAGCCAATCTCTTTATGCTTCTCTTTCCCATTTGCAGCTGTCTGGAACAGCACCAGTTACTGTGAAGTTCTTGCTGCTTTAAAGTTTTAAGAATTCAGGGAGATTAATCTATGTTTCGAATTTAGCTCAGCGCCTGACACGTGTAAAGACGAATAATTACTAGGATCGTTAATGTTCTCCTGCACATACAAATAATCAAAATAGGTTCTGATAATATTCTCTTTCTGTACGGTCATAGCATGGTTTGCCTTTGAATTTGGCATCCGGAGCATTTTAGAGGCCTGCCTTTCCTCCTCTGGCATCTGTAGTTGTATTAGCTCGTGGTGGAAATGGGAGCGAGGCAACGAGGGATGCCGACCTGTCTACTCCCTCATTTGGAGAACAGGCAAACGACTTGACCATTTAGTCTACTTTCTGAAATACACACTCGAAGTCCACCTTATCGTCTCTAACTCAAGTATTTCTAATTTCCACCGAATTGCCTCAGACATTACAAAGCAGACTTTTGGTCTGCTCAATTGTGTGCTTATGCCAAGATAGATGTGGCAGTTCAACCTTTCACGGTGAAAACAAACTTCTCTGATTATTTTCTTGTCATGGAAAATACAAAGCAACGTAGCAGTTGTATGTACGTGTTCATGGGTTATAAGTGATTATATACAGCATATAAAATCCCGTCTCAGTGATGCTACGACTTGCCACCTCCTACCTGCCAGTTTCAATTAAAAAGAGAAAAAGAAAAAGATCAGAAAGTCTATCGACGAGACAGAAAGGACAGAGAGCAGACGTGCCTATGGATGAAGAATGGGCACCCAGGCCTTCCTTACCTTCTCGGAGCAGGAGCGCCTGCTCCATGCTACTTTTCGGGGCCGCCAGGTCAAGTGCACTTTTGCCCTGAGCATTTCTGCACTTCAGGTTAGCCCCATAGTCTATCAGAAGGTGGACGACTTCCACCCTGGACTGCCTCACTGCGGCATGGAGGGGGGTGTCCAGGCATTGGCCGCAGTCAACATTGGCTCCTAAACAAAGCACATGACCACAATTCCACACTGAATGTTAAAAGTAGAAACGCAATGAGTCTAAAATACAGTACTTGTAGATAAAGACATCTTAAATGCCAGGACGTACTTGACAAATCTTTGAAAATGTGACATAAGCCTAGAACCTCAGCAATGTCTATTAAGACTGTTTCGAAATATTGTGATGAGAAAAGTAAATAAAAAGATTTTTAGTCATTTTAAATACTTACTTTTCCATAGGAACTTTGTCACGTAAAAATTAAATATGTGCAGCTTCTTTTACATAGAGCTATTTTGATTTTTGGCAAAGGATAAAACTAAGTTAATTTAGTAGTTATATTATTCAGGGCTCACAAAAATGATTTATGAATTACTCTAGGGAGCAGTATATGATGGCAGAGAAAAGACAAGAAAAATCTTCGAGATAAAATGTCTTATTTAAATGTTCTTACTACAATCTCTATCTTTATGTCAGTGGCTAACTCTGAGGAATCTATAAATGAATAATAGTTTCAAGATATTTTACTCTTCTCTGGACTCTGTTTCTTTACATGCCTTTAGATTTTTAAAAAACTATTACTAAATAACTTAGCAGGATCGATCTAAAGTAGTCTGTGGCACATGTCTGTTGTTTTTACTATCCAGCATCTTCCTGGTAACCACACTTAGATTGCCCCTAGGGAACTAACCATTCCCTGTGATTTCCAGTTCATGTGTTCCCAGTGAAGCCCAACAACTGCAGTGTAGGCCAAAACCTAGGCCCAAGCCAATCAATGCCTTGAATTCCTTTGGCCACCATGATTGGTTCACACGTGAGCATGTGACTCAAAAAGAACAAATGAAATACAATTGTTTTTTCCCCTAGGACTTATGGGAAAGAGACTCTCGCTCTCTCTTGAGACCACCAAGGAGCCCCATACCGAGTAAATGGAGCCAATATCAAAGGAAGCAGAACTAAAAAATACAGATACTTGTTTCTCTGGAGAAGTTGTTTTAAGCATTGAAACATCAAATGCTGTCAGAATTTTTTCCAGCCTGACAGGCACTTCATCTTTGAAACTATGGAAAACCAACAAGGTTAATAGGTTCTTATGACAAGATTTCTGAAAGTTACCTAATTCTAGAAGTTTCTTCACACAGTCTACCCTTTGGTGGGTGCAGGCCACATACAGGGGAGTTCCATGCTGAGGTACTTCTTGGTCAATGTTAACGTTATTTGCCAGCAGAATCTCCATGCACTCTCTATGACCTGGTGAAATACAAGATAACCTCATTCAAGTAACGGAAATACCAACTATTCACAGAATTATAGAGTTGCTTATCCGGAATAGGCTTCAGAAATAACATAGATTATTTTTTAAGCAGAAAAAAAATATTTTTTGAGGGGGAAGGAAAATCTGAGAATGCTTCAAAATAAAACTATTAGAAAGAGAAGCATGCCCATGCCTCCCCCACTTAAATTCCCCTGCAGCCTTTGAGGTATCTCCAACTAAACTAAGGTCTCCAAGGAGCACAGCTGAACTCCTCTAAAATGAAGCCACCAGTTACAAATGGAGGCCACAAGACCCAGAGGGGTAAATGACTCATTCTATTATTGCTCTGAAGCCAGTGCTCAAATGCAAGGCCCAGCCCTGATCACTCTCCATTACAACTCTCTCGTTCTCTTCTTCACCCGTGCATGAAAAATTGGGTGGATGGCAGCATCATGCAGTAAAACCTCCTTATTTTGGCTAACCTGGAAGATACCTATGAGAATTAATTAAAAACCTCAAGTATAGAATATATTTAAATATACTTTCAAATTCAATGGCTAACAAGAACCGTATTAATGAATATTCTCCTTAGAGTTTGCCCTATGAGTAGACAGACTTGGTTAATTTGCAGCATATGAATGATTCATTCAGGAGGAAATGCTTCTGAGGTATCAATGGGAGCTTGTAATAGGTTTGTTCTCTTTGAAGATTTAAATATTTTCTTTTAAAAAAAAACTTATCATCACTGATTAACTTAACCAACCCTTTCTTTATAGATCACATAGAAGTAAACTTCGTCTCAAACCTGCTTGATTTATCACAAATTCTAAGTATATATATGCATTAAAAGGTACAAATAAGGATTCCATGGATTCAAACTATTTGTTCACATAAGTAAATATGATACCTGGATTATAGCATCGATATGTCTCATACTGACCCAGCCTGTTCATAGAGGTTTAAAGTTGTAAGCATCCAGAAATAATATCCAATCAGTACTTAAAACTTCCTGGTAAATACAGGGTATCTAATAAACATTTTTGAATAATTCCCATCCTTTTTTTTTTAAAGAAGAAACTGAGCCTAGTTTGAGTTAAATTTAAATATTCTCGGGAAGTTAAAAAATGAATATCTAAAAGTCATACGATTAGCATTATTGTAACAATATCTAAAATAATGAATTTGCTATTCATCCTTCCATTCTGTTGACATTGGTCCCTAACATGCTTTTATAATACAGAAAAATAATATGTAGAGACACATGAATCCATGTGTTTATGATAAACATATATCTTTTGTAGGTGCATAGATACCAAACACTACTTATATAACCAGCTAAGCACTACAGAATTACTCAAGTAATTCAAACCTTTCCCAATATTTACCTATTTTTAAACGTTTGGATGAAATGCAAATAATAGATTAATTTTTATTTCAAATAAATAATAAAAAATTTTAAAGACTTTTATATCATTTCCAAAGTAGACTATTTCTCCACAATTTAAAGGACTTACTTTGGGAAATGGCCAACATCTGTTACCAATTAATAAATGTTTATTAAATATGTATAGGCTATCAAAACCATAGATACATTGAGAATTGGGTCTTCTGTAACATTTATAGTTAATTCACTGCAGAAAAAAAAAATTACCAAGTGACATGTTTAATAAACTGGGGCAAATCTTCAACTATTGCCTTTTGAAAGAAAGACTTTTGTCTCCAATTATTCCAGCAAGGTCACCGTTCTACAATGTTCTAACTTCTCCATTGTATTTCTGACCTCGATATAAGAGAATAACTCCACCACTGGGTAACACAGAAATGTTGCTCTTTAAGTGTAACTTTTGACAAATGGCCTTAGCCTTTCAATGGCATCTTCTTGTTCATGTCTAATCTATGCATGCAATTTTAAAATTCCTTAATTTTACTTTTTTCTCATTTCGAAAGTAACACAGGAGTCTAGAGTCAACTTCGAGGTTTCCAATTGCTATGCTTTTTAAATTTGCAAACTTTTTTCAATAACTAATGACCTTGAAGTCATCAGCTCATCTAGAATATATTGCTTGTTGTGGACAGTTACATCTAATCTTTCATTAGAAAGACTATCGGCCTTGGCTTTCAGACACTTTCATAATTTACGTTAGTGGTTGATGTTTTATGGGCTTAGGGGTCAAGCTATTCTCTTCTAGTAATGACAGAGACATAAGCACAGTACGACTCATGAAAGTCACACCTGCAGTCTTTCCTGCACCAGCTGCCACCAAAATACCAGCAAAGAGCCTCAAGAAAGGCCTGCAGAGAGACTGGACCCAGGAAATGGGACGTCTGGGACAGAAAGCCATTCCCAGGTTGTAAGAAGAGCTGTTTCATGCCCGGGAGGTATTTCTTGAAGATTTAGGCAAATTGAAGCTACTGCTGTGGGATTTCTAAGCCACATGTAGCCTACCGGTGAAGAAGATCTGGGTGATCCTTGCACGGTGAACACTATACCACTGATTCATGCAGATTGCAGTGAGTCCACCAATGTTTTGTGTGTAAAGTGATGGCTCATTTACCTCTCTTCACTGCCTCATGGATGGGGGAAGCCAGGTGCACCTCGAGCTGGGCCTTGGCTCCAAACTCCAGCAGCACATTGACACATGCAGCACTGCCACTGCAGCAAGCATTGAAGAGGGGCGTGGCTCCGTGAACCGTCACTCCATTGACCTAATGATGGACAGAGAGACTCAGAGGATTTGCTATTTCTTTATCACCAGCTCCAAGTTGTATTCCTGTATATTGCCTGGAGAAATTTCCCATACTGGTGAACGAGCAAGGGAACTCTACATCATTTCAGTATTATGTTATTTAGCTACCAGTAGCTTATCAACTCTCACCTATAAATAATATCTCAGATGGGGCAAAAAGGGACAAAGCTTTTAAAATGTATTCATGAGTATTCCAAAGCTTCTTAAGAACCTCATAACCATTGAGGAGTGGTCCTGTATGGCAGTTAAGAACATGACCTACGAAATCATTAGCTTGGATTCAAATGCCAGCTCTCTCTCTCTCTCTCTCTCTTTTTTTTTTTTTTGTTCAGAGATCTTGGTTGGGCTACTAACTTTCTTTGCCTTGGTAGGTCAAGTGAGTTACTATACGTTAAACACTTAGAACATTGCCTGGGGCCCAGTAAACATTCAATAAACATTTGCAACAATTATTTCCAGTTTCCATTAATATGGAACTGACTCTTTCTTTCAATCATGAACAAACATGGCAGAAACCAAAAATACTAGAGAAACCAGCTAGCTTAAGGTCCCAAAATCAGGGCTTGCAAAAACTCTCCTCGGCAATTTCCTACATTGTCTTTCTTGCTACAGATTTCCTTTCCGGATTACTAGAATCTATCCAAATTACATATGCCTGCAGCAACTCCCAAAGAGATCATGACCAAACCAAAGGCACAAAGAAAATTGCCATCAACATGGTGTCTCCAACCTGGTGCCTTCTACGGATATAGGCACTTGGGAATGAGCATGCTAGGAAGCATCTCTGAATATTAGCAATAGATTAGAAAGAACATTAGGAGAACAAGGAATTCTGGGGCAGAGGCTCTAATAGGATGGAAATATAGGATGATGAGGGCTTGCTGTCAAACCATATTGCCTCAACAACTAAGGATATATGCTTGTGATCATCAGGATCCTAAATTTCCTTGTTTCAGAAATAAAAAAAAAAGTATATCTCCACAGTGCCAGGACAGCCCCATTAAATTGGAAAGTTAGAGATGAGATGCTAAGATGACAGAGACAAACAAGGACAGGAAATAATGTGTATAAATTTATACACTCTAGGGACTTCTAACCTATTTACATTTTTCCTAAAAAATATTTGGTAGAACTCGTTTGATTTCTTTTTACTAAGTATTATCCTATTCCTCAGTCCAGATGGCCTTCTAATTTGATTTTCTATAAGTTTCTCTCTCCGTTCAGTTCAGCAAACATTTATCGAGCATCTATTAGATGCCAATGTTTTGGCGACAAAGGTGAGCAAGACAATTGCCTCCTGTTGAATAAGTTGAATTCTGCCATGGAAGACAAATACAAAAAGAGATAATTTTGATACAACGATAAATGCTTTAGATCATTATAGGAAAAGGACACAGGAGAGCATAGACTTGAGAAACATTTTGGAAGTAAAATTAGCAGGACATTGTGATTAATTAGATGAGGTGGCAGTAGAAGGATGATCCAGTTTTGGAGCTTGGGAAACCAGGGAATCTTTCACTTGGTCTCTGAGGCTGAGAATCCAAGAGGAGGAGCCGGCCCCCAGAAAGAACATGATAAGCACAGTCTCAGATACATTGAGTCTGAGGTACCCACGGGACTGTCAATTTTGAGGAATTTTCTACTGATAGAACAACTTCTTCTTGTTCCTTCTCTCGTTCTGATTTCAATGTTAAATAATATAATATGTATTTATTCTTCCCTCACAAGATTACCAAAGACAAAGGACCGTGTCTTACTCTTATCTTTGTCACGCACGAAACCTCCCAGAGTTGTATCAGCATACATTCCTCTGAGACATAATGTTGTCAGATATTTCCCACCCACAGTCTGCCTGTGACTCCAGCTATCTAGTTTGAAAGAACATGGCCTTCCCCCAACCTTGCCCTCATCACTACACGTGAGCTAAGTGGTAACTTAAAGAAGCCATTATGAAAATACACAACCGCTATGGCATCAGGAAAGTCACTTTGCCCACGGAAGGCTTTGACCATCAGTTCCACAGGTAGAAGCGCAGCTTCCGTATAAAACGCAAAGAAAATCTTCATTAAGCACTTAAAAAACATTGCAGCTCACGAAACCATGCAAGGACTGAGTTTAAAAACAAAATTAGCAACAAAACTATTTGGTAACTAACTAAATAAATGTCACTGGCATTTTCAAAAGTTTAAATTTTATAATCCTATTCTGGTATCTGATTACATACAGCACCTCAGTCATTCCTTGAGAAGAAAAAAAGAATTTAAAAATAAGATAAAGTTAATTTTGTAGTTTTTTTCAACGTATTATTTATTAAAATCTCGTTCAGTTTAATAATTTTGCTCAGTAAGCATAGTTGTTGGTTTAGAGTTTTGAATTAAGAGCGGGTTTTTTGTTGCTGTTATTCTTTTCAAATGTGTTTTAATGTATTACAAGAAGTTTTCCAAGATCGTTTTTCAAATTACTTCAGTTCAATTGATTTTTTTAAAAGTTAGCATCACGATTTTGAAAGATTTCTGTGAATTACCTCATCTACATGTTCACACATGGGCATAGAGGCTTAAGAGGAGAGCACACAGCAGTGTCTTCCTGACCATGCGGGAATGTGGACACAGATGGGGCCAGACCTGTGTACCCACAGCGGGTAAGCAGTCTGGAAGGTCACATCTCTTTAGATGGCGGCAGCTGCACTTGGCCAGACAGACCTGCGGGGAGGGGGCGGTACTCACGCGAGCGCCGTTTTCCAATAAGGCTCTAGCGCAGGCTACGTGACCTCCAAGGCACGCCTCGTGGAGAGAAGAGACCCGGTTAATTGTCACGAGGTTCACATTGACACCCTACAATTTGGAGAGAAGCGGGTTAAAGGCTGCATCAGCAATAGCAATGAAAGCAACGTTGTCGGACACGTTTCAATCGGCTCGTGGGCATCATACAGAGTAGAGCCCGTGACCAGGGGAGTCAAAATATGGCGTGGGAGCCTTGAATTTATTCATCAAATGCTTATTTGCGATTCTGGGCCAGGCAATGTGCCTGGGTCTTCAAAGCTTATGATATGGGTGTCTCTCCTCCAAGAGCCTAGTGGGAAAACAGAAATGGGGGGAAAGGCAGCAAGAATATATTGCTATGCTGGAGGCAAGTTCAAACTGCAATCGGGAGCATAGGGCATCCTTGAATCTGGCTCGCGGAATAAGAGAAAACTTTGCAAATGAGGTAGTGTTTAGCTAAGGCTTAAAGCATACAGAATTTCAAGCTGGGAAGGCAAAAAAAAAAAAAAAGTACAGACAGGA
>NW_011888862.1:4350184-4358087 GCF_000151845.1 Pteropus vampyrus
AGGGTCTGGGGCCAGGGGCTTTTCCTAACCCCATCTCCTTACCCAGGTCCCAGTGGCTCGGCGCAGCCCTAGCGCACTCCCCCTCCCCATATAGCTGTGCTCCACCTTCCTCATCCTGGAATCCAGGTGACAGAGGATAGGGTCAGCCCAGCTGCTGACCAACTCTGACTTCGCGCCCTGATTTTAACAGCCTGGCCCTGACCATCTCCCGCCATGATTCCTACTTTCTATCTGTGAAAGGAATTAGGTCCCCGGTTAATCCCTCGCAGCTGAGTTCTGTTTTTGATTCCCTGCCAAGCTACTGCCTGACCCCGAACCCCAAACCCCAACCTAAGTACCCACTATCTCCTGCCAGGCCTTTGTGGTGCTGCCGGTCACTTCCCACTACTGCCCGTCCCTTCATCGTAGAACCTCTGTGCGCCTCCTGAGTTCTGTCCATTTTCATGTCCTGAATATGACGTCATTACTACAGAGCTGTGTTATATATTCAAGTTGGGTATCTAATATGATTAGAAAAATCTTTCCCTTTTTCTTTTCCCATACAGGATTCCTTTTCGAGAAAAGAAAAAGTGGCTAGTCCACAAGGTGGCAGCCATGTGCTAGAAAAAAAATCCTGATCAGCGCAAACTTTCAGAATCCCAGGAACTATAGAAATGCAATGCTGGACAGGCCTGAAGGAACATCTGAATCCCCTCC
The DNA here is from genome assembly GCF_000151845.1 of Pteropus vampyrus. NCBI lineage: Eukaryota > Metazoa > Chordata > Mammalia > Chiroptera > Pteropodidae > Pteropus > Pteropus vampyrus. The sequence continues at coordinate 4,350,881 of NW_011888862.1, forward strand.
ACTGTGTGTGAGAAAATGAAGAAGCAGAAAGTTCCAATTATTCATAAGACTTGAGACACCCTCCCCGCCACCCCCAGCCAGCTATATGTGACAGCCAGCATGAAAACCAGGAGCTCTTGGTCTTCAGTTTAATGTTTTACTCAGTACACCATCTTAATGTGAAACAAAGTGAAAAATAAAATAGAATAACACATTTCAGCTAGTGTGTAAAGGCAAAGAAGAGGGGGTGTATTAAGGAAAAACTGAACTTCTCCACGAGGAAGGCTCCTCACACATGTAAGCATCCTAAAAAAAAAAAACCCAACGTGCTTACGAAGCAGAGTTAAAACTAAAGCCATGCTCAACGCAACGTGGTATCCAGGACTGGAAGAGAAAATGGACACTAATAGGGAAACTGAAGTAATCCCCTTAGTCCGTACTTTAGTTAATGGCATCGTATCAGTGTTAATTTCTTAATTTTATTTTTCAATTACAGCTGACATTCAATGTTATTCTTTATTAGTTTCAAGCGTACAGCATAATGGTGAGACATTTATATAATTTACAAAGCGATCCCCCAATAAGTCTAGTCCCCACCTGGCACCATACAGTTATTACAATACTATTGACTACATTCCCCATGCTGTACTTCACATCCCCGAGACTATTATGTACTTCTTAATCCCTTAATTGCTTATTTTTGATTGAAGGACCGCAGTTATGTAAGATATTAACACTAGGAGAAGTTGGGTGAAGGGTATGGATGGATCTGTACTATCTTTGCAATGCTTCTTTAAAGTCATTTCAAAATTAAGTTTATTAAAACTTCTAAGAAAAGTATTGAGGGAGGAGTTAGATGCAAGACTTTTCCGTGTGTACCCTTTTATATCATTACAATTTTTGAACTATGTGAATATATTACATATTAAAATAATCAAAGCAGATAAAATGTAAAATGCTTAAAATAAATAAGCAAGTGATAAAATCAAGTACAAAACCTATTTGATCATTACTGGCAGTACTGTTTTCTTTTTGCTTGTACTTTCTCGAGAACTAACACAACTCGCAAGGGGGGGTGGGGAAAGGCACACACACAAAAATAAAGAGCAGTGTGCTCAGCTGTTTAAATTCAAAATGGTAAGGAAGCCAAGTTCGGTGGTAGCTGGGATGTAGAAAAAAGATATGACTCACCAACTCTGTACACACGCCGACTCTAAAACAAAGTAAATGGAGCATGCACACTTTCATTCATGTCACAAATATTTTCTAGGCCACTATTCATTATTCAAAGTGCTAGGGATCCAGTCATAAATAAAAATAAAGTAGCCTTGATAACTAAGACCTTAATAAGGCTTTCCAAAGAAGTAAGATTTACTCATCTGTCAACCTATTTGAATGTTTGCTCTTGAAATAGTATATCACTGGTGTAGGCAGCCCTTAAGACAGCTCCCAGTGAACTCTGAGTCCTAGTATTGGCCCCCTTGAGGGTGGGCTGGATTTACTGACACACACCCAATGAAGAGAATATGGCAGAAGTGATGAGCTGTCACTTTGAAGATTAGGCTATACTAAGACTTCCCTCCTTAGGCATTCTCTTATGCTCTCTCTCTGATGGACGCCAGCTGTCACCTTGTGATGCAGATGCAGCCCTATAGAGACCCATCTGTCAAAGAGTTGAAGCTGACCAACAATCACATGAGTGAGGCTGAAAGCAGATCCTCTCCCAGTTGACTTGGTCTTCAGTTTAATGTTTTACTCAGTACACCATCTTAATGTGAAACAAAGTGAAAAATAAAATAGAATAACACATTTCGGCTAGTGTGTAAAGGCAAAGAAGAGGGGGTGTATTAAGGAAAAACTGAACTTCTCCACGAGGAAGGCTCCTCACACATGTAAGCATCCTAAAAAAAAAAAACCCAACGTGCTTACGAAGCAGAGTTAAAACTAAAGCCATGCTCAACGCAACGTGGTATCCAGGACTGGAAGAGAAAATGGACACTAATAGGGAAACTGAAGTAATCCCCTTAGTCCGTACTTTAGTTAATGGCATCGTATCAGTGTTAATTTCTTAATTTTATTTTTCAATTACAGCTGACATTCAATGTTATTCTTTATTAGTTTCAAGCGTACAGCATAATGGTGAGACATTTATATAATTTACAAAGCGATCCCCCAATAAGTCTAGTCCCCACCTGGCACCATACAGTTATTACAATACTATTGACTACATTCCCCATGCTGTACTTCACATCCCCGAGACTATTATGTACTTCTTAATCCCTTAATTGCTTATTTTTGATTGAAGGACCGCAGTTATGTAAGATATTAACACTAGGAGAAGTTGGGTGAAGGGTATGGATGGATCTGTACTATCTTTGCAATGCTTCTTTAAAGTCATTTCAAAATTAAGTTTATTAAAACTTCTAAGAAAAGTATTGAGGGAGGAGTTAGATGCAAGACTTTTCCGTGTGTACCCTTTTATATCATTACAATTTTTGAACTATGTGAATATATTACATATTAAAATAATCAAAGCAGATAAAATGTAAAATGCTTAAAATAAATAAGCAAGTGATAAAATCAAGTACAAAACCTATTTGATCATTACTGGCAGTACTGTTTTCTTTTTGCTTGTACTTTCTCGAGAACTAACACAACTCGCAAGGGGGGGTGGGGAAAGGCACACACACAAAAATAAAGAGCAGTGTGCTCAGCTGTTTAAATTCAAAATGGTAAGGAAGCCAAGTTCGGTGGTAGCTGGGATGTAGAAAAAAGATATGACTCACCAACTCTGTACACACGCCGACTCTAAAACAAAGTAAATGGAGCATGCACACTTTCATTCATGTCACAAATATTTTCTAGGCCACTATTCATTATTCAAAGTGCTAGGGATCCAGTCATAAATAAAAATAAAGTAGCCTTGATAACTAAGACCTTAATAAGGCTTTCCAAAGAAGTAAGATTTACTCATCTGTCAACCTATTTGAATGTTTGCTCTTGAAATAGTATATCACTGGTGTAGGCAGCCCTTAAGACAGCTCCCAGTGAACTCTGAGTCCTAGTATTGGCCCCCTTGAGGGTGGGCTGGATTTACTGACACACACCCAATGAAGAGAATATGGCAGAAGTGATGAGCTGTCACTTTGAAGATTAGGCTATACTAAGACTTCCCTCCTTAGGCATTCTCTTATGCTCTCTCTCTGATGGACGCCAGCTGTCACCTTGTGATGCAGGTGCAGCCCTATAGAGACCCATCTGTCAAAGAGTTGAAGCTGACCAACAATCACATGAGTGAGGCTGAAAGCAGATCCTCCCCCAGTTGAGGTATGAGATGACTGCTGCCCTGGCTGATACTTCACAGCTTACGGGAGACTCGGAGCCAGACTCACCCAGCTAAGCCATTCCTTGGCCCGGGGAAACTATAAGAATCTAAGTGTTTGTTGTTTTCGGCCAGTATGTTTTGAGGTAATTTGTTACACAGCAAGAGCTGACTAATGAAGCTTCGGGGCTGCTGTTACTAAGAAACACTGGGAGAGTATAAGGTGAGTTAGTGCGACAATAATTTGAGGGCATTCTCCATCACACTCGCAGGGAAACTATGAGGTAAAGGAAGCCCCAGAAGGGGAAGGATGAAACTGTGCAGACAATGAGCCAGTTTCCCGAGAAAGGAGAGGCAGGAGAAACAAATGGTGAGTTGCAAGAGAGTACATACATCTCGAATGGCCATGCTGGGACCCAGCGAGCAAGCCCTCTGCTACAGGCAAAGCTAATAAAGAATGATGCTTGATTATATCATAAGTACAAAGGATCACATCTTCAGTTTACTTACCTGTGCAATTAAAGTTTTAAGGGCCAATAAGCGCCCCTGGGCCGCAGCCTCATGAAGCGGGGATCGATCAGCCCAGCAGTCTGAAACACAAATCAAGTTGAAAGTCAAGGTCTGGAGTCTTCTTCCTGCAGCTCGGTCGTATGGCCCGCCCACTGTGAGAGGACATTTGGAGGAAGAGGAAGGAAGTTTGTACCAAGCATCCGGCTCTCTTGTCAAATACTTTCAGGCTTACAGGCCACTGAGTGTATAGTCCATTAGTTTGGTGGTGGATGCAAAGAGAAGGCACAGATCATCTCTGGCTTTTGGGGGCAGTTTTAATAAGCAATGGATGCAGTTCATATAAATATTGCCCAGTGTTTGAATCAATAGCTCTGAAGAAAGCAAAATAGAGGGCAAAGTTGGACAGTGAGCTTCCCCACTTGCATCTTTCCCCTGCCTCTCACCCTCGCCCCCACCCTAAAGACTCAACATCCTATGCAGCATGAAGGAGATTCGAGCGGGTCATGGAAAGTGGTCGTGTTCTAAATTCCCTAGGTAATTGTCTTTTGTTTGGGTGATGAAATATATATATTATCATAATGCAGGAAGTCATTTTTCAGTTGATCTAATCCTCCAAAAGTTTATCTCTAAACAGCCTTGTTGGGGACAGTTGAGTGTGATTGCTAAACATGGGGCCAAGGGAGCCACACTGCCTGGCCTCAAGTCCTACCTTGACCACTTTCTCTGCCCAAACGGTCGAGTTGCTAAAATTATTTGAACCTCAATTTCCTGATCTGTAAAGTGAGGGAATAGTAATCTAGTATTTAGCAAGCGCTTCAGTCTCTAAGTAGGCTGATAAAAATGCATCCACGATGACAGGTGCTCGAGATAATTTCCTAATAAGTACACATGGTAAGGCAGCGCTCTAGGGAACAGACTCAGAGCTGCCTTGGGAACATATCTTTCCTGTGATTGCTTGTGGGCAAATAGGACTAACCAGCTGAAATGGGCACGTGAGAAGTAACGTTCTATTAAGGGTAATCAGCCCCTTTGGAGGAAAACCTACTCCGGTTTGCAAAATTTGTGCATTCTTCAAATTATAACTGAGCTCTTCCTACATCGACCAGCATGTAACACAATTTGGATTTAACACAAAAGGCCTGTCTTACCAACCTCCAGGTGGTCCTGATGGTGTTAAGAATCCAGGTTTCCCCATACCTGCAACCTTCGCAAAAACAATCCCACCAAGGAGGGAATTATGTGGTTTTGAAATAGCTCGAGGCCTCAAGGAGAGAGTGAACTTTTCCAATCGATGAGAACATGGGCTATAAACATTTCAGTAAGCCCTCTTCTTACGCTGAAACTCATTTTTTTATCTACTCTAGCGCTTCGGGTTTTGAAAAGGGGGGAAGCTAGAATGAACTCTACAGGCTTGGATCGAAATTGGAGCAAGCAGTATGAAATGTGATTATATATACACGCTGTGCACTCACACCTAAACCAGGGCTCCTTGGAGAAATGGCTGATTCCAGGGTGAGGCCAGGAAAAATATAAGGTGGGCCTCATATTCCTTGCCAGAGAGTAAGGAAGTGCTTAATGAGATGGGAAGCTGGCTCGAAGGGGCTTCCACTGGTCAAATATGGGACAATTTGAGCATCCAAATAAATAATGATAGATTAAATAATAATTTAATTCCTATTAAATAAAATAGGAGCCTGTTAAGTCCTCACCGATTTAAATGAATCTATTATATAAATTAGGAGAAGAGAAAGCTCTTTCTTAGAGTAGAACTCCAACTTAGAAATGTAGAATAATAGAATCTGCCTCAAATTATCTCCCCACAAAATATATGGTCATAAAGGGTACAGCGGTAATTTTACAGCGGAACGAAATTATAGATAACACGTTACCCAGGGGATCAAAGTTAACATCAGAAGAGATGGAAACAAAATGGCAGAGTGCCACCTGATGGAATGCAATGAGCGACATCATGTACAATCAGTGGGAATGCGATGGAAAGAACACACCATCACTTCTGTGACAGTCCTGCTTAAAATGCGTAACCCACATCTAATCATGAGGACACTGCAAACCAACTCAAGCTAAGGGACATTCTACAAAATAATTGGCCTGTAACCAGTTCAGCTGGACTGGGGAACTGTTCCAGACTGCAGGAGGCTGATGGGATACGACATCTAAAGAAACATGTGTACCTTGATTAGATCCTTTTGCCATCAAGGACATTATTACGACAGCTGGGGAAACATGATGGGAGTTTCTGAGCAAAGAGAAGTGGGAATTCTTATACCACTCTTGTAACTTCTGTCATTTTGAAATTAGCTTCAAATTTTTAAAAAAAGTGTATTATTTATATGTATAAATAAAATCACTAGTGTTTTCATACTCCTGATGTGAATGTGTAATGCCTTTATAAGAACAAAAACAGATAAAAACTTTAAGATGAAAGTCCGCTGTGCTTGTATCTCCACTTGTTCCTGAGTCAGTTACAAGTTGATGAGTGGGGTATTTTTAAATCTCTTGGATATTTATTATTTGCATAAACTGAGAATAATGAGATAATGTCTGCATGTACTTAGTCAGCTTTGGTTTTTTTCTAATGCCTCTCCATCTCATTCAGGGTGAAGTGTGCATCAGACATGGTGATCCCCTGCTTAATTGCTCTTGGAAATGGACGCAGGCACTGGGATCTCAAGGGCAGTGTTCACCTACGGATGGCAGCTCAGCATCCCGACCAGTGTCAGAAGCAAACCCACATCCATGGCTTTGTTATTCTTTTGTTCTAACAATAGCCAGACAACCCAAGTCACCTGAAGGTACTATAACTATTTGACTCAAAAATAAAAACGAGACGGAAGTGGTAAACTTGCTATTATTAATTTAGAATATCAACATGAAATGGCTTTACTATTTCTAAAACTTTTCTCCAAGTAGATCCCCTTTCCTTCTGAGAAGCAGGAACCTTCACCACATCTTCATCCTATTTCTAGTACCTTGCTATTGCTCATCTGTCCCATGAGACCTGCTCCATACACACAACCTGGAGAGATCTCACAAACCTAACATAGAGTGAAGGGAGCCAGGCACAAAAGAGCGTGTGCTGTGTGATTCCTTTCTATAAAGTTCAAAAAAGGGCCAAACTCACCTTGGGTATTAGGAGTCCAACGTACCCCAAGGAGGGGCAGGGGCTAAGAGAGGGCCTGGTGGGGGCCATGCTGGTAATATGCAGTTTCTTGGCCTTGGGACCTGGCAGCTGCTTGTGTCCACTTTGTGAGAATTCATCCAGCTGTTCGCTTAGGGTTTGTGCACTTGTCTGTATTTACACCAGACTTCAATACGGTCCACTTTAAAGCTGTCATCTCCGCTCCCAGGGCAGAGTACGGCCCTCTGTGCCACCTG
>NW_011888862.1:4361217-4402301 GCF_000151845.1 Pteropus vampyrus
TAGTACCTGCAGAAAAATCTATGGGCCGAAGGGAGGATCCAGTGATCCGTCTGGTGCTCTAAATGTAATGCCAAGGGCCAATGACACCGTTTCAAACTTAAAAACATACATGTGTATTAATGACAAACTACACACAAAGCAGCCTGAAAAAAATCAACAAGCCAACAATAGCTTAACTCAATTCTGATTAGTTATCTACAAATGGAATAATTTAAACCACAAAGACATAGTGAATGATGTATTCCAGAAAGATTTTACAGTAAAAACAAACAAACAAAAACAAACAAACAAACAAACAAAAAACTAATGAGGGATAAGATCGTAGGTGCTGCTTCCAAAAGAAAAAGTGCCAGGACCTAGGACAGGCTGAGCTCTGCCCTGGCCGAGTTTTTTACTGCCCTCCCCTTGTTCTTCTGACAGTGCTGATGATAGTTTATAGGAATATAATATGCTATTGGAATCAAGAAATTTAACCTTGGGCTGAGATTTGTTTAAGCCAGGTAAGCTAACTTACTGATTAAACGTCACATATTTTCCCAACAAACATTTGTCTGACCAATGAACGGCAAAGGTGATTTCTGGTTTGAGTTGAACACTTGCACAAAATTGTGTTCTTGATTTTTAATGCGTCTAGCTTTAAGTGTATAGTATCTGACTGCTAACAGTGTCAAAAGAAAACACGCTGTTAGAATTATGTAAAAACCACTGTTTCTAGCACGTTACTTCATGCATTATCACAGAAAGCCTTATTTACCAAATCTGGATATACTCATGTGTGTATGTATACACACACACCCATCCATACACACATATGCACATTTATAGGAAGGAAATTAAACTGAGAAATTAACATGCACCGTCCTCCCGCTGCCTCTTGTCAATGATAATCAAAAAATACATTTTTTGCATTATAACACTATACAAATGAAATGGACATTATCCTAGGAGCTTGAACAAATAAAGATATTTGAGCTAAAGAATGAATGAGCTCTATTTAAAATATCTGTATTATGGCTTTAATCAGACTTAAACCATGCTTACATGGGTTTTGACTATTATAAAACCTTTTTAAGAGTGTACATAATCAAGGTCCACGAAGACAAAAATAGTGCACACGAGCAACAGAAAACATTTTTAACACTCTTGCCAATATTGACTTCGTTGGACTTTACCTAATACAAACCATGAGGATGATGTATCCATGCGAACATCAAAACTGGGTTACTGAGATATTTAAAAAGTCCCTGCCCATATATACAAGTTAAATTACAAAACAGCTTTTCAGATCATGCTTAACTTGAAACTAGAGTTTTTTTGTTTTTTTTTTTAGCCAGTCTAAGCAACATACCTCCCTGAAATGTGTGACAAATGTAGTCCCCAAAGGAAACCTCTTTCCACACTCCGGGCCTTCTGACACTTCCTGAAACTTCAAGGTTCTTCTCATTTTCCCCAGTTAATTGAAGCATTCTGCTGCTTCGTTTTTGGAGGTCTTATTTCCTTGGATAAGACTGCTGTTATCTAGTGTCTTCAAAGTCGTCTAGTGTATTCGAATCACACAGCATGAGTCTATTTTGAAAGAGAATCCTGGATGCAAATTGAAATGGATACTAGATAATGATGTAACCCTAGAACCCCTGCGAGTGCTAAAAACACACAGGGGAAATTCTGAACTCTGTTTATGAATAAATACGACTCTATTAAGTGATAATCCCAGCACTGACAAGAATATCTGATTCGATTACTTTTGTAGCATCTCACTACAATTAAGGGAAATCGTTTCTTGAAAGAAATGGATACTAAATTCTACGAAGCCAAGACTTTAAAATGTTTGACCTGGATGTTGGCATTTCCTATTATAATGACCTTTGTTTGCAGAGCTTTGCCCAGTGCCATGTATAAATGGGTTTAGTGGAGGGTTCTTCCTGACAGTGACAAGTGGCTAATCGATTCAAATTGCAAATGACAGCACAAAAATAAATATAGCACGTCACATAGGCTGCTTTAAATCAAATTTATGGGTCATTCTATTTTCCAAGGATACTCTCAATCTTGTTAGGAAGCACTGTTAAAGTTTGATTCAAAATATAAGACCATAACCCTGCGTAAGTAATTTTTTTGGTTAGTAGAAACGAGATTTCTCAAAATACTCTTAGAAAGCCACTACTTTATCTACTTCTTAAATAACTGCTAAGAGAACTATTAACTTGCAAAAAGCTGAAAATCCTTCACAAGTTGGCACAGTCGCCATTTGCTACTTTAAATAATTTTTTAAAACTACCCAAAGCCAAAGTATAAATGAAACTGCCCTTCTAGAAATACAATTCATGGGAATTACCCAGGAGGATTTTTAAAAAGTATTGGGAACAAATTCATGTATTTTTACCTGAAATCCCACTATAGATTTCTTCTGCTATCCTAGCCGCTTCTTTTCTATTTCCTTTGACGATATAGAAATGGGTTAGGAGAGCCAAAAAAACTTTAATTAAAAGCTTGAAGAAAAAAAAAGTAGCAAACATTGTGATAAAAATGTTTTTAAAGCCAGAGAAAACAGGGCCATCCTCCATTTTGGCTTACACTCTGTATGGGTTCTCAGGGCTGCAAAATTTCAGTTATAATTGGTATCATATGACATCTATTTTAAACCTTCTAGCCCTCAGTGCTCCTGTTACAGAGAACTCAGCTTGTAGGTTCTAAGCTAACTGATTTGGCGACTGCGCGTGCTGACATTCACAGCAAGGTTAAATAAACGAAACTTCCTTCGAACCAGAAACACCTGATAATTCTAGACCTACATTTCTCAGCGCTATCTAACAAATGGGATTCATATCCAAACCTTTTTTATTCCTCAATTCTAGTTTTTGCTACATCATGTTGGAAGGCAGGATTGGCAAGATAAAACAAACTCCTCAGTTTCCATGAGGACAAAGCAAGTGATTTGAAGTTCATAAAGGGAAGTACAAACACATCCTATATGCGCTTGCTGGGAAGTACCAGCCCCTGGAACTTTTCAACTCCTCTTCCTTCTGAGGTTTATGGGAGATAAAGCCCAAACCTCAAATATGACTCTAAGGCAGCATTTAATAAAATGCCCATCTTGGATGCCTTTTCAAGTGGAAATGTCAGACTGGAAGCATTAGAGCTCTTACTATAATTATTTCATCCATGACTACGTCCCCCCAGAAAAGTTACTGATCGTTTGCATCCCACTTCAAGTGTCGGTAATGGTGGTACCACTTTCTGGAAAATGTGGGCTATCCTTGATCATGGAAGAGTCACAATGAAATGGATAAAGAAGATGCCCTAGGTTGTGGGTGAAGCACCCAAACGTTCTATTAATTTATACCTTCCCTAGTTGCTTAGTTGTAACCCTAACTGTTTGACAAGCTGGCTAATGCAAGTGAAAATGATTTATTTTTAATTTTCCTCACCAAGGAAAATTAGGTTAGAAAAATCTAGGTCTCCTCTTTCATTTTAAAATTCTAAGAGCAGACTAAATAAATCTTATTTAATAAATGCTTTATGCAAAACCATGGGAGTTCCTCCTAGGACTCAGAATGACTGCCTACAGAACTGTTCCCCTAGACTCTGCTAAAAGGCTGATGCATGAGGATACAGCCTTGAGTCACAATACGCAGCACATTTCAGTGTCAAAGAACCATAAATATCTTACGTTGTTTCGATTCTCGAGAACAGATACTAACACATAGGGCTGACTTTACCAAGCTTAGATTACCCGGCTGAGTGCCCGTGTATGAAAATACATGGAAGAACACAAGTATTTTTAGCTCTTTTCATGTCTCTTTCTTCAACTGTAGTCTAAGATGATCATTCACTCACGTCAGCCCAGTGATGTATACTGTACCATATAACATTATTCAATCTTGTTTTGGCCTTGACTTTCATGTAAAACATGGACGTACTTTGTTTTACATACCAGAAAAGTTGGCTACGATCAGCTTAACGTTTTTAAGCTTCGAATGGACGTCTCTACTACTTCTGAAAGACAATCTTATATCCGAGATGGGTATAAAAAACTACCAAAGTAAGGAGTTAATTCATGGTATCTTTTACAAGAGATGAAATCATCTACAGCACCAGGGTCTCTCAGGCTCGGCACAGTTGACATTTTGGGCCAGGTCATTCTTCGTGGTAGGGGGCTGTCCAAAAGCATCGTAGGACATCTAGCAGCATCCCTGACCTCTATGCGCGCCATGCCAGTGTTCCACTCCCATCCAGTTGTACCAACCAGAAATGTCTCCACACAATGCCACGTGTCCCCATGAGGACAAAATTGCTGCCCCTGTCACACACGCCCTACATCCAGTTGACTACTGAGCCACAGCCAAACATAAACGATTAAGGATAAAGAAAAATCAACTCCTCAGAGTACGGTGGAACAGAAACCAAATTCTGTATAGAGCTTTAGTTTCCAGAATTCATATTTTAAAAAAAACCAGCCGCAGGATGATAGAACAGCATCTAGCAGAGTCTTTGGGGAATACAGAGAAGGATAGAGAGGCCTGTAAAAATACCTGACAAAAGTAAACACAGATCCATGACACTCTGACTGCCAAAGTTAAGCTTCATATAAGATAAATCGGAACATACCACCGTAGGTGACCGCTTTCCACTGCTTCCAACAAAAGGGGTGGGAGAGGCATGGCTTCTGTAAATAAAAATTCAAATTGCTCTTAAAGCGGCTCACAAGACAAAGCATAATCCCGTAGTTCACATACACAACAGTTAACAGACATATTCGCTTATCTCATGCAGTCATTCTAGCACAGTGCAAAACAAGGACTTGTTTGGATTGAGAAACAAACGCACAATTGAACTTGCTATTCTATGAGTAAAAGAGAGAATGTCTTCTAGAAAGAGGACAAAGGAATTCATCACCAGGATATTTCCTGTTTTACTAAGAGACCACACAACACATCCAATTGCACTAAAAAAAAAAAGCATGTGAGGGAGTGGGGTAGGGGGAGCGCTGTTCATAACAAAAGACAAACTCAGAAAATTGTCAAAACGTCATTTTGGTCTTTATTTTTGGACACGTAGCTTGTTTTCATAAAACAGTTTTACACGTGCTACTTTTTGTAACATCAAAAGAAATACATTTTTCATAAATTCTTCATAACCGCAAGTTCACTTTTAAATAAACGTAAGTAGCAGAGTAGAACAATATGTGTGCACATATTGGCCAGTGCAATACTGATCGTTACGATTAAGGTATCTGGGAAACCTGAAAATTAACATTTACTAGAACAAGCAAATTTACTTCCATTTGCTAAAAAAAAAAAAAAAAGGGAAAATAATTTGCGAGTTACACATTTTACATGCAAAAACTTTAAATCTTATCTCCATCCAAAATAAATGACAATTTAATAATTAAATGACAATTTTGAAAAAATGCCAAGAAACAAAAAATCTAAGAAAAAACAGTAGTATACCTATAAAAACTGCTGAATAAATAAAACCAAATGTTACAGTTCTCACTTTATCATGAATATTGGCACTGTTCATTCCATATTTATATGTCAGCTTCTTTGCATAAAAATCCCAATAAGATCTAATGTTTTGGATCAGTCTACTTTTCTTTAGAGAACCCCTAACTTCTAAATTTTAAAAACTGCACTCTTCCATTTGTGTTTTAGTAAGAAACACAAATGCATTTCTTATATATCAGTGGCAACAGGTTAATAGGCAATGTTAAGATATTTTTCAAAAAGGAGTTTTGTAAATATTGTCATTTAAAAAAAATCCTGTACAGAATCACAATACTGCCAGACTCTACCTAGTGCATCCACATGTGCCTCATTCTTTTCATTTCCATCCTTTATCAGAAAAACGTATTCTAAGGAGTTTCATAATAAGACACACCATGTGGATAATTTGGGGTTTAAAAACCCATGGCTCTGGGCAACAAGAAGTACAGCTAACAACACACCCATCCACAAAGAGACTTGTGTTCCTAAAATGTTCACACTCGATTCACTATAAATTAAACATTCTGGGGTAAAGACTTTTCTACACTGACAATACTTATCAGGCATCGGCTAGGCCACAAGTGAAGGGAAGTGACTTTTCTCAAAGGTACAGGGTAGCAGCTGAGTTTGAGATGGCACACCTCACACATTCTGCTTGGAAAACACGAAGGCATTTACAGAGGACTAAATTATACACTGAAAGATGTGGAGGGTTTCTCTCTGCACTCTCATCAACAGTGATATCGGTCCCTAGTAACTAAAAAAGCATTTTCATCAACACAACTGAAGATGGAGGCTCTACCCAGGAGAATGCATACAACGGAATCGAAGAGATACTCGGAGCATGCCAGCAATTATTTTCCTGGCATTAAAAGCCTGAGCATTTTTGGCATGTTGGATATTTCACCATTTCATGTCAACTGTGACTACAATAAAGTGAGCCATTCGAGTGATAAACAGCGAATGCGCCCTGGTCCTTCACGGCAGGAAGTATCTAGTTCAATGTTCTACACGTAGTAGCTGCTTAAAACATGCTGGTAACAGATGGACCTTTTTACTCAAGAAACCTGCTGATTATACGCAATACTGAGCATACCCGATAAATGTTCAAAAATATGACTTAAACGTCTAATAAATGTGTTAAGAACATGACTTAAAAGAGTTCATAGAGTTGTTGTATTTCCCTAAAGAAAACTTGTAAACATCTGGTGACTATCTAATTAATGGTAGAACATTTAAAGTTGGCCCAAAAAAATGTCCAGAAAACATTTGGCCCTTCAGCACCCAAAGCTCCCAAAATATAATGTGTGAAAACATGTCTGTTAGAGGAATTTCAGTAGTCTGAAAACTGTCATACCTGAGTGGCTTAAATGTTCTCTCCTAAATTTGAAATAAGTGCAAGGAGTTTCTACACTCAGGAATTGCATAAGTTTTTATCTTTGCTCAAAATAAAACATTGAATGATATAGAGGTAGCATAACTTACTAAACTAACTTTAAAAAAAGAAAAAGAGCAAGCTTGTTGTCAATAGTCTTAATAGAACTATTACAAATATTGAAAATCTTCCAATGCAGGCTTTCTTCTACCTGACTTGAGACACCTCGTTATTGTCACCCTGTTTTCTACCGTAAGGGTGAGGATAAGTCCAGGCACCCTTTGGCCCCGTGGCATCCATTGCCACATCAATGAAAGAATCTGGAGTCATCCATCTCAGGAAAATGAGGAAGAGGAAGTTGAACACGGCCAACAAAGCAAAGATGCAGCCTGTTACCGGGCCACAGTGAGAGATGAGTCTGTCCAGTCGTCTGTCCATCGGCAACACAGCTTCTCCCGCCACACGGTCGTACACCTGGCGGGAGAGAGGCGGAGAATGAGCACTCTGACCCACGACAGACGACGACCAGGAATGTTTTATGGATGTAAACGGAAGCCGCTTACATTTTGTTGTCGACATAGGAAAGCTGTGGCTAACGAAATTCATTACAGGAATTACTGCCTTTTGATTCACCACTCAGGCGGCGCTTACTCTGGACAAAACGCCATGCGATACAAAGACGAATATGCCACGGCTCCTGTCCCCTAGGGATCGCCAGCAATTTTAACCAACTGTGAGAATTCTAAAGTCCTGAGAAGTTGAGGCCACTCTTCGCGTCACCTCTGTCGAGGCCGCATTTACTTCTGCAGTGACTCCCTGAAGCAGGACTGGCCTCCTAAGACTCCTTGACTCGGCTGAGCTCTCCCCGCTCGCTATCTGGCAGACATCAACTGCAATCAGAACGTGACAATCTACTGGGGTTCTTTCTGGGTACAGAGCATCTCTTCTTCCCACAGCCATGGGAGGCCGTGATGCTGAGCATGGAGGCTGGGAACGTACAGAAACATTTCATGGATTCCAAATAAAAGGAGGAGAAAGAGACGGGGAACCCTTACTTGATGGTACAGGTCAAATACTGGCAAAGAAAACAAAGTTTATTGCTGAGAATTGGTAGTAGGTGACTTGCTTTTTAAAGCACTGCTAAGCACTAGACTCAGAAATATTTAAAAAAAAAAAAAAACAAAGCTCTTTAAACATTCTTACTTTGAACACATAACATGGGCTACCATTAATCTTTTTTGTATCATTAATTTTTTAAACTGCATTTAAACTGAGCATTACTTGTGCTCATTCTCACATTATCAGATCTGTAAACCACCTCCTCTTGAACTCAAGTGCAAGTGCCAGTTCTACAGGTCACTGGTCTTAGAAAGATACAGGATTTTATTTCCAGCTCGTCCACCCTGAGGCCATCTAGAATGTCTCTGAATCAGAATTATGCTGGGAATTATGCTGAGACAGGTGAAGCATAACTTGTTCAATTGTCTAAACAGCACAGTTAAACTGACGAGGCGTTGAAAGGAATCAAAATGCCCTGTGTGGACATTTTGTGTAGAATTAAAAGAGCAACTACAAACTGACCTGTGTGTCCACCTTTATTTCTAGGTCAATTAATTTTTTCTCTTAAGTGACAAAGTAATTGACTACTATAAACAGAATAACAGGTATGGCAATCCATTACGAATAGGGATTAACTTTTTTCTGAATGTATACTATAAATCGCCACAGAATAGGAAAAAAAAATACAGATTTTTACTACTACTTTAAACAAAACCAAAAGAAAATTTGTGGTTAAAAAAATCCTAATTAGCTCCTTTAACATATGCTGATGAGCCGTCACCAGAGTTCTCTGCCCCAAACTTATTATCTATAGTAGCTCAGATTTCTGAGTTTACATAATGTCGGTCAGGGTGAAGTCACAACTTACGGAGCTGTGGTTCTTAGGCAGAGTGGAGGATCACTGAAAAAAATCAGTCTAACCCAGTATCCCTGCCAACCATCCTCAAATTCCACCTCTGCTCCTAACGGGTCATATTAGCACCGAGGGAGCGGCTAGAGAGGCAGGGGGACACAAAGATGGACTGAACAGATCCTGCGAAGGCTACCCAGGCGACTCCGACATGTGCCCCCAGCAGGTAATCACTGCTTCGTACTAACTTCCGAAGGAAAACCAGAGAAAAGGTGGTTATTTCACATGGGTAGAGATACTGCAAAACTTCTAGAAGGGGAGAGTGTCTCAGGGACATTTCAGTCGAAACTGTTAATGCGAAGATCTCCTATTTCAATGGAAAACGTATGTGACAATTTTTGCACTTACATTCAAATACGGCTTCCCTTACGTATAGGCATTTACAATTTAAACCAAGTAAGAAAGCCTTATAGTAAAGAGCTATTCTCACATGTTTTCAAGCAGTCCGAAGATGCAAAAATCCTTTTCCTGTAGAAAATCGTTGTAGTTAGCAAAAGGGACGCAGGAGTTTTAGGAAGTAGCCTGAATGAAATATCTACAAGTTAAAAAGTTGCCACAATCGGGCCAAATAAAACCATACATTTTCTAATAGACCTCTATGCTTAAGAATTATAAACAGCCTCAAGAAAATGTCTAAGACTAGAAATCTGAAGTCCAGGATACACCAAAAGCAATCCATTAGTTTAATTTCCATTGGGAAGAGACTTCATAAATTTAATAGGACAGAAATGGTAAACCTGTGGAAGAAAAAGTAAACGTATACATGAATCGGGAATTCGCACAGTCTTAAAATACCCCTTTCTTCGCACGTGACATACTTTTTCGGTTCTTTCGGCAACATTCCTCCAGGTGTAGAAAGTCTTCACTATGTTATGGACATTTTCTGGGGCCGGCAATGTTCCTGACTTCAGTTGGGAAATAGCTTTTTCCAATCCCTCGCACAAAGATTTTACAGAAGGCTCGCATAAAATAATAAGATTTTCTGGAAGGACTTCAGGAATCCCACCAACCCTGGTACTTACAACCTATAGAAAAACAAAACAAAACCAAAAAAAAACACATACAATCCAGTGTACTTTGTATCTCAGGAAAAGAAGCAAAACCAATGTAAAAAAATTAATTCAGAATGCGTCTAACTAGTTTTCAAAATATGAGTACAGAATCCCCAACAGTGTAAGCCCTCAAAACTTCTTACCTGTAAACCACAACTGGCTGCCTCCACAATTGCCATGCAGAATGCTTCGGTAAGGGAAGTATTAAGAAAAATATGTCCTTGGACTAAGACATTTCGAACATCCTTGTGTTCTAAGGCTCCCAAGAGACGCACTCTGATTTTTGAAATGAGAAAAGAAAGAAGAAAGTGAAAATCACGCTGGAAAAGAAATATAAATTATAAGCCAAGTGTGCTATTCACATTATATTTAGATTCTTACTGGTTCGAATGTTTTCCACCTCGAAAGATTAAGACTGCCAAACTCAAACTCTGATCTAAAAGAAATGGTCTTATAAAGCTGGTTAAAACCCATACAGCTAACATATTCCTAATTTTTGTCACACATATCAAATTTCATCTTTTCCAAAATTAGTTTGCGTTTAATGAAAATATTAATACTTCGATAAGTATATGTTAAAGTGTCATTTCTAAACAGAAAGATGCCCCTTTTAAACTGATGCTCCATAGGCAGACACCTGGCATGCTATCTATGTAACTGAGGAAGAGAAATGTTCAAATCTGCATATACGGAGCAACTGACATGATCTGAGCCATGCTATTTAAATTACAACTCAGTATGGCTTGAAAATCCACAAACACTTCCAGTCAAAGCGGTTGGTTTTTTGTGCCTTCCAGGGTGACGCTGATCATGCCCTGTAAAGTCAAATACTATTGCGCTAACAGAAAAAATAAAATAATATTGTGAATTCTTTAACTACGGTATCTCATTTTATATAAATGTTTTTAAACAGGCCCTGCATTAAATTTTTACATCAAGTACATGTAGAAGCAGCAGCCCATTTAATGCAGGCACGAAGCCAAAATCGAATTTAGATAATTGATATTTTACCCAAGACAATATGGAATCCATAAATACCTGTCATGCAGCTGGTATCTTTCCCGTACTTCTTCCAAAATGATCCTCTTTGGTCCCTCTCCTCCAATTATGAAATTTAAATCTGGGTATTTCTGACAAAGTTCAGGTATTATACCACTGAGCAAATCGGTCCCTGAAAATAGAAAATAAAGTTGAATGTTAGAGACATTAATATTTAAGCTTAAATTCATCAGAACTACTGAGAATCTTCTCATTTTGAAAAGTATTAGCTATGCCCTCCTTAAGTAGAGAAACGAATTCTCTTAAACCCTTTCCGGGAAGGTGGATTTGTCCACAAACTGCCAGAGGTCCCCCAAGAGTTGTGTTCTTGAAGATATAGATATATACACTGATACCCATTACTTTCCACACACCCAATACGTGGACTACTCTGTTTCATTTTAACATAATATTCTTTTCACTTGTTGATGGATTGCCCACTTCTAAAAATGGTATGAGGTAGCTAACGTTTGAGTTCAAGTTTTCTACAGAGCAGGACAGCTGACTGGAGATGCAGGTCTCGTCCCAGCCTTTTAACGAGGAAGCTCTCTGACCATGGGAGTTTCTTGATACAGAAAATGAAGAGACTTGTGTACGTAAAGTCCAAGGTCTCTTTCATCTATAAAGTTCTACTGCTCCATGATTCCATTCCTTGCCATAGAGAAGGGCTAAGCCACAAAGTATAACTGCTGCCTCCACTCTGTGCAGAATGCAATCTGTACAGAAGATTTCGCAGTAAATACTATGGTATTAGGAAAATTTTAAAAACTAGTCTATCCAAATCCGCTATAGCCCACTTCCCCTAAAGGAAAGTAAAGGCAGCAGGACCTCAACTGCCCACCCTTACAGTCCATAGAATAAAAGGATGAATCTTTGTTCCTTTTTTTAATGAAATACTTTCCTTATAATATATAAATATAGCCTCAGGTAATAGAAAGCAATAAAATAAAACATGTCCTACTAATTTGAAAGTGACTATCAAAAGTGACAGCAATGTTGACACTATTTCGGAATTCCACTTATTAACAATTACAGATTGTAAACATTCAACGTAAAATCTAAAATAAGCCAGTTACTTAAGTTTATTTAAAAATGCACGCGCGCGCACACGCACACACACACACACACACACACACACACACACACTTCTAACAATCTTCCCCAAATCAATTATAAAAATCATGGTGGGAGATATAATATATACAGGGTCATTTTTATTAACTAATTCAAAACAGGATTTATTAAGTAAACTTTGCTAGTAGTTTCAAAATGATTGTATCAGGAAACTTAAATTCACATGCAGTTTTTCTGAATTATAAAGGCTTCTCATTAAAATGTTAGCTATCTTTGTTTCAAGTCTATTACCAAATCCATCGAGTGGATTTTTAGATAAATGAGAACATGGCTTAACTTTTAACATTTAGCCTCCGATATTTCCTTCATTTCACTTCTTTCCTTTCTTTTCCCTCTCTCTCCCTTCTAATACAAAGGTTAAGAACCTAATCTTCAAATAAAAAAAACAACACATATAGAGTAATCATCATAATTGCTGACGATAGCTAACATTTACTAAGTGCTTACTATATCAGGCAATATATTTTATTTTTCAGGTAATATACTTTAAATATAGTATGTCATTTAATCCTGACAAGTAACTTAGAAGAAATGGAACTGATGAACATGTCAATTAGTATAATATTATTCTAAAAATAAAGGGGTTTTTCCCTCCACAATAAAAAATGTTCAGGTGCCTCTAAGGAGTCAACACAATGGAACGTACAAAAGGACTTTTCATCTCCACAAAGTCACACAAAACGGACAAGGAAAATTCCTGACTTGAACTGCTTTTCAAGCTAACAATATTTTAAAGAATCTTCTGAATCGCTACCTAGGATAATGGTGGAGGGAACAGGAGACCTTAACTCAAAAAGAGCTGAACTCACGTTTGTCATCTGTTACTTACTGTGTAACCTGGGTGAGTTACTTACCCTGAGACTCAGTTTCTTTGTTACATGCAGAAAACATCTACCCTACAGGTGTTGGGAGGGCCAAGTGAGGTAGTGTACCATGCACAGGCTTTATCAACTGCAGAATATAAATGTTAAGTTGTCATTACCACACGCGAGGTGGGCGTGCCTGCACACGCACAAGGGCACTGTAAAACCCTGGGCAAACAGGCTCAAGAGAAGAGGGAAGAAACCAGCCAGGAAAACTGGGGGATAAGAATTTTGGTTTATCCTCTCTCTCACTTAATACATTCCAGTGGGCCTTTGATACCTGGTCCAAATGAACACCTCCTAAGGAAATTAATTTGTTAGTGGATCATTACATAACTACTCACTTTTGGGCTACACATGTGACCGTTCCTTCTCAGAATGTTACTTTTTGGCATAGGGAGAGGGATCAATAAATATCCGTTAAATTACTGAACAGGGAACAGGAAAGGCCGTGCCTTCGCCCGGCTGGTGTTTAGCTCAGCTGGTGAAAATACCATAATTAATGAAGCACAGGTTTAATCATTGTACAAATAGCTGCTTTTGCTCTGATCCTCAACCATACGTGCATCATACTTTCTCAGCTTGCTAGCTCACAAAGGTATACTATTTGATTTAAAAACATTTAAGCACATTTTCTAACAAATACATAGCAATATCCTGAGAGATTCAGAACTTAGAATGCTGGTCGATTAACATCTGGATTAAAGAACGAAAGCACATCACTGCTTTTACCCCAGAAAACCCAGTTCGGCAGCAGTTTCTTCCCCTAAGTGGACTGCCTGATCAACCTCAGCTCTCCATTACAATGGCCAAAGTGGGTTTCAGGCCACTTGTTAACACACGAGTTTCACTTCTGATCCCACTGCTGAGCCCCACGCTTACCAAGAATCAGCCGCGTTGTCCACAAGTCAGTCTGATGCCAGCTGTACTTGTTACTATATTAAGTAATTTGATTAAATAGCACAGAAACTGACAAAATTAATTTCTAGGAAATTAGCTGAAGTTTGAAGAATTCAATAAAGGGAAGTCACCGAAAAAAAAACTCTTATCAAGGTAGGGGGTATCTTAACCACTGTTATAAAATCAAAAACAAATGATAAATCCAGAAGTACATTACTTCATATGCTTTTAGGTCCTCACTCCATTTAAAAGAAACCCAAATTGGCAATTGTAAATGACGCTTTTCGAAGGTAACCGTACAAGATAGCGCAGCTCAAACCTGTGGACCAGTACGCTCGAGCCTGGAGGCCTACGTCAAACTATTGGCAATTCAGCGCACGTTAATAATATTTTGGGTTGAATTCAAATATCTAATGGGAGGTTATATATTACCTTTTTAATGATTCTTCACTTTAATTTTGATTACTGGACAGGTTTTCAAATAGCGTCCAGAAGACCATTTATGTCTAGAATAACCAGACTGTTTAGGACTTAGTAAATAAGGCTCTACAAATTCTACTGCAGAAGCACTAATAAAATCTTCCTTGATAACGGTGAACATTTATCGAGTACAAACAGGGCTAAGCACTTTACAGAAACCATCACTGAACTCTCACAAGATTCCCACTGTGGCCCAAATTCCACAAATGAAAAAATTTGAGACTCAGATGTTATATAGCTTGTCCTCGATCGCACAATGAAACAGAGTCGGGACTGGACGTTGGGCCATGTAATCTTTCTTTCATCACTTACCTGCCAGCATGTCACTAAAGGCTTATCTATGATTAAATGAAATACGCAAGCTAAAAAACAATAACGTCTTTTACGAGCTCATTGCATAAAAAAAGACAAGAAAGCTATAAATCAAAATATTCATTCCCGTCATCTCCGAAGAGTACGATTACAGTTGATTTTAGTTTTCACCTTTGTGCTTTTCTTAGTTTTCGAAATATCTGTAAAGACATTACTTTTGCAATCAGAAATCGGTGGGCTCAGCCCTGAGCTTCTTACTGCATGTGCAGCACTGTTACTTTTAAAAAGCTCTGATCTATTAAACGGCATCCGGTTATTTTTTTTTTCTAAGTAACTATGAAAACATCAAAGGTTGGAGGAGGGTGGGCAGCATTCACCACTGTTTCAAAAATTTTTTTGGATGTATAAAACAATATTCAACCTTTCTTTGCTATATTTAAAGCAGGAGTCATAAAACCATAAAACAAAATAAAAAGCCAAACAATCATTATATACAAGTATTCAACAGATTTCTATAACAGAAAAATCTGTGCAGTGCAATTGTAGCTATCATTTCATTACCTTTTCTGTAAACAAGTCTGCTGACAACAACAATGGTTATTATACTATCATGCCTTCTAAATGGGTCTGGAGTGAAGTCAGTAGGGTCTACGGCATTAGGAATGACGGACACTATTTCAGGATTCAGTGCTGCTCTTAGCACAGTGTTTTCCTTACTAGTGTAAGAGACACAAATTATGTGGTTTGTGTCACAAAGAGACACAGTTAGAAGCTTGTTTGTAAGCACCGAGCTGACATCAGCAAATCCAAAAAGGGAATGGTCCGTGAAGACTGTCTGGAGCCCCATTGTCTTGGCGTGGAAGAGGGCATCGTGGGCCATGGCAGAAAAGGAACTATGTGAGTGGATTATCGTGACTCTCTCGCGAACAAATATGTACCTGAGCAATGGCAGACTGTGAAATAGGGTCGTGGCTGTAGATTGGTTGTACATGACTTTCAGAGGCAAGTAATAGACTTTGAGGCCATTAGTGAGGTAACGGATGCCTTTTCGATTTCCGTAAGCATGGGTGACAATTATGACCTTGTGTCCTCTTTCAATCAGGCACTGAGAGAGCTGGTAAATGTGGCTTTCCACGCCTCCCATATTCGGGTAGAAAAAGTCCGACACCATGCATATCGAATGGGTGTGGGTTCGACATGTGGGAAGACTTCCAGGGCTAACATTGAGCGCAGCTGAGTGAGGATGGCCGTGCTCGCCTCCTCCTCGGTAGGCCATGCTGAGATGGTTTGGGCATTAGTCCTTAGAGCGACCCACTTAAGATATGTGTCGTCTAGTACCTGAAAAAGAGAAAAAAAGGATCTCAGCTCAGAGACAAAATACATTCCAAATTTCAAATCCAGATATAAATACTGTTTTAATGTTAATGTAAATTTGTCGGCTTTGCCCTGAGAAATAAAGCAAAGCGTATCGTGAATCTACTCTTTTGACATTTACTTGCTTAGCATTTACTATGTGCCATATAACAAAACTACATTCTGCAATGTCCTTATATCTTCATTTTGCTTTAAAAAGACTGCTGCACGTAATTTTCAGAAATAAGTTTGTTACACCACAGTATATAATCATTTGCCATGCTAACAAACCGGTTCATTCCAATATCTACAAATAGGGCTCTTTACAGAAAAAGTATGCCAACCCCACTTGAGAGTTTAGCCACTGATTCAGTGAAACACATGAACTTCTGCTAGTATTAACTTTGTGATTTACACTAAAGTATTTCTGCAGCTAAAGCCGTCTTTTGGGTCTTTTGGAGAGCAGCTTTTTTAAGAGTCACTGGCAGGACATGCTGCAGACATCCACAATTTTCTCCTCCCTTATTCAAGGACCGAGATAATCAAACTGGTCCCTTCATTTTCTTAATCTTTCTTTCAGTTATGTAGGCCTTTCCGCCATGAGCATCCCTCCCTTCAGTTTGGAGTCTTGAGGATAAAGACTAAACTAGAGATGGGCTGAATCTGGGGCCACTTTCTACATCTAAAGTAGGAAATGTTTATCTCAGGGGGCTCCTAGATCCTTATCAGTGCAAAATGTCCCCCTTGATATTCGGTACTATTACAGATTCTTAGGCTTTTAAAGCTAGAGAGTCTTGGAAACCTACTGAAAATCTTCCTCAGCTTTACAAATGAGATTTCCACGCCTCCAGAAACTCAACTATACAATGGGAAGCCGTCCTAAAGGTCTGAGTTTCCGATTTCACCCGCAAACTCAGAAAATAAAAGTAACTGCAGGTACAAAGTCTTAACTATTATCTCCAACGAATTCACCTATATTTTAAATATATTCTCAGAAATACTCTATAAGTGTTTGTTGACCTGAATTTACTAATTAAGATTCAATATTATCAAATACTGAGATTCTTCAATTGTGTACTTTTAAGTGGTTTCATTAACATTTTCTTAACTGGTTTGTCACCTAAACTCGAATTTCCAATGATATTCAATTTAAAAAGATAGATTATAACGAAAACAATGGGCTAAAACATCAAATGAAATCATTTAAAGTTTTTCATCAACCTGCAAAGTTCTGTGAGGGATCTGCCTACTTCCACCGGGTTACTATGCCTAACGTCTTTATGGCGTAAAAGCTCGACAAGCTCGACAAACGGCACAATCACGGAATCTTAAGATTTTCAAGCTATAGCGAGGCTGGAAGGTCTAGTGAAAACCTTTCATTCTACAAGTTAAAAGCCAGACAAGTTGAGCGATGTGTCCAAGATCTCCGCCTCGTCCCAGCTACTTAAGTGCCAAATGTGAGATAGCCGTAAAATTCTCGACCACGTCCAAAGAGTCTCTGGGCAGTCGTTAGCAACAGAGGTTCCCGAGGACCCTTGGCGGGGTCTTGGGGTCAAGAGAACAGAGTTTCCATCCAACCCCTAGGCACTACCCCGGCTTCACTCATTGAGAGGACACTGGGGAGCGCCTGTGCCAAAGGAAGGAACAACCCCGCTGGGGTCAGGCGGGGTCTCGCCAGCCACGAAAGGAGGAAAAAGAGAGTGGGCAGGGGTCTGAGGCCGGGATCCCGGAGCCCTTCACCCCGCCCTCCTCAGCCCCGCCAGAGCCGGCTCCAGCGCGTCCGCTCCAGCGCGTCCGCCCCAGCGCATCCTCAGCCCCGCTCGGGACCGGAGACCCTCAACCCCCGACTTTTGACCTCCAGCCTGGCCGGCTTCGCCCCCTTAACGGCTGCCCACACTCCCACGGGGAAAATCCGGTCCCACCGAAAACGGCTAAGAGTGCCGGCGCTGGGAGGTCAGACGCGCGCTTACCGGCAAGTCCCATGGCCGCCAGTGTCCGGACCTCCCGCGGCAGCGGCCAGAGTCCCACCCCACGGCCCCGAAACACCAATCCGGGGCGACCGCACCCGAGAGCCACGCCCCCGAAGCAGCCAATAACAAAGAGGCGCTGGGATCACGTGCAGGAGGGACGTTCAGTCCCCAACCTTCAGCGCGGGATGTAACATCAGCGCGCGAACGTACCTGTACCCGCGGTGTTCCGGAAGACTTCTTATCTCTGTATGGAAAGCACTAATCTTCGGTTTAACCTTTTATATGAATTCCCCATATCGCAAATCTTTAAAAATCGGCCCTGGTCTCTTGTTACACAAGCTGCCTTCCAGGGTCCCTCCGCAGAGTAGAGCCAGTACTCCCAGCGTGCCTCGCAACGACCCTGTAGCGCTGCTGGGAGTTGTAGTCTGGTGGCCTTTGAAGGCGAATCCGAATTTAGAAAACGATCTCCCAGAATGCACCGCCCTTCTAAACCTGGATCTTGCCGAAGAGTGGGTGGGTTTGAACCTTGGTTGCCTAGTTACAGCGTCTCTTTTCTGGAAGCCTGGTCTCTCTGGCTTCCGATTGGAGAGAATTGGGTGGGAAGGCCACAGAAAGGCGGGGTTATGGTGGCGTTTTGTTTCTGATTACCTGTGCCTCCACCAAACCATGCTGGTTCTTACCTCTCTGGCAGGGTTCTGTGATGTAACAAATGAAAATACCCAAATAAAAGGTCAAATCAAATTTAAAAAATTTTTGAACATCAGGTAAATATTTTTATATATATGTCCCAAATATTAGGGACTTTACTAAAACATTATTCGTCATTTATCTGAAATTCAAATTTAACTGGGCATTTTGTTGTTTTATCTGGCAACCCTACACTCCGGAGAAAGAAATCTGGGATCTGACCTCATATATCAATTCCCGCTCAAACTGGTTCAACTAGCTGTGGTGGTGCTTTGCCAAGAGGATGATAAGTCAATGGGAGTGGTCCGATCCAGCCTTCACAGTCGATACTTGCAGTTCCCCAGCCCTGCCCTATAGACACTTTAGAGAACAAATGTCTTCCTGAACACCGTCACCCGCACTCCTTTTAAGCTTATAGAAAACCTGTTCATCCCGGAAGATTTCAGCTCCTTTCTGACGCCCTCCCCAAACATCGAGAGAATTAAATTCTCTATCTTTTGTATTTTGATAGTACTTTGGTCGTATGCTGGTATACCATTTGCCAGGTGATATTCAAGTTGTTAGCCTGACTGCCATCCCCCTTCCTCCTCAATCTGATCCTTAAAGACTTGTGTCTTCTTGGAATCTTACATGGACTTCTTTCTGAAAACTGGCAATTATATTTGCTTGCTAAATGTCTGCCTTCCCAGCCTGTAAATAAGCTGAGGTAGGGTCTCTTCCTGGTAATAGACATTGAATAAGTTTTGGTTACACTGATGAATTTTTAAATCTAATACCAACACATTCCCTGACACATATTGTATAATATAATGAAAATATTTCAGTGAATCTTATAAAAATTACAGTGCAGTGATATAATTCAAAGAGCATTTTGGTTGTAAGATTTCAAGTGTATTAATGAGTTAACCTTAATGAATAAGGCACAAGTAGGAACAGATATTCTGCACTGTGTTAATATTGAAGCATCAGGGAATAAAGGGATACTTATTCAAGCTAAATAATTTAAAGTTGGCTTCACAGATAACACCAACACTACCAGACGGTACAACATTGCTGTGGTCTCCTGTTCATTTTTGCAAGAGGTTTTAAGACAAAGAGTATGGATAGACATCCTGAAAGGTATAAACGAGGGTTAAGCCTCATTTTTTGAGCCCCTGGCTTGCCACTGCTACAGTTCTGATCACAACATACTTTTGTAATTCTACCATGAATCTTCTAAGATCTTGATGCCAATACTCCTTCAAAAGAATTGTGATCTTTTTTCAAAACAGAACAAATATTTTCTATCTTTATTATCAAACATTTACTGAGTGCCTACTCTGTAAAAGGCCGTGTGGGCAATAGAAGGAATAATAAACATAGTCTCTGTGTTTTAAAAGCTTTTTATCTTTCTTAGCTTTTCTATACCTTTTACCAATAGTATAAAAGGGATCCGTTTTTCTTGAAAGGTTCTTTGTGTTTTAAATACTGTAGAATAGGTTGACCTTTATAAATATTCATAAAGGCACACTGTTGCTGAGTCTCTCTGGGGAACGAAGTTGAGAATACTGCAGGCTGTTCCAACAAAGTCTATGGGTTCCAATAAAGTCTGAAAACATCGAACATTCATCACGTTCCAGTCTCTGACCTAGGCACTGAGTGTTAAAAGGCAAATAAATCACGCTTCACAATCTCATGTGGGTACAAGACTCCACTTCTAATCAATTAAACCTTAAGCAGAGGTCTCTAAGGCTATTTTCTAAAAGTCAAAAGTAAGTTGTAGCAGCAGGATTAAGCTATAAATCATGGGATAACTCTAATTTTAGTTTTCTGCCTAAATGTATAGAATCGAGGTATGCCTTTAGGGAATTTTCTTAGAAAACACTAAAAGTAGAATACTTACGTGCAGTGTATTCTGATTACACTTAATAAAACATGAGGGCAATCAGTACCAGTTATAGTATAAAATGACCTATAAATGGAGGTGTAAAATAAATGTGGATATCACCTTCCCTTGAAATTCAGCTCTTTGCAAATACATATGTAAATTAACTCCCCTGGATAACGTTGGAGTGGGAAGGCAACACGGTTGTATTGAGAGTCTCCTATCTATGTACAAGGCACAAGGCAAGGAATATCTGGCATAAGTTTTATTCCCAAGGAACTAAGACAAAATTAAGGCATATGCAAATATCTATGATAAAAGGTAGAAAGTGATACATGCCATAAGAGAAATACAAGAAAAATGCTGGGAGTTCAGAGAGGAAGAATATTTCTAGCTGCCAGAATTTGGCTAGTAGAAACAAAGGGTGCTTACGCAACTGTTGGCAGCAAGAACATTCCAAGAACGTGAACAAAGTACAGAGACAGGTGATGACTCTCCAGTGAACACTGTTGTGCAATTATACAGGGAAAGAGAAGGGGAAGGGTTCAGACAAAGAGAGGGTGGCATTTCCAGGCAAGATTGGAGCAAACTGGTAGAGGATCTCGTTAAGGAAAATAGACTTGAGGTTGAGCCAGACTTCCAGCCAAGATGATGTTTTCAGTTAATATTTTGAGACTCCTCACTCCTCGTTCTGCTTTAACTGGAAAAAGAATAGACATATCAATGAGAAAATTAAAATGCTACAGCAGTGATTTAAAAAAGAACATAAACACTTCTCTGTATCAGAAACGGAACCACAATGCAAATGGTAATCAGACCAAAGCCATGTAGATCCTGGACTCTGTATGTGGAAGGAGGAAGACATGAACCAGGGCTCAGCTCTTATAGAATAGAGACTGACAGGGCTCCGCGTGCAGCTAGAGATAGAAACCAGGCTTGTGGGAGATTTACATTGGTGGCCTTCAATGAACCACTTTCCAATGTTCGCACCCTTGTCTAATCCCCTTCCACACTGACTCTGGGCTTGGCCGTGAGCCTTGTTTGGCCAATGGGACATCGGTAAATGAGATACAGAAGAAACTTAATGGCCAAGGGCTAGGCTGTGAAGAAGCTGGCAACACACTGAATAATGAAAAGCCACATGGAGAGAGGCCCTGGAAAACAAGAGCTCATTGTGTGCATTCTGGTGGCAGATGAATTCCCATTCCCTGGTCACAAAATCAGTGCAAAACTCCGTTATTTATTAAATAATTATTCATTAGGTACCTTCTAATAAATAATTATTTGTTAAATAATTATTCATTAGGTACCTATATGCAAGGTGTTCTCACACTGAGGACTGAGTAAATTAGACAAAATCTAGCTCTTGTTGACCAAAAGACCAAATCCATTAAGCTCACAATTTTCGCCAAACTATTACTTCCCTTAAAAGCCTCTAAATGGATTATTCATGTCATCTCCTTTATCGAGTATCTCAGACTGTATTTTAATCTCATCCAGCTCTAGCCATTATGCTGTCCAATACGTTTCCATTTCTACAGAGCCTCCCACCACACTGCTTTAGTCACCGATTTATGATCTGTGCTGTCATATTAAGACATTCTCTGGCCTGTGGCTTAAATAATTAGGGATATCAGGCATCACTGGCATTTATTGTTTGCTTTAATCTCTTGGGGCTTCTCACATATTTTTATTTTGCAACAAGTTGAGAATTATCAGCCCACATCCCAAAGCTATTAGTATGACAGATATTCCTGTACAATGACCAGAGAATTCTAATATGGCAATAGGCCAGTCACCCCACCTCCGCCCTGAGGACCAGCCCCATCCCAGCTCAAACCCAGACTCAGGAATCCAAGTGCAAATCTCTTGGTGGTTATTGGGGCTTCGGGAAGAATCAAGGGGAGGGGTTTTAGAAGTGCAAAGGCAGATCACAAATAGTTTTGTCCTAACCCAGAATTCTCGATAATATCTCCATTTAAATGGCAATTAGAAAGTCAGAACCACCAACCAAAACATGGTTTGAGTTGGTTTTAGGGCAGGCCCAGGAATCCAGGATAAACCAAGAACTTTACTCAGTCATGCTTCTCTCCTTCAGGATAATCCCTTAAATTTATAAAGTACCTTGAAGTTTTTAAACTGTTTTCACTTATAGTATCAAGTGAAATGAGGAACTCTGAGATACAGGGAGATGAGGTTATCATCCACATCCGATAGGTGAGAAAGCTGAGCCCCATGAGGTTGCTTAGCCTCATATTACGATTAGGGGGCAGAGCCTGTCCTTAAACTCAGGTCTTTTTGCCTTGGCCAGGATTCAGCTTCTCTTTTTATCAGTCAAGGATAAACAAAGTGACTCCTTTAACTGTGTGGTGTCCTTGAGCTGTTTTCTGCCCCAGCTCTCAAGAGAACTTAACCAGATACTATGGAGGAGGAGAGAGTAGTAGAAACTGAATAGAGGGGCAAAGCAAGGAGTCGATTGCTAATACATTTAAGAAACTAAGTTATGTGCAAGAGCTTGCAGAAGCCTGAGAATCAAATAGTAAAACTAGAAGGACTAAGACCTGTTGGCATCAAGGTCATAAAGTGAGGGCAAGAGGAACGGTGACAGGAGAGGAGGAATGACTGGGCCAATACCAGTAAATGATGAGGCAATGGTAATGGCAGCAGAGTGGAGACTGGTTCCACAGCCAGGCCAGGCCGGGCCAGTTGACATCAGCTGTGTCGCCAGGGTAGGGACTGAGAACTAAAGCCGGGAAAGGAGCAGAGGACCCAGAGCCATGGAGACCTTCAGAGAATGAGGGGAGAACTCGGAACTGGTTAAAAAGCCTGAGAGGGAAGGCAAGGATTGGCCCAGGATCCAACAATTCTACCTGTGGCTTTAGGAGAAACAAAACTAGTTGCTATATTTCCCATTATCTTCCTCCTTGTTATCATACTGCTCCACACCGTTTGGCCTGAGAAACGTGGGCTACACAGATTTGATCAGGGCAGTTTCCAATTATAAAGAGGTCAAAAGTGTAGTGGGGAGCTAAACATGAACACGGCTATTTACAAGTGCATGATAAATACCATAACAGATTGTCTGTCTGTCTGTCTATCTATCTATCTATCTATCTATCTATC
This sequence comes from Pteropus vampyrus, assembly GCF_000151845.1. Classification (NCBI taxonomy): domain Eukaryota; kingdom Metazoa; phylum Chordata; class Mammalia; order Chiroptera; family Pteropodidae; genus Pteropus; species Pteropus vampyrus. The sequence goes on from NW_011888862.1 coordinate 4,384,824, forward strand.
TATCTATCTATCTATCTATCTATCATCTATCTATCATCTATCTTCCATCCATCCATCCATCCATCCATCCACCCAAGATGCTGGGGAGGGCATCAATTAAGTTGTTTGCTAATAACTTAATTCTGTTAGCGCCGCTATGCCAAACTTTCAGTAAAGTCTACACCATCAACAAATTATTTGTGGGAATATTGGGGTCGGGGGGAAGCAAGGGGAAAAGGTTTGTGCTCCTTTCCTGGGCAGCCATGGAAGAGAGAAGAATTGGTGAATGAAAAAGGTTTGGCCATTATGGAATAACACGTGCCACATGACATTACTCACAGCAGATGAGACATGTGGCCATAAGAACTGAGATGTGAATGAGACCAAGCTGAGTGAGTACAGATATGTGGAGCTGGAGGTGGTCAGAAGAAATATACCCTCAAAGATGTCAGTGGCATCAGTGGGCTCTCCTCTGCCAAGGGACGGGCATCAAGTCAAGTTGAATCTCAAAGGAAAGACCTGCTTCCAGCTGGTTCTTGGATCACATTTATTTAACCTCGTTTAGCATCTTAAACCTTCTGCTTTCCAAAATTGGCATCGAGTTTTGTTGCGCTCATGTTTCTCCCCACACCTCCCATTTTGAAGTTCCTTTCTCTCTTTAATTTTTTTTTCTTAAAATTGAGAGTGGTAGCATATTAAATAACACAAAATTCGATAGCTTGAATAATGGTGTTTATTTTCTTTAAATACACTTAAATATGAAACAAAAGATAGTAGTTTGGTAAACTCGAAACTACAAGCTGGACAGTAATCAGAAAATCAGTGCCGATCATACAAATCGAAATCTGCATAAGAAAGAATCAGAATAATTCACAAAGAGAGTTGCAATTAGCAAAGGACTGGGAGATGATGCAAACTGTCTCATCTGCTGTGAGTAATCGGTCATGTGGCACGTGTCATTCCATGATGGCCAAACCTTTTTCATTCACCGAACAAATACAAAAGGGTTACGCAGGCTCCCTCCTCTCCATCCCTCGGTGTGCAGGGGCATATTCAATTAGAAGACATCTGTCAGTGAACCAGAGAATCCTCAGCTCGTGTTTAATGGAAGGTTGGTCTGGATTCGCGTGGTAGTATGTAAAATGAAATTTATTCTAACACCTGGAAAAAAAATGACAGCAACTTGGCAAAGCAGCATGCTGTTTAAAATGACAGGGATGGGGGATTTAAGAACAAAGCCGAATCAAGGATTTTCTTGACTGTGGAGCCCATGGGCTGCCCTTTTGTCTTTTGGAAAGCGGCAATGCTTGGCACACGCTGGTTTTGCATTTGTACACGTTCTGGTGTGAAAGGGGCATATGTCTTCACAGCTGTTGCAAAAGAAAATAAACACGAGACTTTAGAATCAAGGACTACATTCAAAGGAATAACTCTGTTCTGATTTGATTAAGTTTTCAAAGTAAATTTTCCATAGTTAGATGTCTTTCTATCATCATGGGCAGTAAACATGCAATGCAAAACATATATGACTTATTGTTGAATTGTATACTTGAAACTTATTGGAGTTTGTTAATCGATGTCACCATAATAAAAAAGTCAATTTTCAAGATATGTATTTAAAATGCCGATATAAAATCCTGAATAGTTATCCCACACGGATTTATCTATTAAAGCACACTCAGTAACCTTTAACTGTTCTAGTCATCAATCAATTTCTTGCTATATAAATCCAGTGACATCCCCCTCCTCAAAGAGAGAAAGGGAGAGATAGAGACTGAACCAAAGACCCGCCCCCAACACACAAATAATTGTTTAAATCTCATCAATTTAGCCTTTGCTTAAGATCTATAAGCCCACAACAGCAGGCAGGATTTTCTTGATTTCTCAATTCATCTTCACTCTATACACTCTTGCTTATTCCTTAGCTGCCAAACCTCTGTTTTATTATCAAAAAGGGGCTTGTGCACTGAAAAAAAAAATGGCTTAATAAGGAATTCCACTGAATCAAAATAGCTTTCACATTAAATGTTGATGAGTCAAGTTAAGGTGAAAATTAAAAAGACATTCATTCACCTGCAGGTGTCTGGGTGAAATATCTTATGCTTCTGACAGCAGCTCTCCAGACTCTCTTTGCACTCAATGCAACTGCAGTTTTCCGGGTGCTGGATGAGATCTCCAGGACAGGGCGTTTTACAGACACACTCGCAACGATCTTCATCGAACTTCATGTGCGGCCCGCAGAGAGCCAGTTCCTGGAGGTGAGAGTGGTCTAAACAGAAACAACAGTGTTGATCGAACAGCGGTAACGTGGCTAACGTGATCCCCATAGCGGATGTACACTTTACATCATTCTAGAATAACCTGGATTCACGAAATGGCCTTTCCTGTAGATTTTCACCCCTAACCTTTGCACAGAGTGAAGGAGATTCACCTTTAGTTTCACGATACAAAGAGAGAAATCATAGGTTCTCCCCAGTCTGTAATTAAAATGCTATAAGCTGAATATTCTAGATAAGATTTTTTTTAAGAGATTTTTAGGTTAGTGACTTGTTAAGTATCACAATCGAGTATGAGTAATAAAATATAGGATGTCTAAGGATTATGAGTGTACTCCTTCCCAGTTTTTTGGTGAAGATTAAATGGAGAGAGGAACACAGGTATTGTAGAAAAACACCTCAGACCTTCCAGACTGCAGGGAGAAACAGTGATGTATTTCCTCACTGCACATCACAACACTGATAGAAAAGATACAACAGTGATAATGAACTTAGATTCCACAGACATGTGCTGGAAGATACATTCAGCTGAAACGGGAGAGCCTGAGAAGTTTTTGGCACACTTAGCTGACAGATACTTCTAGAAAGTATACAAAACAACTAAATAACTATGACTCCATGTCCAATTCTGATCATCGGGTTGAAATTCATTGCAAAAAATGGAAGAGAGAAACTTTGGAAGAACTTGACTATGCCACCTTAGCATTATTAAGATTTTGGAACAAAGTACACGTTTAGTTTCTTCCCTAAAACTGCTTCTCTCCAGTTTGCTCACTTAAGGGGTGGTGCCATCGCTCTTGACTCACCCGCCATATTGAGCTTAATCACCGTGTCCACCCAGTTCTGGCTCCCTGAATTTGTTCTTTCTTTTTCGTCACCACTGCTACTGCCTCAATTGAGTCAGTACTTTGTACTTTTTGTGCAGATGGCTGTCACTCATTTGCCAATAAAAGTTTTACTCCTTGAACCCATTCTCTACAAGGTTATCAAATGCAAATCTAATCACATCACTCTACTGCTTTAAGTACCTTAACATTTCCCCCTTTCTTCCACAATAAAAGCCAATTTTCCCACCAGAACATATAAGATCCTCCATGAACTGAACCCTACTCACCTCCCAGATTCCTCTCTTTTTGTTTCTCTGTCTGTCTCTTTCCTCCCCCCACCCTTTCTCTCTCTCTTGCTCGCTCTCGCTCTCTCTGTTCTATCTATACCAGATTATAGTACTTTTTGTTCCCCCGATATGCCAGGGTCCCCGTGCCTTTGGTGTTGTACTTCCCTCTGCTAGTTACCCTTTCCTCCTCTTTCCTAAATTCTGTAAGTTCAGCCAAGTGCCCTTGCCTTGTGCATATTTTCATCCTGTTTTTCTTACAGTGCTTACATTTTGCTGTTTATTTCTCTGTTTCCTCCATCAATTAAAACATCCTAAAAGTTATAGGGACCAGGTGTCATCGTTCTGGTATAAAAAGTCACTTGATAAACGTTGGTTGAGTTTATTTCGTGTAATAAAAGGGTCCTGAAGCCAGCCAGTGTACAGAGACTCTGAAGAATCACATCCAGCATTCTAAGATATTGGGTTAAACTGTATGTTCTTGCCAATATCTGGCCATCAATGATATATCAAAATAGCAACGTCATGCCATCTAATCTCACAGTTTTAACTGCTCTGTGGTTGATGATCTTTGAGGGATGATATAGAATGGATGTTAGAAAGTGAGATCTGGGGAGACTCCATTCTGAAATTATGACAAGAGAAAAAAGGTGAGTTTCATAAGCCATCTGCCCAGTAAGGCAGATGTCCTTTGGGGGCAAGACGTGAATAGATCTTTAAAGGGTAGTTAAGGAGCACTTGAAAGATTTGCACGAATCACAAGGTGGCAGTAGAGACTCATTCAGAACACTTCAGGCAGGATCATCTCCATTCTTGGACGAGTGGTTCGGGGAAACAATGCACTAGGTGTTTGCTGAACTTCAACAGGGTAGTTGGCAGAGGCTGACCTCAGTCCTTCCGGCCAAGTTAAAAGCAACAGAGACTGGATGCAGGAGAACTGAGAGAAGCAACAACTAGCTTAGGGTGATACTCTGAAGTATTACATATTGATTTCAATCTCGGGGAGGTTGATGATGAAATACCAATGAACTCTGCTCCCAGCCCTGTTCCACTTATCATTTTTACCAATATAACCATGGAATTTTTCCAAGTAAAAGTTTGCAGTTGTTGCTATCTTGAGGGATTTAAATTACAGAATCGGGACTCCCTGATTTTTCTTTATTTTGGGATTGTTTGGGTTTCTTTGTTTCTTTGTTTCTTTCTTTCTTTCTTTCTTTTTTTCTTTCTTCTTCTTCTTTTTTTTTTTAACAGTTTAGAGTAATGACTTGAATCTAACAAGATGAAATTAAATTGAACTTGGATTCATTAACCCCTATGTGCTCATTCATGGAAGAGGTCATTGTAGAAAAGGCAGTTGGCTTAACAGCCACGTGTGTGCAAAAGGTGTTTAGTGAACAGTAAACTCAGTATATGTTACCAGTTTGATGAGGCTACTGCAGAGGGGACCGTGAACTTGACTCACATTAATTGAATTATGGGAGATGAAAATTAGACGTAATGGTAATCCAGGCTACCCCGTACCTCTCACTACCATCATTGCTACAACTTCCCAAAAGGTCCCCTGCCTGTTTTCCTGCCCCGGGGCCAATCCATCCTCTTCTACACTGTTTCTGGGTTGATTTTGTTAAAATTCTAATAGATACTGTCACTCTCCTATTTGAAGCAGTTGAATGGTTTCCCTTTACCCTTAGCATCACATCCAAGCTGTAGGACAAATTTCCCTGTGAACCTCTCCATCTACCCAGCCCCTTCCGGCTATGTCCCCATGTAGCCATGCTGAACTTCTTCCAGCACCCAGATATGCTATGTTCTTTCACCTCCAGTCCTGAGCACTCATTCTTCCCCCTGCTCAGAACACTTCTCTCCCTCCCCTCTACTCTTTCCACCCCCAGCACTCAAGTGTATCGCTGACTCCCTCCCCAGGAATTACCTGTAGCAGAAAGAGACAGCCTCACCCAAGGTTACGTCCTCTCCCCTCCCTAGGCAGCCCAGATTCAATGACCAGTCCAGAGGACCCAGCCTCTTTGCCTTGATTTGGGACATCCCGCCCCCCACAAGGGCCGGTCCAGATTCAGCTCCCCATGGGATTGGCTGACACCTCTTAGCCACCGCAATGCAGTTCAAATTCTCCCTCTGTCCAGTCTTGACTCCATCGCACATTTTAATCCATTATGCCTGTAAGGAAACCTCCTGAGCACAAATCTCCCAGAAATTGTGCACCAGAGAAATCTCAACTAGAACAGCCTTTAAGCTCTATGTATATTGCCTCTCACAATGACCTTCTAACATTATTAAAAAAATGAGTCACATGGACAAAGAATTATATTCATTTTACATGGCTCTATAAAGCAAAACCAGAACCAATGAGTTTGATGCTCTAGAGCTGGGCTTTCCAACGTGGTAGCTCTAAGTCCGAACTGAGATGTGCTGTAAGTATAAAGTACACACTGGGTTTCAAAGACTGAGCACAAAAAAATGAGGATATCTCAGTAATTTTATATTGATTGCATGTTAAAATGATACTATCCTTGATACATTGGATTAAATAAAATAGATGCAAATTCATTTCACTTGTTTCTTTTGACCCTTTAGTGTGAATATTATAAAATGTTAAGTTACATATGTGACTCTCACTGTAATTCCATTGGACAGTCCTGTTCTGGAGAGAGGTTTAGGTTCAACATAGTTTACTAGCAATGAGAGTGTAGCCAGAGTAACTGAGCTGCCTCGGTGGGTGGCGAGGTTCTCCACGACTGATGTATATTCTAAGAGATGATGGCCGAACACTTGGTGGGAAGGACGTAGATGACATTCGAGATCTGCATGGGCATTTATACTCCATGAACTTTAAGTTCCCTTTAAACCCTGGGTTGAGCTTTCAGGAAAACATTTAGAAGGGAGCTGAGAGACAGAAATACTGGAAGTAGGGTGTTACTTATGGTTTCTAGGGACAGATTCCTTAGAATTTCATCTTTAACTAGTCTTGCTTGTAGATCAATGTTTAAAACAAGCAAAGTTCAAATCGCATGATTCCTTGCAATTTATTTTTCAGCGGAATCATGTCAAGTTCTTTAGGAAATAAACAAAAAATGCATTCATTTTCAGCCAAATGTTCATCACTAAAAATCATAGCATTATGAGTTATGAGCAGTGATGATCACCTATCTCATTTGGTTCCCACCTCCTCTTAGCCCAATAACTGTGTTTTGCTTTAACTTTGCCTTAGTTTCAGAAAGAGTTTTCTCTTAATCCCACTTCCCCCCATATTATTGGCATGTTTTCACATGACACAGTTAAAAGAAACCAACAGGTCCAAAATTACTTTATGTTCTGGTGAGAACTGTATACAAATAAATTAGTGTTTAGTTCTAAAATGGCTTTCATTAAAGGTTACCATCCCCTTTCAAATTCAATGTTTTGGGATGCTCTAATTACTTTGGGCTTTTCCTCGAGATTACAAAGCAGATGATGCATTGGTGGACCTACGATATAATTATAGTATAGAGGGTTCTGGGATCTGACTGCTTCTTTCACTCTTAGCTGTGAGACCTTGAGAAAATTACTAGATATCTTAGTGTATCCATTTTGTAATTGTAAAAAAAGGAGATAATGATAGTACATTACAGGATTATTGTGAGAGTATAATGAGTATATACATACAAAAGACTTTCAACATTGTCTGGCCATAGTAAGCACTCAATAAATGTTAGTTGCTACTGTTATTTTTATTATTACTATTATTATTTCACATTGCTCTCATTACCTTCCATTCCAGGAAGTGGATTCTCGTCCTGTAAAACACATTTACATGTGTTGCTATCCCACAGCATGTCAATAGGACAGAGTTGCTTGGAATGGGAACAGCTAAGAAAAGAAAAAAAATTTTTTTTAATCTTTCAAAGGCATTCAGACCTTTGGAACTTTTTTTTTAAGTGTCAAACAAATTTCTGAGGGGAGAATAGTTACGATTTTTAAGGAGCTTAATTCATATTTATGAACTAACTGTATGCTATTAGATAGTAATTCTGTAATTACAAATATACTATTTAAAAACCTTTGGAAACTAAACTGTAATTTTGGAAAGTTATAATCTTTTAAAGAAGCTTGGCGCTAAAACGATGTAAATGAGATGACACCAGAGCTTGTTTACCAAAAGTAAATATTGTTCTAACATACAACCTAAGCATTATCTTCTTTAAAATGGAGATAAAGACATTGGCCAGCACAGCAGGACCATCTTGAGGATAAATGTTTTACATATATATATATATATATATGAGCTTTCTTTTCTGCTTGAGAAAAGTTGAGGCGTCTTCTTGGCTCAGTGTTAATTAACACTTAAGCACCCGCTCACGCCTTCGCTCACCACTTACACATGCGTTTACTGCTTTACGTTCGTAAGATCTAAGTACCCAACTTAGTCACTTTATGTTTTCGCTCAGTGCTTGTAACTTGTCCTTTATTTGTTTCTCAATCTTTTGTTCCAAATCAGTGATTCTTACCTTCGATTTCAGACCACTTAGGTGTGTCACAATTTGTATCACAAAGAATCACAAAATACTCTCAAGGAAATTTCAAAGTCGAGTTAATTTTAAGTCGCTTTAATTTAAAATAAGAATTTTCCATTTGGTAATATTAAGAGGAAGGGTTAGAAAATTGCCAAACTCAGATGCAGATAGTTTTACCACTCTTCAGTGATTCAAGGAACCTTTTATTTCTTCCTAATTTGGGGACTGAAATGTATAAACAGCCTGAAATGAGTTTTATCTAATGCTTGTTCTGGAATGAGGGAACATGTGCCAGTTTGAGGCTGGAATAAAGTTTTACAACTGCATTAGACTGTGTGTATTAATAACAGTGGTGTCCACAAGTAGACAGGTTGAGTTCACAACCGCCGAGTTTTCTGGGCCTACTGCAAGGTACGTCTAACAGCTAATAAAAAAAATATATTTGCCAAAGAGTTATTACCAGTAGATCTGGGTTAGAAGCTAAAAGACGAAGAACTTGAAGAGAAAGTGATGACTCTATAATTAATTATCCTCCACAAACAGCTCTGGCAGAGGGAAAAACAAGTATAATTGGGTACAAGAGATGCTTACCGATCTTCTTCTGGGACCTGGATGGATCTTCTGATAATGGAGTATGGATGGCGGGGAGCCGTCGATAAACACTTACAACCTGTGTGATTGGCAACTTTAACAGGCACTAACTCGGGTACTGATGTCAAAGGCACTGATATCTCAAAGAGCTAGAGTAGAGAAAGATAACCATAATACATACATATTTTTAAAATAATAATTTCTACAAGTCTGCATTTTTGCCTTTGTCTTTTATGGTAATGACTTCAACCAAGTTGTCCATTAAGAACAGAACTAATAAGGATTTAGGCTGGCATGGAGGAAAGAATGCTGAATGGAGGGAGTGAGGAGACCAGGGGTTTATCCAACGTTATCAAGTATTTAAGCTCGGTCAAACCTCTTCACTTTTCTATGTCAGCGGTATCCTTGTAAAATGGCCCATTAGTCCCTGCTCCAGCTTTATATTTGAGTGTAAACAGGTAGGAATAAATGAAATTATAGTTATGAGGTTTGAGACCATGGTGGCTAGATTCTTGTTCGAAACAACTTATGTATCACTTCTCATACCATTTCTGTTGAAGGAATATAGTTTCCTGTTCCTTGACTTTAGACTTGGCCATGTGACTTGCTTTGGCCAATAGAATGTTAGCAGACATGATACAACTACAAACTTGAACTGTGGCTGCTTTGTGGGGCTTGTTTTCTCATGTGTATGCTGTAGCCATGAGAAGAGCATGATGTGGTAAGGCTTTCTGGTCCAAGGGATAAGAAACACAGGGAACAGACCTGGACTCAACCCGCAGCTTGGAGTCAAGCCTAGCCAAGCCCATTCTAAACCAACTGAACCTCAGATACGTATATGAAAATAAGTCTTTGTTGTTTGGAGGCCCTGAGTTTCAGGGTGTTTATTAAGCAGCATTACATAGTAATAACTGACAGATACAAGGTGATCATGCCCAACCACTTAATTATGAATAACATGAATATCATTCTATGTTTCTATATGCGTGGCCTCATTGAGTATTGTTATACTAATTCATTTACGCTTCAAAACAACATGATAGGGTGGGTTTTTGTTTTTGTTTTTTTTTAATTATCCTCCCTGCCCTCTATGGGTGAAGAAACAGATGTACAGAGAAGTTATATCACTCACCTAAGGCCACATAACTATTAATTGGAAGAGTGTAGGTTTGAACCCAGGTATCCTATTATAGAGCCAGAGGTGATACTCTTAAGAATATACCTTATTACTTTTTGGAATGAAATTGCTTCGACCGGAAGAAGCAATATGGGAATCCTGGCAAGTAGAACTTAGAGAAATGTCAATTACTTTGTTTCTATAGTGGTTCTGTGATGTATGGATACATTTGAACTTGATTTAATGCTCTTTCCATTCAATCACCATTCCATATAGTCCTTACTACATATTCATTTATTCACTTTGTTTGTAAGAGATATTTCATCTAATACACCATAACTGAGATGACAAGTAGTTAGAAAAAAAAAACACTATTAAAATGTTCAAATATGCATATTTGGCAAGAAAAACTGCTGTACACTTATACTTAAGTGCATTCTTTAAAACTAATCATTTGTTGAGTACAACAGTCAAAATAAAATACTCGACTCTCTATTAAGTGGAAACAATCCATTAAAGTTGTGTTTATTCCGACCTTTTAATATATAATGGAACTTCCACGAGTTTACGAGAGTGTTTTTAGAGTGTTTACTTTGCATAAACTTCATCTTCTTGCGAAATTTTTCAGCTATGCTCTAGGGGATAACACGGTCATGAACTAAAGCCTCTTATATTATGCAAGATTCGTTTCTACTGACATTTGATGCTTAGCCATAGTTATGTTATTTTTGATCTGATTATCAAATAGTAGAGGTCAGAATTTTTATAAGTTCCAAAATTCTCTAAAAGGATTTAGACAAAGAAACTATAGTTTAGGGGGCTATTTTAGGGTATAGGGGGAACAAAATTAAGAATAAGTTAACCTACTACCAAACAAATCAGTATTCCATTCTTTCCATCCAATTAAGAAAATTACGTCACATGGATCTATTTGGTGCATATGTAATTCTATGGTACTATTATATAAATATTGTATATCTGTATACAGGAGAACAGACTATATAGGCAAATATGACAATTAAATGAATATATCAACATGCATGAGGAATTTGCAACACAGAATCAAAAGCAATGTAGTTTGACTTACAGCTTTTTAATGTTTTCCTAAGTTTGTTATTGTTGCTTCTCTATGCCACATTTACTACATTTTACAACAATACGGTAACGGCAAAAAGGAAAAACTTATCTACAGAACAAAAGAGATTTTATAAAATGGAGAAGGAAGAGTTATTTTTTTTCACGGGACTGCAGAATTACTTCTAAAGGTCTTTTGTGCTAGATATTCTCCATTTGCCACTCCAAAGATGCCATCCTCTCTCCTTCCTTCCCCACTGGGATCTGTGTCCCAGGACGCTGACCTCCATGGACTACATCTCTAGTTCCTCTTGTCTACGGCCTCGCCACCTTGAACGCGCCCGATCTCTTCTGATCTCTGGAGCTAAGCAGGGTCGGGCCTGGTTAGTACTTAGATGGGAGACCACCTAGGAAGACCAGGTACTGAAGGCGTTTAAAATAATAATAATAATAGTAGTAGTAGTAGTAGTAGTAGTAGTAGTAGTAGTAGTAGTAGTGGTTACTCTTGCCTCCTCCACTCGCTGCCCCCAACTCCTTGCCAGGCTAAGGGTTGGCAGCGGCCAGTCCAGCTGCCCTCTTTTCCACTTTCTCTCTGGGTCCCATAATGGCTCCATCCCCTTGCCCCTTCAGTCCAAAGGTGGGAACAGCTCCCCCTTTTTGCTAGCTCTGGGCACTGCACCAGCCCTTCCTCCTTCCCCTAACCCAGTCCACGCCCTTCCGTGAACTCTTTTCAGTCACTCCATTTGAACGACACAGAACCTAACTAACACACAAGGCAGTGCAGCTGTCTTCGTTCCTTTTAACACCTGTTCTAGTAACTTCCATACGATTTTCTGATTCTTTACATTATAGTGTCAGAGAAACAGCAACCGATAAGAGTTCAGGCTCTGGAGTCTCGCAGACCTGGATCTGAATCGCAGCTCTTCCATAAGCTACTTCTCTGAGCCTCAGTTTCCTCATTTATAAAGAAGGATAATCAGACGCCCTTTTAGCTTATTTCAGGGGTTAAATGAGACAACGCACATATAGTATTGGCAATGAGCTTAGCTGCAGCTGTCAACGCTATCGTCATCAGGGCTTCGGAGAGGGCTCACCTACTGATGTCCTCATACCTGTTTGGAAACGTACGATGTGCTCGTGTTCATACAGATGAGGCTCTCTTCGTTGCAGCAGCCGCCACACCGGAACACGTTCACGCAGGGAGGCTTGAAGAACCTGTTGGTGCTCCTCCCCAGCTCACTGGCGACCTCCACGCACGTCTCTCTAGGGCTGCACTGAGTTCTTTGCCATTCCTCATCTATAACTGCAGGGAGGAAGATCATTGGGGCCAGCAGAAGACAAGGCCCTGACATGCCAGCGTGAGCCAGGCTGATGCTGGACACAGGCATTTCACATGTGTAGTGCTGGTTTATTTCACTAGATGGATATTTTTGGTCACTCCTTTAACCAAAGATTGTTTTCAGAAAAATTAAAACCCAAATCTGTGTTCCTTCCTGTGTATATAACGCCTTTATAGAATATGCTTTTATTTTTCTTTGGTGAAGAACACCATATCCTGTATATAACCACACTGGGTACATCTGGAGAAGTTGGCTAATAAGGAAGAAATGGAAGCATGTAAAGAAATAACGTGTAAGTGTTATTTATTAAGCAATTTACGACACAGCTGAATAGCATTGCTTCTACTTGAAGCCAGGAGTGGGTAGGTTTTAGCACCATCAAGGAGTATATTTCTGTTGGTCGCTTAAGTAACTACAGTATGATTCAAACCTGGCAAACACACAAATGGAAATAATCTTTTATCAAGTGAGAGTTTTCTTATTTACAAGTGCCAGGGCTGATATTTATATAAAATGATGAAATAAGATGTTTCATTTTGATGGAGGGAGCAATATTTTGGCCATTCTAGCAAATTTAAGAAAAAGAAACAAGCCTCTGAGAATAAAAAAAAACAATTATATACGATCTCATAAAACAGTACTTGCTTTTCTCTCAGTTTATTTTTTTTTTTAGTTATATTTGAAACTTCGATAATGTTGTATAGCCTTTCTATGGATGTTCTGGGGAAATAATTCAATTTTACAATAAAGACATTTCAACGCCTTCTTTCAGCTGGCCACGGAACTGTAGAGTTTATATGAAGAGAGTACAGCAAAAGTAATGGGATACCACTTCTATGATTATATTAAAAAAGATTACGACTTCCATCTTGCTAGCAGTCTCTATTTCTTGCTAGGACTCCTCTCTCTTCCTCTTTTCTTCATGGCTTGCAGGCATCGATGAAGCAAGCTGTCATGTTGCAAAGGTTGCAAAGGAACTGAGGGTGGGCTCTGGCCAACAGCCAGTGAGGAACTAGAACCCTCTGTGCTACAGCCTGTGAAGAACTAAGTCCTGCCAACAACCACTGACTGAACTTGGAGGCACATTCTGCCTCAGTTGAGCCTTGAGATGCTGCCTGCGGCCCAAGGGGACACCTTGACTGTAGCCTCTACAGAGACCTTGAAGGAGAGACATCGATCTAGGCCATGTGTGCATTTATGACCCACAGAAACCGTGACGTAAAAAATGTTGTTTTAAGAAGCTGAATTTTGGGGTAATGTGTTATGCTGCAACAGATAAGCTCTTCTCCGTTTTTACTCCATCTTTAAAAATTTGTATTGGTCTCTCACCAGATTATTCTGAATTCCTGTATATGTGAACAAGTTCCCACTAGAAGAGACAGAAATTCTGCAGATATGTTATCATTGGAAATGTGACTCTAGTCTCTAAATTAGTCCCTTAAAACATCTTTCCATATCCTTTTTCCCCCTTAATCTCAATTTTCCTCATCTGTTACTTTTTCAATCACTGAAAACACAAAATACAACATGTTGGCCAGCTGAGAAACACTGTATACACGATACAATTTGCTTAAACTCTGTTTTTTTTCGAAATAAAATCTATCCTAAGAAACTTTTTAAAGTTTCTGATTTTGAATGTTTATATAAAGACCCTGAAGGCTGTAAGCATAAGAGATAAATTACCCCATGAGGTGTTAATATGGGTATTATTTAATTCACTATTATAAATCACAAATCTTGTAAAAAACAAATAATTGACTTGTAAAAATATTCGTTTAAAATTCTACGTAAATGTTGCTTTCCATTTGCTTTTTCATGTATAAAATTAAGTTTTGAAAGTTGGAATGGTAAGATTTTAGTCAAAATTGTGTGGAACTATAACCAGTGCCACTGAATAAAGGCTTTATAACCCTACTATTCTTTACTGCGGCCCAACAGAGCTGTTCTGTCTCCAAGATTACCCTGGAAGCCATGAGAGAGAGCTAGTAACAAGTTATAATTGATGTAACAAACCCATATGATAATTAATGGCTTCTAACTTAGTAAGAACTGCAGATGATTTCCCACGTAGAAACATTTTAGAGGTTTTTTTATGTTTCTTAAAAACAGTTTTTTACTTTTTTTTATGGTATCCTCCTTAGAAATGTCAACGTCACTGACTTTTTTTTGGTCACCTAGTCTGGGTTTTATGGTAATGCTTGTCTACCTCCACCTTCACAGAGTATCTCCAGGGCCTCCTCAGGCCTTCAGACAAGTAATCTGATTAACGGCTTAGAGATCTCAGGTGTGGTCTGACTCCTTTGCTTTCATGAAGTCCTTGCTAATTCACCACATAGAAACAACTAGAGCTACAAACCTGTGGCTAACTGGGCTCTAGGCCATGGTTTCAACGACCTCAACTCATTTGATACCCAATCATACACACGAGCACAAAGAATTCTCTTTGCACTCCTGCCCACAGTGCAGCCAAGGGATTTATCCCTGCCTATGCACAGCCTTTCCCACAGCCAATGACAGCAGCCTATGCAACATCATCATCTTTTTACAAATGCAAAAGTACATACATACATACATACATACATACATACATACAACTCTAGAAAGAAAGAAAAGAATAATTTTGGCTTAGTGGTCAATTTGAATTATGCAATAGATATAATCTGTTACCAAATAATCATATCTTAATCAAATCTAAAATGCTAGATCAATGATGCCACAGTAGCATCTTGTGTTGTTTTGATACGTCATCGAAAATGTTAAATGCCTAATCAGAGGCTACATAACTTTATCTGGCAAGCATTTTATTCGTTATGGCACATTACATACAGACGATGGTTTTCTTATAAAGAACTGCCATAATTTACAAGAGAACGATCATTCTCTTTATTTCAAATTATGTTTTCTAGTCTGCAGTTTAGATGCTTTCATCTAGAGAGCTTCTCATCCGTTTCTCCCCTAGTAATACCAGTACGCATTGTTACAGCTCACCTTCCAACTTCAACTTTTCATTTTTACTAAAAAAAAAAATCACAGAATTTTGAATAAGAAAGCTATACCTCATCAATTAGTTTTTATCCATGTATGTATGGCTATAGAATGTTCCTTGTTGATGAATACCTAGGTTTTATTTTTTGAGTAAGCCCAATGATTTTCTTTCTATTAAGAACCATCTTTCTAGGTTTGCTTTACCCTCACAACTTTGAGTCAAATATATTCTTATATTTTGAAATGTTTTTTTGTGTTGTTGTTGTTTTTTTTTAAATATCAAAATCATTGAATCTATTTTCATGCAGAGCAGACGTAAGAAACCAGGATTCTCCAGGAACAACAAAACTATGAAATCGAAGACCCCCTAATCCTCTCCCTGCCACACGCCTGCCCTGTTCAAACTTTTGGAAGAGGTTGGTGCATTTGTTACTCTCGGAGAAAGAGCGAGAATTGGCCTCCACACACATACACCTACCTTTTAGAGTTTCAACGTCATAGAAAGTTGCCGCAAACCTAGTGGACCTGTGGGATGCTGAGCGAGAGTCCGTGCTGCTAAAACTCTTCAGCTTTAGTCGGCATCTCCATAGCTTCCAGTCCTCGAAGTGTGTGATACGCAGCAGTTCCTCCAAACCAGAAGCCGCCTTAATCTGTTGTTCAGATTGTTCTAACATTGACTGCTTAAAAAAAAAATATACTGGTTTAAAAGCAAGTTACTAAAGTTTGAGTTTGTCTGATAACCTTCCTTGCTAACACTTAAACATGTAAATAGGGCTGAAAAGAAATTAGAGAGGTGATTCAAATGTACACCAGTACCTAGGAAAAATGACATCTGGTATTTTTGATTCATATTTTGCTCACTCATGATTGAATCGAAGGAATTATTCTCCCTGGATCCTTAGAACATTTAAAAACAATATCATAGTGGGTTGAATGGTGGACTTCAAAATGATATGTCTATGTCCAAACTGCCAGAACCTGTGAATGTGACTTTATCTGGGAAAAGGATCTTTGCAGATGTAATGAAGTTAAGAATCTTGAGATGAGAGCCCCTGGATTATCCAGGTGGCCCCTACATACAAAGATAAGCGTCTTTATAAGAGATACGAGGGAAAGCCAAAAGGTAGAGATGTCCCGAAGCCACTAGAAGCTAGAAGAGGCAAGGAAGGATCCTCTTCTAGAGTCTTTGAGGGGGCAGAGTCCTGATGACACCTTGATTTTGGAATTCTGGATTCCAGAACTGTGAGAGAATAAATTTCTGTTATTTTAAGCCACCAAGTTTGTGGTAATTTGGTACAGCAGCCACAGGAAACTACTAGATTTTTAAATCATAATATTTTTGTGACAGGAGCCAAGGACAATTGTTTTCATCTCTGTTATTTGTTTGAGAAACTGACCCAGAAAGTCCTGGGGACCCTGTCTACAGTTGTACAATAAAGACTGTAAGATCCTGATAACCTGAAATTTCTAACTTTTAACCCTCTGATAAAATACATTATTGGCATTTATGTTAAAAATGTGCTTTTCTCACAGTTGCACAAACTGTATTGATTGATATAATGCCTGGATTTGTGAGAAAAAAGACTCAGCCAATAAAAGATTTAGTATGTAGTCTATATTGTTCAAAATTAGGGGCTTGGTTATATAAATAACGATATATGTATACAATGAAATACTATGTGATCGTCAAAACCAATGACGTAGATGTCTATAGGGACAAAATGAATCTACATCATTCATCAATGTTTGGGGAGTAGGATTTTTTCTTTTTAGATATGATGATGGATACTGAGGTGTCCAAAAGCAGATGCTCAGAAGAGCAAGTGTGGCCCAAGTCATGTACGATTTAGCTATATCTCTTTTCAAATTATTTGTGTGTATATAATGTGCATCATATATAAACAATTAATCATTGTTAATTAATCACATATCTATAATTAAAAACATATATATATATATCTGGAAGGATACATATGAAAATATAAACAATAGCTAATTCTCTAGATCAGGGGTTGTCAAACTACAGCCTGTTTTAATAAAGTTTTGTTGGAACACAGCCATGTCCGTTCATTTACATAGTGCCTATGGCTGCTTTCATCATTCTACAATGGCAGAGCTGAGAAGTCGAGAGAGAAAGACTTTCATAGCAGTTTCAACCTGAGGTCACTTATCTTTTTAAAATTTCGATTTTCCCAGTCATTGTATTTTTCATTTTTCCATGTATTATTATATTGTCTCTATTCCTTTTTGAAATACTTATCAGACATATAGTGGAGCCTTTAAATGATCTCACATATCTATTAAATGTGCTTTCATATTTATCTATTTTTTTCTCCCTTCATTTCTCTTGAATGTGTATGGGTAAATTGACTGGTTCATGTCCTCAGTCACCAATTCTCCAATTGTGTGAGTTTAGAGTTTATTTTGTTAAGTTTTTAATTTTAATCATATTTCTAATTTCGAAAATTTCTACTTCATTCTCTTTCCTATCTGCTTT
>NW_011888862.1:4402351-4408354 GCF_000151845.1 Pteropus vampyrus
CACTTATCTTTTTAAAATTTCGATTTTCCCAGTCATTGTATTTTTCATTTTTCCATGTATTATTATATTGTCTCTATTCCTTTTTGAAATACTTATCAGACATATAGTGGAGCCTTTAAATGATCTCACATATCTATTAAATGTGCTTTCATATTTATCTATTTTTTTCTCCCTTCATTTCTCTTGAATGTGTATGGGTAAATTGACTGGTTCATGTCCTCAGTCACCAATTCTCCAATTGTGTGAGTTTAGAGTTTATTTTGTTAAGTTTTTAATTTTAATCATATTTCTAATTTCGAAAATTTCTACTTCATTCTCTTTCCTATCTGCTTTGTGTTTCGTTTCCATGTTTTTCCCAATTTGTCATTTTATTTTATGAATATCATTCCTTTCTTTATGTTCTGAGAGTCCTAAATACTTTAAGTATTTCTTCGAATTGTTTTATATTTTAACCTCACAATACGATTTATATCCTAATTACTCATTTTATTGGCCGACTTTCTTACTAATAATTACTTCTATGTGCTTTGGAATTTTGTTTAGTTTCTTCTTTATTGAGAGATTCATTTTTCTTTCTAGTCTTTCTGCATCATTTAAAAGTTCTGCGGTCGTACCCCCTGACTTGCAGGGCCCTGAATCCAGAAACTTATTGAGTATTTATGATTCAGGGATGACCTTAGCTCAAGTCCTGGTTGCAAGAAAGTATCTGCTCCCTCTTTTGCCTCTAATAAAGTAGTTTCATAGAAGACACAGCTCCAGGCAGCAATGAGCAGTGACTCTTCCTTCCTCTTTCATGGATCTGATGTAGTGCACTCATGGAGCCCATGACCCATTGGAGCCCATGATCCATTGGAGCTGAACTCTTGGCAGCCCCAGACTCAGAGTCCATCAGTTCTGCAGCTTCAGCTTCATGTTTTTCTAAAATTTCTTTTTATTGAGATATAATTGACACATAGCATGGTATAAGTTTAAGGTGTATGACGTGTTGATTTTTTTCAGCTTCGTGGTTTTGGTACCAGTTCTGCAAATGTTTGCCATCTGCAGATATTGGCCACCAATTTTATATTGCATCTATCATTGCTATGGACAACAAAAGATCTCGAAGCATGAATTCAGGAGGTTATCTTTCTTGGAAGTTCAGATGTGAGCATGTGCGTGCGTGCGTGTGTGTGTGTGTGTGTGTGTGTGTGTGTGTGTGCGCATGTTTTTAATAAAGGTGGGAGAAACTCGAACATGTTTAAGAGCTGAGGGGAAGAGCCAACAGAGAAAAAGAAACTGAACGAATACGCAAGAGAGATAAAGCAGGAACCTAGAGGGGTTGGTTTAATATAAGTTCCAGAGATAAGAGGACACAGGATGGATGGATGAGAGTGTCACCCTCTGAAGCGGGAGGCTTGTAGAGAATGACATGGGTCTGTTGACAGCAGGACTGCTTGGGACCTATGATTTCTAACTTATCTGTAAAGTTTGAATTCAGGCAATTTTCTGGGAGCGAGGGGAGGAGGAAGCTTGAAGAGCATAGACAGGGTTTGCGGAACAGGTGTTGAATTAAAGCAGCGTTCCACAGCTTCTTCATTTAAAGAATTCTGGGGACGAAATGGAATAATTAATTGCTAATGTCTCTAGCAACTCTGAAATTCGATGATTCTCCATTAAGGCTCAGTTGTCAATAGTCTCTCTTTTCCTGATTATTCATTGCCTCTTTTCTAGTTGGGTAGTATAATTACTTCACATTTAATTCAATCTTTAAATAAAATTTTGTTACAACACTGCTTCCATATGAAAATAATGAAACCAATCAAATAGCTTTTTAAGTGTTTAAAAATTGTACTATACTGGAATAATTTTTATTTATTGAGACAAATTTCATTCAATATCATCCATAAATACAGACTGATGTATGGCTTCTTAGTTGCTGTGGTTTCAATTCAATCTCAGAAATATTTTTAAACTATCCAATTGTGAGAACTCGGGAGAAAATATCAAATCTCTGGATTGAATTAAGGTATTAAATGACCCATGTGACGTGCTTCATCGTTTAAAAAAATGCACTGTTTACTCAAACTGAGTTATTTAAGCATCCTTTAAGCCTCATCATTTAAAACCCAGTTTGGGTCTATGGCCATGCCACCCCCGAACAAGTCCGCTCTGTCTGATCTTGGAAGCTAAGCAGGGTCGGGCCTGGTTAGTACTTGGATGGGAGACCACCTAGGAAGACCAGGTGCTGTAGGCGTAAAAAAATAAATAAATAAAATAAGGGATTGTAAGCTGACAAGGTCCTTGCAATCTGTGAGGTCAACCAAGGGTTGCTTTGCCTGAAAAATAAATAAATAAAAATAAAAAATAAAACCTAGCTTGGAACAATTGAGAAATTTCAGACGATCCTTTTGTTATTACAAGTACAAGTACTAAAAACTCAACGTAAGTAGAAACCTGACAACTAATTCATCGTGGGGCATATGTTTACAAAGCATCGAGAACAGTGGTTTGTTTCCAATGGGCTTTCTGCACTGGTTGATTTTGCTTGGGCAAGACAAAAATTATAATTAAAAAGTATAAATATAGTCCCAAATACATATTTAAGTCATTGATTTCAGTGGTTTTAACTACCAAACCTTTGCCAAGTAAGTTGCTCATAATTTCTATTTTCTAATGGAAGTGCTAATTAAAACTAAAATAATTAAAAAGTAGTCAGCAAGAGGAAGTGAAGCAGGGTTACCAGACTCTGTTTTTTATTACAGCAGCTTTTTTTTTTTTTGGTGATTAATTCAAGACTGTTAGCAATTTTACTCCTAAATAATAAATCATTCTCCAATGTCCTAGCTACCCTAGGCTAGTTGCTAAATTGTGAGGCTTAAGGTCTTTAGAATGTGATTTTACCATTTTTTGAATGTATACTGCTTTCTGTGGTATAAGATAAAAGACCGCCATTTCTATTTTTGTTCATTTCTAAGTTCACATAGTATTCTCCCTTGAGGAAGCATGAGGATCTCCATAGCTCAAGCTCAGGCAGTAATCTAGGCCAAGTATGACTAAGTAAGATAAGATGGCAGGCAAGATGTCTGGAAAGGTACGGTGGCTGGGTTTGTAGGAGAAACTTGGAAGTGTCCATGTTGTGGAGAAATCAATGGCCTTCTGTATCCTACTAATTTTAACTCTAAAATCCCATCCCCTCTGCCCCTCCACCAAGTATCTAGACAAGTAATACTTTCAAGGGGTGAACAAAGGCATGATTTGGGGATATCAAGGAGCTCCACTGGAAAAAATAAAAACAGTAGGAGGTTGACTCTGGTTGGGCACAGAGCAGGTTTAAGAGTGAAGGGACTGGCAAGTAAAAGTAGGAAGAGGGGCTGGTGCAATGAGGTACCACTTCACAGTCACTAAGACGACTATAGTCAAAAACACTCACGATTTCAAGTGTTGTCAGGGATATGGAGCAACGGGAATCCTCGCACATTGCTGATGGGCTTGTAAAATGGTGCTGTGACTTTGGGAAAGAATTCGGTGGTTTTTTAAAAAGTTAAACAAACCAAAGAAAAACAGACTCATAGAAACAGAGACCAACAGGATGGTTACCAGAAGGGATGGGTGAGGGATGGGTGAAAAGGGAAAGGGGAATATAGTCAATAATATTGTGATAAGTTTGCAGTGTGACAGATGATGACTAGAATTTGTGGGGTGATCACATTGTAAGGTATAAAAATGTCAAATCACTATATTGCACACCTGAAACTAATATAAGCAATATAAGATTATATATGAACTATACTTTAAACAAAAGTGAAATATAAACTTAGCATATGACCAACCAATTCCATTTCTAGGTATTAATTACCCAAGGGACAGAAAATAGATTATTGGATGCCTAGGGCCGAGAGTGAAAATGAGGGTTATTGTAAAAGGGCACAAGTGATCTTACATGGGTGATGGCTGCACAACTAGTAAGTTTACTAAAATTATTGAATTACTTAAAACAAGTGAATGGGTAAATTTCATAGTGTGTAAATTATATATCAATATAGTTCTTTTAAACATAAAAGTAGGATTGGAAGTTCGAAGGCCAGACTACTTGTATCCAATTCGGGAGGCAATGGAAAACACTAGAGAGTTGAACAATGGAATATTACTGGACATCCACTTCATTGGTTTGCTCTTTTGTTCATTTCTTCTTGCTTTGGCCTTAGTTCATGCTGTTCCCTCTGCTCAGAATGCCCTCCACCCTCTACTTAACTAAACCCTTCTCAGCCAGGTATTGTCTTCTTAGGGAAACGCCCCCCACTACTCCCATCCTTGCCCAGGTCTAGTCCCTCTGTCACATGAGTTCCTAGCACCCCATCCTTCTCCTCCCCAGTGCTTACCATTGCTCACATTAATGAATAATTTGTGTCATTACTTGCTTAGCGCTTGTCTTTACCACTGAGTAGTGAGGGCTCCTGGAGCAGTAATCATATGTCTTATTCACATGGCAATAGATAACTAAATAGATAAGTATTAGATATATGGACAGACTGATTCATCAAATGCCATAGAAAATTTAACCCTGAGATTATCCATTTGTTCAGACTGTATCACTTACCTTCTAGGTCTAAATCAATGTCACTTTTTCAATCAAGCATTCTACCATGTCCCTAAATTAGACTCTACTATTTATGAACACATTGCATTCTCCTTACCAAACTGTGGTCTCTTTGAGGGTAGAATACATGTCTGGTTCACATTTTCACATAATAAACACTTAATAAACATCTGATGAAAGAATTTATGAGTAATTTATACACATATACATGCATTTGACAAATAGTAATTGGGCCCAGGTTCGTGTGATGTATATAATCTTTCGTATAGTTTAGTGCTTCTCAAAACTGAATGTGAATCCTAATCACCTGGTGATCTTCTGATGCAGTAGGTTTTGGGTGAGCCCTAGGATGTTGCGTTTCTAACAAGCTCCCAGGTGATGGTGATGATCTTGGTTGGGTGACCACACTTTCAGAAGTGAGGGTTTGTAGAAGAGGCTCTCAAAGTTGGCTTCACCTTGAACCTACCTGGGAAGAAGCTTCATAAAACACTGATGCTTGGATCTCATCCTCAGAGATTCTCTTTTACAGGTCTGGGCTGCAACTTTGCCATCAGGATTAAAAAAGAAAAAAATCTTCCCAAGTGTATGCTAGACTTAGGGGAAGCCAGGTGAGAGATATATACAGGAATTCTCTATCTTTGCAAGTTTTCTGTAAATCTAAAATTACTTCAAAATAAAAAGGTTATTTAAAAAATCTTCCCAAGCCATTTTAATGAGAACCACTAATTTGGGGGTGGTGCATGCTGGTTTAAGTTTAAAGACGCAGGTGAGTGTGTGAGCTAAGTCTAAGTCCATTGAGCAGAGACTAAATGGTAGATGCATGCTGAAAAATAGTCTTATTCTTTAAACGCCTCTGAGTTATATCTTGGATTAAAAATATTGTAAGAGTATCTTGCCGAACTGGACTTTCTAAGTGTTTTCTTAACTCAAGTCACCTGATTGACTGTTTGTGGATCAGTTCCCAACCTGTATAACTTTTCTAAGATTGAAGACCAGCTATATTGTTTTCCAGGCTAAATAGCACGGGGAAGTCAGCTGTCTCATGCGAGACCTTCCTAGATGACAGAATAAATTTGCTACTCAAATTCTCAAGAAGCCAAAACAACCCACTTCTCAAAAACAGAATTAAAAATAATAGATATTGCTTTAACCTATTCGAATCAACAGGCAAAGGTAAATTATAACCCTTTTATAAGGCAGTCTATAAAATATTTGAAAAATAAATATAAATGAGAAGAGAAACATGGATGCCAAGTGGAAAGAGCACGGCGTGGGGTACACGATTGGGTTCCGATCCTGGGTTCCAAGCCTTTTGAAAACTTGATACTATTTTGTCAAACTGTGTTGGCAATGTGTCTTCAGGAAGTCTGGTGATAAGGGGGTGGCGGTGATTCGAATTTGTGTATTGAGAAAATCCAGAAGCTTCC
>NW_011888862.1:4411094-4415519 GCF_000151845.1 Pteropus vampyrus
GGTGAGAGATATATACAGGAATTCTCTATCTTTGCAAGTTTTCTGTAAATCTAAAATTACTTCAAAATAAAAAGGTTATTTAAAAAATCTTCCCAAGCCATTTTAATGAGAACCACTAATTTGGGGGTGGTGCATGCTGGTTTAAGTTTAAAGACGCAGGTGAGTGTGTGAGCTAAGTCTAAGTCCATTGAGCAGAGACTAAATGGTAGATGCATGCTGAAAAATAGTCTTATTCTTTAAACGCCTCTGAGTTATATCTTGGATTAAAAATATTGTAAGAGTATCTTGCCGAACTGGACTTTCTAAGTGTTTTCTTAACTCAAGTCACCTGATTGACTGTTTGTGGATCAGTTCCCAACCTGTATAACTTTTCTAAGATTGAAGACCAGCTATATTGTTTTCCAGGCTAAATAGCACGGGGAAGTCAGCTGTCTCATGCGAGACCTTCCTAGATGACAGAATAAATTTGCTACTCAAATTCTCAAGAAGCCAAAACAACCCACTTCTCAAAAACAGAATTAAAAATAATAGATATTGCTTTAACCTATTCGAATCAACAGGCAAAGGTAAATTATAACCCTTTTATAAGGCAGTCTATCAAATATTTGAAAAATAAATATAAATGAGAAGAGAAACATGGATGCCAAGTGGAAAGAGCACGGCGTGGGGTACACGATTGGGTTCCGATCCTGGGTTCCAAGCCTTTTGAAAACTTGATACTATTTTGTCAAACTGTGTTGGCAATGTGTCTTCAGGAAGTCTGGTGATAAGGGGGTGGCGGTGATTCGAATTTGTGTATTGAGAAAATCCAGAAGCTTCCCGGTGAGCTATGGAGGGAACACGTTTCACACAACTTTTCTTAGATTTGCTTAGGGATTTACCAGTGTTGCCTGCCGGCACAATTCTTTGCAGTGAGTAGAGGGAGGAGGATCAGGTTGCAATACAAATAGTTCCTGTTCCTCCTCCACCTCTTAGCAACTTCTGTTTCACTGGAAGAGCATTGTGTATTACATCTTTAACTTGATGTTTAAGGCTTAGCCAAAACCACATTTTCCCTGGTTTGGAGTCCATATTGCACCGTCATGTTCCCAGCTGTCTTCCACAGATATTTCCCCCCACCCCTCTATTCCCCTTTCTCGCTCTCCCACCTGTCGAGGAATCTGCTCGGGCCACGTTAGGCTTGCAGTCCAAGTTGAAGTTTTGTGGCTTTGCCTCCTGCAGCTCCCAAGAGGAAATTATATTCCCCAAAGGAAGCTTTGCTTGATACCGTAAACCACTCCATCATCTGGACAGACAGCTGATTGGGAGAGCAGAGCGCATAAATCTGAAATGTCTAAATCTGGCTTTGCATGGTACGGCACTCTGGAAAATGTGTTGACAATTTCTTATAAAGTTCAATGTACACTCACCATATGACCCAGCAGTCCCAGTCCTGGGAATTTACCCTTGATAAATGAGGTTTTATGTTCACACAAAAACCTTTACATGAATGTTTATAGTTTGGCTTTCTTTGTAATAGCCAAAAACCTGGAAACGACCCACATGTCATTCAGCGGGTGAATGGTTAAGCAAACTGTGCTACGTGCACCCCACGTAACACCACTCAGCAATAAAAAGGAACGAGCTGTGGTGTGCGCAGCAGCTTGGATGGATCTCAGAGGCATCGGGAGTGAAAGAAGCCAATCTCAAAAGGTTACATACATTTATGACACTTTCAAAACAAAACAAAACAAAACAAACGAAACAAAACGCTAGTGATTAGTGATGGAGAACAGATCAAAGGTTGCCAGAAGTTGGGGGGAAGAGTGTGACTATAAAAGGGTGGCATACATGTATTTTTTCTGTATTCTGATTGACCATCTAATAACTTAAAGAAGTAAACTAAGCTGGCTTCGAAGACAGGCACTGCTCTTATTTAGCTATTTGGCTGAGGGTCAATTTTTGAACTTCCTTAAACCTTGGCTTCCTCATTTATAGATAGCAAGGCTGATAATACTCACTTCATAGAACTGGTACGGAGACTGCATGAGGTCATGTGCAGGGAAAGGGTTGGGTACAGAGTACACACGCCATAAAGTTCCTTTCTTTTCTTTCCTTTCTGAGGGGCAGGGCATTCGGTCCTGTGCTGGGGTTTACAGGGCTGTCTGACGGGGCCAGAGAAGTGAGTTTGAAAAGAGCAAGATGGGGCAACTCTAATAAGAGTAAAGAAAAATTAAAAAGAGAAAAACTTTTCCAGAGTAAATCAAGGACAAACTTTTTCTTTTTTCCTTTCCTTTCCTTTCCTTTCCTTTCCTTTCCTTTCCTTTCCTTTCCTTTCCTTTCCTTTCCTTCCTTCCTCTCTCTCTCTCTCTCTCTCTCTCTCTCTCTCTCTCTCTCAACAGTCCTTAAGGGTATTTGCAGATGAAAGGCAAATTTTAAAGCATCTGCTTTACATGTATCTTTCTAGATGGATGAAGGAAAAAAATGACCCACTTCTTAAACCTCTGTGTTTTGTTATTAGGGTCTGTCCTTACCCACAATAGGTGGTACCTAACAGTATGGAGTGTACCGACTGAGGGCACTTGCTAATAATGACTGCCGTGGCCATGGCTGCTGTAGCTGCTCAGCTGGAACCAGCCGAGGGCCTAATCCTATTTCTCTGAAATCCAGAAACCTGGCCATTTAGGAGGCCTCATGCTACCAGCAGCTCTTTAGCTTGTGTAGTCTTATATTTAAATGCACATATACAAGAAACCTAGGGTGCTTAATAAGACTAAGAAAAGAACCTACAAACACAAGGAATGTGTGTGCACGTGCATTTACGTGCATACACATGCATGCATGCATTTCTGTGAGTGTGTGTGCATAGCTGTCTGGGTATTTTAAGGGGATACTACAGGGCTAATATGCCGGGAACCTCCTCATCCTCCAATTTGATGACTATTGTTGGTGGCAAGTTGTCTGGCATTTGGGAAGATGTCTACGCCCCCCACCCTTTACATGTTTTAAATCTCTGCTCTATTCAGATGCCTCTGCTCCTTTATGATGTATTTGTGCTTGGAAATGTAGGGGCGCATGTGTGGGATGCGCTTGAGTGGCAAAACTCTAAAAAGATGCTCTGAATAACCCCAAGAGTACATACTCCTGAGTTACAGTCTCTTTATTGCTGACCTCAAAGATCAAGGCCCCAATGTCTAAGGAAACAACCCAAAGTCTTTACGGTAACGAGGTTATTGTTCAAAACAATTGCACTGCCTCTCCCCTGCCTCTGCCTCAAGGGAAGAAGTCTATTTCTCAGCACCACTGATGTTGGGCCAGGTGACCTGCTTTGATCAACTGGGCATTACAAGATATGACACAATCAGTGGACCCAAATGTACTTATGACTACACAGCTCTCTCCACATTTCTACCACCATGGCAAGCACCTGCCCACTGATCCAAGGTGGAAGAGAGACGTGTGGGGCAGATCCACACTCAACCTGTGGCTTGAGCCTTGACTCCCAGCTGACCCCCGGAAACATAAGTGAGAATAGATTATTGATGTTCGAAGCTACTGAAATTTGGACTGTTTTGTTAAACAGCATTATTGTGGCAGTAATTAACTGCTACAGCCCTGCTTCGGCCTAAGGTAACATAATCCATCGATGAGCAGAGGATCTTTATGCAAAACTTAATCATCTTTTTTACAAGGCAGCCCTGCTGTGCCACTGGCAGTCGGCCCAATATGCCTCCTTTCACCTTTCTTCCTAAAGATGCAGTGGTCAACATCCTCTGCTCCCCTTCTCCTCTCGCTCGCCAACATCCTCTGCACTGTTTAAGATGCCCAGTGATCCCCAGTCTTGCTGTGACCGTGTAGTTATGAACCAAGCACACCATCGAAAAAGCTGCTATTACTTTTTCATCCCACTCTGTCCTTTTGAGTGAGTCTCTTATTGAGGATGAACTCAGGATATTCATTCAATCAAAATTACACTCTTTCTAACTCTCTGCAGAACAAAACAGTCTGCAACAACGAAATATTCGCCATAGCAATATTCAACACATGTCATTTTATCCAGAAATTATTGTAGCCAAACCTAGATTTCAGGAAAGCAATACTTTTCTCTAACATGTGAGTGTTGTAATCATTTAGGTAACAATGAATGACGGAGACATTATAAAAAGTTACGTTATTATTTAAATTTTTAGGCATTAAAATGAGCCTCCCCACAGGCCAAATTTAACTCCTTGGCCGTTGGTAAGACATGCAAGTAACTAAGACCTCTTTAGTTTATAAAAAACATCACTTCCACTCATGTGCTTGGCACATGCGAGACATTCCACAAATGTTTCCTGAACTGAATGTAGTTTCCCTTTTCAGGGAGAAGGAGCCTCCTGAGCAGCAGAAATAACCATGAGTGTCTCCCTTTAGCAATTCTATCCTAGCGCCCACCCATGGCTGTTT
>NW_011888862.1:4416869-4431393 GCF_000151845.1 Pteropus vampyrus
AAATTTCAGTGGCTACAAAGTTCTCTGAGAACACGGCCACACTGTAAATGATCTACCCTGGCTACTTCTCCAACCTCAATGACTGCAGCACCAGCCTCCACTCTCCCTACTGGTCTCCACACTGGTCTGCTGGCTAATACCCAGACCCTCGGTCCACCACGGCCACTGCACAGTGGTGGCCTCTGCCTCCCTCACTTCCTGCAGGGGACTACACAAACAAAACTGAACCAGAGAAGTCTCCCCCACCCATCACTCTCTGTCTCCTCCTCCTGCTTGATTTTTTTCATGGTACCTATCACCCCTGACATGTTAGATTTGTGTATTGCCTGCCTCCACTTGCCATACTGTAAATTCCATGAGAGTTGAAACACTGGCTTCCTTCCTGCGGCATTCCTAGCATCGAGACACAGTAGGTG
Source organism: Pteropus vampyrus (assembly GCF_000151845.1). NCBI lineage: Eukaryota > Metazoa > Chordata > Mammalia > Chiroptera > Pteropodidae > Pteropus > Pteropus vampyrus. The sequence goes on from NW_011888862.1 coordinate 4,417,286, forward strand.
CTCAACAGAAAAATGAATCGTCAAATACTGGAAAATTCTGATGAGAGGCAAGGGAGATCCTTTTTGAACTAGGACATCACAGCCACTCAAGGCTTTCATGATGTGGTTGCGATGATCTTTGCTTTTCACGATCTTTGCTTTATAATGTCCTACGATCTTAGTAGAGACTATAAGAAGTAGTGGCAAGAGACAGAAAAGTGGACTTACCACCACAAAGGCAACCTAAGAAGAAAGGTCTCATCTTGCCTCATCTCAGTGACATCGCAATGATAGTTTCCCACCCTCTCCACTAATCTCAAGTGGTAGGAAAGACATGAGTTTAGAAAGGTGCTCAGAAACAATTTTATTGCCACTTGAGTCTCTATTTCTCTAGTACCTCTAACTAATTGTGGATCAATGTGCTCAGGAGTTCCAGATCTTATTACATCAAGATCTACATGGAAGCATTCCAAATACTGTATTTTCACTTCATAAATTGTCTTTATAAGCCTGTCCCAAGAGGGGTTCCGTAATGAAACGCATTCAACATTCAGCTTTAATATTATTTTTTTTCTAGAGCTCTTAGGGGTCTATAGTAAAGGTTTATCCACAAATCCAAATCAGGATTTTTAAATTAAAAATACGTCAGATAAAGAAGTAGTACATTCAATATACAAGATACGACTGGTTCTATTGTATGCCAAATACCAGTAATATGCTAGACCGATATAAAAGCCTCAACCACCAGTTAAAAGTGACTGACTAGAACTGAACGGGTCTACATATAGAAGCGTATAATTCAACACGTTCGACTACAAGATCCTAAACGAAGAAATTAATGGAAAACGTTTCAAATGTCTTTTATGCCAAGGACTCTGCTTGATAGAAAAGTAGACAACAGCTCATTGGGCCACCCGACTAACGACAAGGTCAATGGACTTCCTGTGCATGACCTTGGAAGTGGGAATAGGGAGAGGAGTGGAACGGGTCTGCTTCAGATGCACCCACTCCTTGTTATTCAGCTCGCTCTAGAGACAATTTCAGGAGAAGGCAAATGACACAAAGGTTATTAAGTCTTGTCAGCTATGCGGTTCTCATCAAAATTAGAGGTATCCCACATTCTTGTGGATCCTGGACTTAATTCCAGTCTTACGCAGGGTTTGAAATGACTCTAACATCCAGATATTCTTCCACCAGTTAAGAAAGAGGGGGCTAAAAGGTAGTGTGGGGGAAAAGGAAATAAATTTTGTCAGAAAAGTGTTGGGAGAGCCTATCATGACCTGGAATTATTCCTTTATCCCTCTATTGATATGTCTGTATCAGTGACTTGGAAAAGATTTATGGAGGATGGATTCCCCTAATGGCTTATCGAAAACACCAGAAATAGTGCTGGCTAGAAAGTCAGTGTGAACGATAGGACAGTGAGGTTGCACGTATTTATTTGCCAAATGCCCAGAATGTCTACACTATTTCACTCAGGGCTGTCACATACAGATGTGAGTCTCTGTGGACAGAGCTTCCTAGAGTTGTGCAGTGTACACCCTGCACAGCTGTATATGACTATCCTAACTGTATAAACAAGCTGGAGAAAAGAGGCACAGAGATAAACCCCATAGCTAGACGGTTAATCTGATTATATTAGTGAGTCAAGAACAGGCATTGCAGATGGGGGGAGGGTTGAGGGGCTGGGTGAAAAAGGGAAGAGATTAAGAAGTTCAAATTAGTAGTTACAAAATCGTCACAGGGGCATACGGTATAGGGAATATAATCAATAATATTGTAATAACTGCGTATGGTGCCAGGTGGGTACTAGACTTAGGGAGATCAGTTCATTGATTATGTAAATGTCTCACCACTATGCTGTATGCCTGAAACTAATATAAAGTAATATGGAATGTCAAGTCTAATTGAAATATGTATATTTTAAAGAGATTACGCGTTGGGTTAATCTTATTTCTAGAAGAGAACATGTTCTGCTTATAGTGAGAAACTTAGCAGCTAAACAGTATATACAGTAGATGTGAGTTGAGATTTTCAAATAGATTTATATCAGTTCACAAATTCCATGCACTGCTGACTCCAAACATCTCTCCTAAGTACACATGGCAAAACCGATGAAATTAGGGTGCCTTGTATTTACCCCAAATACCTGAAAACGTTTATCTGCAAAGATCTATGCACCCCGATGTTCAAAGCAGCATTATTCACCGTGGCCAGGACATGGAAGCAATCAAAGTGTCCTATGATAGATGACTGGATAAAGAAGCTGTGGTACATATATACAATGAAATATTTTTCAGCCACCAGAGAAATACTGCAATTTGTGACAACGTGGGTGGATCTTGAGATTATCATGCTAAGCGAAATAAGTCAGACAGAAAAAGTTGAAAACCATATGATTTCACTCATATGGAGGATATAAAACTGAAAGCAACAAACAAACATGACAGAGACTCATAGACACGGACAGTGGATGAGTGATGACCAAAGGGAAAGGGGGAGGGGAGAGGTAGTTGGGGTAAAAGGGGTCAAATATTTGGTGATGAAAGGAAATTTAACTTTGAGTGGTGAACGTACAATGCAATATATGTACGACATACTGTTGAACTGTGCACTTGAAACTTATTGGATTTTATCAATCAATGTCACTCCCAATAATTTTTAATAATAAAAATAAAAATAAATTAGGATGTTTTACACTCAAATGACACTAGGCACAACTGTCCGGGGTATTAGCAGCTGTTTGCATGGCTGCTGCAGAAGAAATGTTCACGGACTCATATAACTTAGTAGAGGCAACGCTAGGGTAACCTGAAAAAACAAGAGACTGTTCAAGGCTAGAAAGTGAGGACTGTAGGGGAAGGGCACCCCAGGGATAGATTGACAACACCGTCCATTCTGGAAAAGGGGTGGTCAGAAGAGGGAGGGTAGAGAGGAGCACCTACTCATGGACCTACAACTGAAGAGGACCCCGAAAACTTCTTATAATAGTGAAATATACTCATCTCAAAAAGCAAAAAATAAAATTCGTATCTCAGTGTGTAAGCTACTACCATCCTGAATACACTTTCATACTAAATTCTAATTCAAACAAGAGGAACATTAACACTAAGAAACATATTTCTCCTTAGATTTTTCTCCTAAGAAAAAGTTGGGGGGAAAAGAAAAATACAACATCGATATGATAAACCTCTTTATCCCTCCCTCACCACTCAGAAAATTCCTGTTTAACTACAGGCAACCTTTCCTTTGCATCAGAAATATTTAATGTAGCTGAGGTTTGGGTGGACATAAGCTCAATATCTGTAGCTTTACTTTTTAAAGGAAATTTGGATATATCTGAAGAAAATCACTAATAGTATTACTAAACATATAATGCCGCATCTTCCATGTGTAAGGACATGTTTTCTGTCACATGCAAATTCAACTGCTTTCATCCACTCCCCCGTTCAATAAGTCTATGTGTTAGCACTTAAAACCGCACTGTAGCCAGGACATCTAAAGAATTCTTGGTGTCTGTGCTCTTTAAAAGAGTTGAACAACCTCAAGAAAAGTACTCACTTCCTAGAATTCAGTTTCTTCTTGTCCCATCAAATAAATTGATGTTTTCAAAGTACAATGGAAACATTTGGCAACATTTTAAAACTCCATGCAATAAAATTGGGAGGGGGAAAAAAAAAGCATAACTCCATGAACCCAGCACATGTAAACCTGAGTTTTGTGCACCTAAAAAAAAAAAAAAAAAAAAGCAGAACAGCCTGAAAAGTCTTACTTGCTTCAAATAAGTTAGATTTTTTTTTTCTTCTGTTACATAGGCTCAAAATTGGATTCCTTTTCACCGGTCATCTGGCATCCAAGCTGGAGCTGAATGGCTGCGATCCCTTTCTCCCAAGTACATTTGGAAATTGGAAAGTTAAAAAGGTGTAGACTGTCGAACAACGTCTATCCTAATACAGAGCTGACCCTTTAGAGATTTACTGTATGTCTGCTTACGTACTGTATGTATATATCTGTGCTTTAAACAAAACAAGCATAACTTTTTCAGCCCCAAGAACCAATTTTCCCCTGTTGAGGGTGCTATCACCCCTGGTGAAAATGCATGTCCTAACGACAGCTACAAAAACTCAAGTCCACATTTGATTGTTCATAGCCAGAAATTCCTAAATCAGTAATGATTTAGCACTACTTTGGTCAAAATAATTATAGCAGAATCATTTTCAAAATAAAAGGTTAAAAAATATAATCTATGAAATACATGAAATACATAAAATTGGGTGAGATATTGCTTAGTCAGTAACATCCCAGTTAATTTTTTTTTTGCATTATTGCCAATTTCTTGGGCTCTATCTGATGCTTGCTCATAGAATCAAAGATTCGATTATGTTTCTAGATGGAGGTGATGGGTAATTTAGAAAAACAGATAGAAAAAGTCTGTAGAAAGCACGTAATTTTCAATTTACATAAGAAATTAACTAACTAAACTAAATTAACTAATGTTTGCTGCTCACAAACAACCTGAAAATAAATGGTCCACAAAGTTATCCGTGTCACAGAAACGAGTCAGTGCTTCATTAGAAAATCACTGTGCCACCTGCATATACAATTAAGGGGAAACCTGCCTCTCTGAAAAGATTCCAAATGTTCATTCATGTTCTATTACATCTTCAAATCAGCCTCTCATCATTTTCAAACACTCATAGCAAGACTCCCAATAAGCCTAAGAAACAGAACACTCATTAACAAATAGGGGATGCAAAAAAAGAAAGTACTCCGTATAAGACAATAAAAAAAAATGTACATCATTTTAAACATTAAGCTCACTTACCTTCACTGGTCCATGTTCATAACTGGAGCCCTGCACCAACTGCAGATAAGACATCATGAAAATATTCACCAATGCCCACTGTCTGTACATTTTGAATATTTGAATATCCACTGATCACCAAGAAGTTGACATCAGGCAGCTAGAGAAAACTGTTTCAAAAGGCATTCTCCAGAAGGAAAGTTTTAAAACCCCAAGATTTCACGTGGAAAAACAGATAATCAGTTGTGATCAAAATCCAATGAAACGACTTCAATTAGTCAAGGTACGTTTTTGCACAATCTTATGGGGGGAGAGAGATGAAAAACTTTGAAATGTTCTCATGCTCCAAAAACAATCAAGAGATAGACGTATCTTCCACTTGCAATGAAAAAGCACATTAAATCCATTTCGTGTCCAGAAAATTTTAAAAAATCTCTCCACCCTATATCCCAGGTTCTAGCTGCTTTGTAAAGAGGTGGTGAGGCCACCAATGTTTGCAGCTACAGGAAAGCTGGAACCCAATTCCAAATTCCAACTTTTTTCATAACCCTCATGGAAGCTTGCAGAAGCATGTGTCTTAAATCTGACACAGATTTTGGCAGAAAATGCAGGGGAGTCTTGGCTGTAATCCTGTGGTGTCCCTACCAATAGCAGGGCTGTTTTAAAAACTGACTCGAACGCTCAGGGCTGCTGTTATTTTAACGCAGATAACCTGTAACGTGAAACCCCTGCACATAGGCATGACTGTCGTATCCAAATTGCCTTGCTCAGGAAGGGACTTCGGATGCTCACAGTCAAGTACCAGTGACACACCGAAAGCAATCAAATATGCTTTAAAAAAACTCACATATGCACAAAAGTAACAAAATATCCACCCGCACATAAAGAGCAAACATACGCAAAATGACTTAACAGAAGCTTAGTAACTTGGGTCAAAATGAAAAACACTGACTTAAAGAAGCAACAATTAGATTTATTTGCATGTGCCAGGAAATATCTCACATGCATTGCTATAAGAACTATGTTATCACTTTAGTGTGGAATTCTTCAGAAGCATTGGCTAAGTCAGCTTTGGAATTCAACGTGTTGAGTGGATGGATGTCACGAGTAGCAAAATTCTAGAAAGCATTGAGACCCGCTCTTGTGCTCTTCACTTGTTTCCAATCTTTGATTTCCAGGTTTTGGCTCTTTCAAACCCATTTTTTGCATTTCTGAAATCAAGAATGGCCTGAGAAATCTCTTCATTGGTGTTCATCACAAATGGACCTAAGGCAGAAAGAGATATTCAGAAAGTTCTAGGTGACGATAATATTTTCTTCTATCACTAGAAATGGGACGTGTTTCTGTAGTTAAGTTGAAACAAATCCAGGCATATCTGAACAATAAAATTTTATTTTCACAGCGTCCAATCCCCAAGGACTGTCATACAAGTTTCTTGACTAGGATTGTATGTGATTATAAAGACCAAATTCAGATAAATCAAGGCGATTGCATGTCACTCATCCATTGCAGGTTGCCATCAACAACAGCGATATCTTTATTCAAAATATTCTTAGATTTGGTTCTATTACAACCATTTCTGTATTTGTTAGGGGTTTTTTCCTTCCTTTTTTTTTTTTGAGATATAATTGTCATACAAGATTATATTAATTTCAGGTGTATAACATAATGATTTTATATTAGTATATATTGTGACACAGTTACCACAATAAATCTGGTTAATATTCATTACCAAATATAGTTACCAAATTTTTTTCTTTTGATGAGAACTTTTAAGATCTACCGTAGTCGTTAGTTTTATAGTACTAGGTGATGTCAAGAACTGAACCAATCTGATACAAAGAATTGGCAAATCTCATCCTAATTTGGTGTCTATACATTATATTAGACTGTGTACTTACATGAGGGGTCTAAGTCGTTTTTGAAAATTAGTAGCACCTCACTGATTATAGACAGGCGATTACAAAAATTTCAAGTCAAGAAAGTATATTTTAGATTCACTAGGGGCCAGCAAAATTCTTCTATAAAAGGCCAGACAGTATATATTTTAGATTTTGTGGTCAGAAAGTTTATCTCAACTACCCAACTCTTCCGTTGAAGTGAGAAAGGAGCCATAGACGATACAAAAGTGAACAGGCATGGCTGTGTTCCAATAAAACTTTCTTTACAAAAACATGCAGTGGGTAGATTTAGTCCCCAGGTCAGAGTTTGCTGGTCCCTTCATCTAATTCCTAGGTTTGAATTCTGGTTTTGCTAAGAGTGTAGAAGTCTTCCCCTGATCTACCACGAGGCAGAGTGTCTATTGCTTCCCTTTTCTTCACACTTTGTAGGAGGAAAGGGACACTGTCCTGGAATGTATCACTCCTGTGGTCTGTTGGATAAACAAGGCCAGCTCCTCCGTGGCATTGGCAATGTCTCAAAAGCAACTGACAGATTGGTCCATTCAGTATATTTCTTCTATCACTCTGCACAGATTACTGTCATTCCTTTTTTGTTAAAGTTCCTCCTCTAAGGAACTTGCTCTGAGAGACCCGGATTAAAATATAACTGTGTGACTGAGAGGAAATCACACATTCAAACTTCTTAACCATTGTTAGCATATCAGCAGAGGTTCGAAGTTCACTTTAATTTAACATTTGAGAAGGAAAGCACAGGATAATATGCTTTGATGATGTTCCAGCCTTTTGGGAGGTTGTAGGGAATAGGATGGTCTTACAAAGAGAAAACCAAAAAAAAAATAGCATCGAAATTCATTCATCCATTCATTCATTCAACTACCTATCTACTGAGTATTAACTGAGTGCCTATTAAAGGACAAACATTGTGCTAGGAGCTAGAGACAATGACACGCTCTTCTCCCAAGGACATCAAATCTATCACACAGACAGATATGAAAACAAATTATTACAAACAATGTTATATATGGAATGATACAAGTTTATAAAGCCTATGGAATCAGTATAGAAAGTGAAGGAAAGGTACAGGAAAGGATGTACAAAGGAGGTGATATTTGAACAGGCATATATGGAGGAAAGGCATTTTCACGATTAGCATGCTGAAGAAATTGAGGATGGGGGCACATTGTTGAACAGAGGGATCGAAGCAGGAAAAAACAAAGGGAGAGCTCATATGTAGGAAGAGGCGAGACTCCTCTAGGCTTTGGATTCCATCCACAGGAAGAAGTTTGGACGTAATTCTGCAGGTGATCAGGAATCACTGAAGGGTTAAGTAGAGAGCAACGTGACCTAATTTGTAGTTTTTGAAGAAGACTTTGGCATCAGGGTAGAGAAGATGTCTGGCCTGGGCGGCCAAGTTGATGGTGGAATTGTTAAGGGTAATTAAGATGCAGGACATGGAGGCTGTGGGTAGAGCAAGGAGTACGGTTCTGGCTATTCTGCCATGAAGGTACTGGAAACAATAAAATGGCTTCCCAGCAGAGGTGCTTGGTATATCGTTGGAAATGTGGATCTGGGGCTCATGAGAGAAATTTCACCTGGAGATGAAGAAGATTTGGACTATATCAGGTAGGAAAGAATGAGAGATCCCTCATATGTGAAATAAATAATAAATCCAAGAGGGCACCTGGAGAAGCCAACTTTTTCAAGGACACGTAGAGGACAGGGAATAGCACTCAGAAAATGAGAGCAGGTACTGAGCCAGGGACCCATTTCCAGCACGTCATTAATTTGCTGTAGTCCGGACTTGCACAGCACCTCTCCTATCCCCCCCATTATTTTCCTGTAAAAATGGTGCACTTCTGGGCTTCAATTTTGACACTTTTCTGGGGTATTCTACCATGCTTCTCAATTTATAGCGTGCACATGAATCATCTGGGAATCTTATTAAAATGTATATTCTGATTCGGGAAGCCTGGAGTAGGGTCTGAGACTGCATTTTTAACTGTCTCTCAAGTGATGCTGATGCTACTGGTCCATGGACCACGCTGTGAGAAACAAGGGAAGTACCAGAAGCTGGGAGCCCTTGTGAGCCCAGTTGCGTAAACTCATCTCCTTAAATCCTCAAGAAGGAGAAAATCAAACCAGAAAGCATATGTTTTGGGGTTTTCTGCTTTTTCTCATGTCTTTTTTTTTTTTGGATACTATATTATCAAATTTATTTTTTTAATTGAGGTAACAATAGGCATACATTATATTAGTTTCAGGTATATAACATGATGATTTGATATTTGTATATATTAGGAAATGATCACCATGATAAGTCTAATTAACATCCATCACCACACATAGCTATAAATTTTTTTTCTCATGAGAACATTTAAGATTTATTCTCTTAGCAACTTTCAAATATGCAATACAGTATTATTAACTATCGTCGCCATGTTGTATATCATATCTCTCAGAAACCATGTTTTTAATCGATCAACTATAAGGGTTATAAACAAGAAAATCATTTGATACTTATAGGTAAGCCCATAAATCCTCTTTCAAACTACAGTTTTCATCTCTTCTCTAATTAAACCTTTGAACTCCCTCCCCAGTAATAAAACTTGTATGAGTTTACTAAGAAAAAATTTAAAAAATAACTGGCATGAGTTTAATCTCTCATGATGCAGAACCTTGCTATAGTGGAGAGAGCACAAAACACGGGGTCAGGAGTTAGAGTTCGAATCTCAGCTCCACTACCAACAACTGTGTCCCATCAAGAAGCCGCAGGACAGAGTGAGGGGCAACTGGCATGGCACGAGGCGGGGTGGGGAGGGTCAGTGTTTGGAAACCAGACAGTCAGAGTATGAATCCAGCTATGTGGCCATGGGCAAGCCAGTAAACCTTTGCACCTCCATCTCCTCATTTGGAAAAGTGGGACGAGAGTACCTACCTCCTAAGGGTGTTTTGAAGATTAAATGAATTAATTTTTGGAAAGCATTTCGACCAATTCTAGTAAACGAGGAAATGCTACCCAAGGATCTGTTAAGTAAGATATCAAGATCTTATTTTCCTCATTTACAAAAGGAACGTGAGTACATCGATGCTAAGGACATTCCCTATTCCAATGCTCTCTGACATCCCGCGCTTAATTTGTGGACACAGTTAAGGACACGCCATGATAAGAGAAACAAAGGCCTTAGCTGATTCATTAAACTAATATTAGTCAAGAGATGGTTATGGCTGTCATGAAATATAAATAGGTAATAGAATAATTTAAATGTCTGGGTTTTAAAAAGTTTTTAAAAAATGCTTTGCTTCTCATTAACTGAGATTTCAAGGCACACGTCTTTTGGGCTTACCATGTTGGACAACTGGTTCCCTTAATGGCTCCCCGGCAATTAGGACAAAGTGGCTTCTCTCAGGATCCTAAAGTCAAGGAAGAAAGCATCAAATGATAAACATGCTTATTCTTGAATGTCAAATTAGGAATAATTTGAAGTTGACATGCTGGCCAAACGAACAATGTTTCTAATTCTGGGTATAAATTCCAGAAATATTTTCTGTGCAGCACTCAATATGGAAACACTTATTCCTTAAGATATTTGGTAGCATTCAGTACTCAAGAATAAGTCCAGACCACTAAAATATTAACCTTCTCAATTAAAAAAGAATTTAAATGAAGATTTTCTTTAACTGGAGACATCTTTAAGACAAACTGTGTGACCGACATGGCTATGAATTGACTATGTGATTATAGAATTTACAATTTCCCACTAACAATATAATTTTTTAATAAAAGATTATTTATGCTAATCCAAAACTAAGATTTTATTACTTTCGACATTTATTACTAATGTAAAACATGCCCCAAAACATTACACTAAATCAAATCTTATAAAAACATCCAAGGGACATCTGCTCAGGCAAATTTCTCTCCAAAAGGGTCCTATTTGTCAAAGTCTCTAAAAGTTTTTGTTTAGAATTAAGATTGAATTTCCCCCCTGAAACTGAAAAAAAAAAAATGTTATTTATAATATCCAGTGTTAGTGTGGATGTAGAGAAAAATACACTTGTATATATCGTTTAGGTGATTTAAAATTGTGCGATTATCTTTCCAGAGAGCACTTGGACCATGTGACTGCAAATCCCCACTACTGCTGATGTCCTCTGACTCAGGAATGCCAGAGAAACCAGAATAACCCCCCACCACACCTGTGAGCAATAATAAATAAGTCCTTTAAGCCACTAGATTTTATCTTGGTTTGTTACTCACTAATAGATAACTGAACATTATATATTTCTTTTGAAGCATCTCTTACGTTTATTTGATTTAGAATAAAACGATAAATAAAGCCAGAACGATTAGACTCTTTAAAAGAATGCCTTCAAAAATTTTATAAACCATCACCCGTATTCTAATAATAAGCATTTTTCTAAATATGGGATAAAATATTATGTTATATCATATCATATTATATTGATATGCTTTTACTAATACAAGGCTCTTTAATTAGAAATCATTAGAATGTTACTAGTACCAGAAGATTTATCACTGGATTCAATAAAAATGAATAACGAATTCTCTAATCTTTCATGCAGTTAAAAAAAAAAAACTTGTATTTTATAAGACAGATTTATTTCTCCTTCTGCCTCCAACTTTAAAAAATTAAAAGAGACTTTAGGGTAAAATGTTTTCTGCTAACATCTTAATTTACTCCTGACAATCCCAGGGTTGGTGTCATTTAGTATATCTACCCAGTGGATGCTGTAATCATTTCTTCATGTTTAAAAAATGTGTTTAACTTTTCCTAGGCCTATATTAATTTATGCAACATTACCTTACCTATCCATAACCCAACTTGCTATCAAAATATGCAAAGAATAAGTCTACAAAGACTTCTGCTAATTCAAATGTTAAAATAGATGTCATAAACGCCATACACTAAGGATTAATGCTTTAACCTGAGCACAGACCCTCACTCAATCCCTACTTATTCTTGCTTTATACACAACGCTAACAATTAGGCTTTGTGGTTATCAGATCTATAACTGACTCAAAGCTAGAAGACAGGAAAGCATTTCTGGGTAGCAATATGAGAAAATGGACAACTTAATATCAAGGATGGGAATGAAAAAGAACTATGAAATTAGGAACAGAAGCTTAAAATTAGTCTTGGACCACTTACTGTAGGGGCCAACAGTCCTTAAAGATGTCATCACACTTTTTAGTGCAGGATAATAATTAATATACGTGCTGATCTCCCAAGGTTATAAGTGAAATCGTGCATAACAGAACATAAGCCCACAAAAAAAGTGTTAAGTTTCTATCTAAAATGATTTTTTTTTCAGTGTCATGTTTAAACGAGTAAAAATTCAACTTGAAAAGAAAACCCCAGTTATCGAAAAAAGTTTATTTTCTAAAGGCTTTGGAGTGCTGAGATTTTAGTGTGAATCAACAGGCATTTGAAAGAAAAGTATCTTAGAAAAATAGTTCTGATTATTGGTGCTACATCATTTATAATTTAATTATCAGAAAGAAGATGTCACTGAATAGTGTTTTGAGGTTTGTGTTTTTTTTTTCCCGGAAGGGAGACACCCTTGAGTTTTAGGGTCAGGAGACAGAGGAGAAAGAGTTGGGGGTTATGAGAGAAGCAAAGAGGAAAGGCTCACCCTCATCCCTGTAATGGATGTGCTGACTTCTAAGACTGTAAGGTTTTTAATTCCGAAGAAGCATCTTTTGTAACAAACGTCCTACGGTTTATACATTTTAGAATAATAAAGGTTGAAAAATAAAAGTTTTGCTCCTTTTGCTATTACTCAAATCAGTGATGCCTTTCCATTTATAATTCAGACAACAGCATAAAAGGACACTTGCATTCGGTCTGAAATGAAAAATGATTAAACTGCTAGGTGTTGAGTTCAGGGGTTTGGTTTCCCATTTCAGAAATCTGAAGGATGGTCCAAGTTTCTTTTAATGACTTTTCCACAAAATTAACCTCTGAGTGGCCCTTCTGCTCTAACCTAAACCAGATGTTTTGTGTCTTTTACTCTTTTCTTAAATGCATCGTTTTTCCCTCCTTAACCAGCCTTCTTTAGTGAAAGCTGATAATCTTTCTGGATATTCAGTAGAGTGCTGATGTGGTTGAAAGTCTCAACTGCTGTTATGTTGAAAAATCCTTGTCTACGGTGATCTTGTGTACAATGTCAGATGATGACAATCACGTAAAAACAAAGAGAACGAAAGACCTGTTTAAGACAGGAGTCCCTAAGTCATTGCCTTTTTGGGGTCTGATGAAAAGACCCCAGACAAAGGTAACAAAGGCCCGCTTACTGCTTCATGTATAATTACCCCAGCTAAAATTCCTATCTCATGGGGCACCATCTCAGGTTTCCTAGTTCAGAGTTGGGCCCTTCTGGGTTTACTTAAGAATTGACTTTTGCAAATTGCTCTCATTATTTCATAAATATTATTGCCAAGATATGTCTTGGGCTCCACTGATACCAACGATAAATGATCGAAGTCCAGATAAGACTCCATGATTCATTTAAAGTGTTAATAACTTCTACACTATGATCATGCACTCACAGTACGTTCGATTGATTAGACTCTGAGAATGAATCTAAAAGTATGCTTTTGCTTCAAGAACATTTATTATAGTGATATGTTACCTGAAAAAATTACCAGAAAGAAACTGAGTTTTAGCATGGCTTAATTACATGTAGTTGTTCTTACTAGATTTCATGTTTATACTACTTTGGCCAATTAAAAAATTAAACAATTAATTGTTACCAGTTTTAAAAAATTAATGGTTTGTTATGAATTTTTACACATAAATAAGCAAAAAAAAAATTGTCTCTAGCTTTCATAGGGTATTTTGTTTTATTTCTGTCTTTCCATCCTTATTTTAATCAAATGTTAATCTGTATTAATGTAATGAGTTCATCGTGAATGGTGTCAGTTAAAAAGTGTTGTTACTCTCAAGTACGGTTCTGATGGCATTCTATGAAGAACTGATTTTCTACCTTGACAAACTACAAATAAATTTGCGAATCCAAGAGGCTAAAGAGCTTCTCCATAGAAAGCACTTCCATAAACATGGAGCTGAAGGTGAGATCGAGCTTTTCATATCAAATCCATGTGCCATTCTGAAGCCATAGTTAGAGTCTGGGCTTTCTCTAAGAAGTCAAAGGACCTGGCTTAAAGACTCTTAAATCTACCATAAACCAAGGTGCCCGTAGTTGAAACCTACCATGAGAGACTTCAGAGGAATGGTCACAAAAGACAATCCGCCCTCTGAGTGAAGATGACAGGGGTCCCTGCAGCCTAAAATGTGCTGGCCTAAGACGAGTCAAGTGCTAAGATGGCATGGAGACACCCGGGGAGAGACAAGATTGTGATCTACATCGACCTCTCCTTGCCTTCCTCTCCTACCCCAGGG
>NW_011888862.1:4433465-4447333 GCF_000151845.1 Pteropus vampyrus
GAAATTAATAAAAAAGGTTGATAAACTTCTGGCATAGTTGCTTTGTCCGAGGGAGAAAAAATTTCCAGCTACACTGGAGATTTAGGTATTTCCCTCGAAACTAGTAAAAAGTACGAGTTAAGAAAAATTAAAGATTTTTAGTACTTACCTTGTTCTCCACCTGGACATTGTCACCTTCCCCCAATATTGCTGTGTGATGGGGTTCTATTTTTTGTTGTGCGTCATCAGGCCCTACAAAAAAAAGATGACCCATTAAATTTAATACTCATCACAGTATATTTATCGTATGGTTACAAATTTGGTTAACTTACATAGCACCTTAATATTCATTTCAACTTCAGAAATAACAGACTTAGGAATCTCCTTAAATCTCTTGGTTGATTATATTTGCAATTATTACAGTCTGAAACTGGCTGGTTTCCATGGTAGAAAAGAACAGGCAGGTGAATCTTGCATTGCTTCCACTCACGCCTTTAATGTCACGCCTAAGAGTTCGGTTAATAAGCAAAATCCTCGGCATTACATGCTAAAAAGAGTGTTTCCTTGGGTAAATTATGATCCTCCTGAGAATGAAGCATACTTACAAAAATGAGTAAATGCCATCACTATTTCAACAAGTACTTATTGAGCACCTACAATTGATAGTGCTGAGAAAATACAAAAAAGGGCAGAGAAGATCCCTTCTGCACAAATAATTCAAAATCTCATTGGGAGAAACTAAATATATATACACAAAATGATCAGAGAATAATTCAGTTGAAAAATAAGTAAGTTGGATAGCTATTGAACTATGAACGAGGCCCAGCGCTAAATGCTGTGTGTGTGTGTCGGGGGGTGTCTTCGGGATAGATACATTTCTATCTCTTCTATACTGAGGCTCACAGATGAAAGACTAAAAACGAAATTATGTCTTAAAGGCAAAAATAAGAAAGTTCGATGATGAAGCAGAGACCGTAGGGGTTAATTCAGGACCCTAGGATCTGTTGTGGAGGAGTTAAGACAAACAGCCCTGTAGGATCAGAGAGACCTACAAGAGGCAAAGTTAGGGTGAAGGGCATCCTAGGCGAGGGGACTGGGAACGTGCAGGTTACCTCTGGGGGAATGGTGAACCTTTTCTACCATTGCTGGAACATTCTTCTGGGAAGAACTACGGAAAAGTAGACTGGCTTCAGATCAAGGGGAGACTTGAGGGCCATCCTTAACCATATAGAAAGGAGGGCCTATGTGGGGTCGGGGGGAGTGTGTGAAATGGTCAGTTCTGTGTCTTTGACAAATAACTCTGGGAGCAGAGCACAGAACTGGAAGGGGGCAAAACTGAGGTTAAGGTGATTTATTAGGGGTTTATGGTAACAATCTAAGTGAAAATGAATTACGGTCTGAACTGGGAGAGTGGACTCAGAAAGATAGGGATGGGTTTGATAAGCAGAACTGAGAAAGAATCTAGAGCATTTGGCAACAGTGGGAGAGACAGGAGTCTAACATGATTCTCACTAGGAGCAGAATTATGTAGTGACTTGACAATGACAACAATGATTCTGCAAGAAGAGGCCAGAAAAAGCCAAAGTGGCATAGAACCACCATGAGAACGGACAACAGAGAGAAGATTCTAAGTAGAGTGAGAAGCCCATAAAGATGTCTAAGGAGATATACCTGCAGGACAATAATAATCAATAAGGAAGGGCTTATTGAAATGAAGACAATAGCTTGAGGAGTTATTATTTGAACAGAAACATAATTTTTGAATTTTGTGAATATTGCTTGAAGTCCCAACATAGCTATATGTTCCAGAGAAATCCTCCTTCTCACCTCTTCTTTAGAGATAACCTATATGAAGCAACAGGGTTCACTCTGATGCTTGCAAACATGGAACAGGATTCTAATAGAGCAGGAGTTCTCAGTCCGGAGTCAGTGGGCTCCCAGGGGGCCCGTGGAGAGAATTCAGAGTAATAACGGACTTGGACAGGAGATAAATCACATCCTTATTTTCACTAACACCTAAGACAAAATGTGGCCTTTCCTTCAGTTATGAATGTAACCAACAAACGACATAGTATTAGCTGGACCAATGACTTTGTCTTCAGTACAAACCACAGATATTTTCATATCACAGTACAGCGTTACAGATATCTCAAAATACAGTTTATGTTAATCATTGGAATTCAGAGTAGACCTGCTGCTAGATCATATTATTTCAAATGTCATTAGAGATGCACACATATAACTATCTCATAAATTTGTTCTTTTAACATTTTAATGACTTCATTGAATTAAAAAAAAAAACAACACTATTCAGAGGTGGGGCCTTGGCAAATGTCAAAAGGGTCCATGGTACAAAAAAGATTAAGAACCTCTGTCCCAGAGGCAATGGTGTGCTGGTTAATGTTTAAAACTAGTCTTCAGAGACAAGAGAACAAGCCTGATTTTAGCGTGTGCCAATTTCCATGGTGTAAATGCTCCCATTGTGGCCAATTTCAAGCTAAGGACCAATGTGAGGTCAGGGAAGAGGTGCATGACCAGCTCTTGCGAGCTGGCAAGAGGCAGCCCCAGCACACCACTAAAAGTTTCTTCTTCATCCAATATTTAGGTCAACAAATGCCATGGAAGTGAATGATAGAACTCTGTTAATATTCCACTCATGCAAGAATCTGGCAGTAAAAAAGAGTTCTGGGAGTATAAGAATAATCTCATTTAAAGTTGGATAATATTTTTAACTGTGATATGGAAGAGCATTTTATTGTGTGCTTTACTGAGATTCCCTGGGAGCAATAAATCATATCTTTATCATCAACTAATTCACATGTAACAACCACTGCCCACATGGTCTACTCCTGGCCCCTAATCTTATCATGCAGGATAGTTCATGATGCATAGACCCAAACGGTTTATAAAGTCCCTTCACCGTGTTTTAATGGAGTAAGCTGGCACAAGACAGCTCTCAAAAATAATGCTGAATTGGGATTTCTCTGCACCTCCTATCAGGGGCTCGCTTAACTATGGTGTTCATTAGTCTGGGAAGAAATTTTAGCTTAGATACAAAGAGTTCATGTTTTCCTAAGATCGCTCATTCTAACTTTATATGGAACAAATTTCTGCCCATTCTCCTTGCTGATCTAGGAGAGGAATCACAGTGTTGATTCTGAAGAGGCCATTTGAAATGCCCTACCTGAAGGTAGACACTAGAGTCAGGTCTCCAGGTTCACCATTTAAGTGTACCTTAGCTTCCGTATTATTGCAGGAAATGTTGAAAACAGGATCACAGAAAGCAAAGAAACTGATTCTATCTTCGTGTCATTTCTATGCTACTTCACTCATCTGGTTATCTCCTAAACCTAAAATAAGTCTCAAAGAAAATGTATTTCATTGTTTCTGACTACTTTCAATTATAAATAGAGCCAAATCAGATAATAAATAGTTTCCATTGAGAAGCTATGCCAAGAATGTTAAATCTAATAGCGCAGTTAAGGAAAATTTAACTGAAAACAATTGAATTGCAAATATTTTTGTTTGCCTAAAGAGTTATAAAAGGGCAAAATACTTTAAAACATATTTTAAAGTTAGTGCTGCATCTTCAGTGTGTGATTAATTGCTATGCAACTTTTCTCTATATGCCAAATATCTTTTTTCTTTTTCTTCTCAAGAATTGCTGTCCCACTTACTCTGTATTCCACATATTCTGCTACTTCATAGATTTTTATATCAATTTTATACATATAAGTTGCAGTCTTCTTATCCGATGCAATCCAGATCATCACGAACTGCCTTAAACATTTTATTTTAAATTAAAATGTAACTGTGCTTTCATTGGGCAATTTTTAGAAATATAGCCGAGGTAGGTCTGCTGATTGGATTGAAGCATCATTTTTCTTATAAAGCATACACATATTGACCCACTGAAATCCTTCTAGATTATTATGGTTTCCCCGAATCTTTTACTGTCATCTCTCCCATATTAATTCAAGGCTTTTCTTTAGCAATTTACGTTTGCAAAATATTTGACTTAGTTGTTCCAGAAATACCCTTTTCACACTATTTCATTGATTTACATATTGAATGAAGCACATGGGTTAGTCCAGTTCATTTGGGATAAGCGGAGGTCAATTTGGAGGGCTTCTCATGTGTGTCTTCACCTTTACTGAGATCTAGGGGCCATGTCAAACTTCTTACTCAGAACCAGAAGCAAAGAATCGAGCATAAACTAAGCATGAATATAATTACTTCTTTAAATAAGTTGGAAACATTTTACCATCTGTATAAGTCAGTTAGCTGTCAGTTCAATAACCCCAAACATTTTTAGATTTCTAAATATATTTTCTAAGCCCCAACAGTATACTCGATAATGGTCCATCTGAGGGACTGGCATCCAAGCCGATAAACTGTCCCAGCTTCGGGGATACAGGATATAAACAATTCTACCCTTTCAATCTCTGTGTTAATGTGTAATGTCATTTGTATCCCAGGTACAAGGAAGGGGTTCAGCGCTAGTATCCTTGGGATCTATTGGTTTTCTGACCATGTAGTTTTTATCGTCTTTGGATTTTTTTTTATCATGTACTACACAGGTTTCGGCTGAGGGCTGGTCAAAGGACTTGTTGCCTCAGTAAAAGATTGTGTCAAATATTTCTCTCCGGCCCAACTTTTAAAGCTACTATTCAACAATCAGCTTAGAAGGCTTGAAAGAAATCAGTGTATCAAAAATTAAGATCCCAGAAAAGCATAAAATATCTCAAATAAAAACGTTTTTAAATAACAAAGTATAAATTCTACTAATTTTACTTCTGCTAACTCATCAGGGTGTCACCTTGAACTTGAAGATGTCTGATTAACTTAGACAACTAGTTAATATCCAGCATTTTCTACTGTTCAAAACTCCACCTTGTCATACTCAACCTATTGATTCGTTCACCTTTTAAGCACTTCTTGCATCGATTAATATTTTTAATGGTCCTCCTAAATCTCCATTTTATGGAATCTCCCCAGATTATTTTCTCAACCCAAAGTGCTGTCTATTTATTCCAGCCCAATATACAAAGTATATGTATTTGTAACATCTATTTAAAAAGAATGGAGGTACCTGACATTTGGAAGAAGATAATTACTTGCTTATCAGCTCCTACCATCTGTGGCTGGCAGGTACCATCCTGGTTTTATAAGCAAGATAAAATTGAGGCAGTAAAGTCAGAAAGCATTTTCTGGATTCTCTCTATAGGTTTTATAAGTCGATATATATTCAATAGCTATTTCTGCTTTGTCATTTCTTTTTCTCTGATGGTTTGTTCTTGTTCTTTTGTTTTTCTCATTAGCATCTCTATTGGGGGGGTGGGTAGGAGGAAGGGAAAAAGATAAAATTCAAATGAGGTCATCTGGCCAGTTACTCATTGGTTAAGCAGAATCCCAAGAGGCCAGTTTTGCAGAGCTAGATTCTCTCCAAGGTCCAGTTTATTCTGGACAGATGCAAGTTCACTCCAGCGCTACAGACTGTGACCCCATTTCCTGCCAGATGTTTTGCACTTGAGGCCCATGGTCACAAGAGGGGACCAGGCCAGTATATAGAGATGACTCAGGAAAATCGGCCTCACTTCCAGAAACAAGTAGATGTGGAAGCCATTCTTACCCCCTCGAATTGTTGAGCTTTTCACTTGTTAAATTCTTGGACTAAAGGACTGTCAGAAAACAAGGCTGTAATTACTGATTAAAACAGTTTTGAAGATTATTTCTTAATCGTTCTCCCCTCCTTCCTTACAACGCCATTTAAACCCAAATCGAATGTGAGCTGTTGTAGTGCCCATCAGCTAAAAAAGTTTTTACATTTCCAAATTGGTTGAAAAAAATCAATCGCATTTCATGACACATGAAAAATATGTGAAAATTCACATTTTAGTGGCCATAAATAAAGTTTTATTGGAACAGCCACCCCAATTTTTTCTGTATTACCTGTGGCGGGTTTTGTGCTACAAAGGCAGGAATGAGTCATCGTAACTGATACCTATGGCCCGCTGTGATGAAAATATTTGCTGTCTGGCCCTTTACAGAAAGTTTGCTTCCTCTGCTTCTCATTCTACACAAACATTTCTGGTATCCTTACCACCTAAGGGGTCATATGCTCTCTTTATTACCTTCCATTGGTGCAGATTATTTTATTTCTCTTGAAATCATGTCAGGAGTGCTACCTCCATAAAAATGGTTTGTACTCTACATTGTTATAAAGAACTATGTGATGCTCAAGGTTTTCAGAAGACCATAAAAACAAATGCTTCATCTCTTCCAGATGGTTAATATGTGTGCAGTTTAATGTGTGTGCACGTGGACTTGTGATACATTACAGGTTTTGCCACATTTTCTCAAATGCTGAAATAAATGAATTTTGCTTCTATCCATAACTGAAATGCTATTCAGGGAAAGAAAAACTAAGCCCGTTTCTACCGTATAAAATCAAAACTCATAGGTCTGTTACTATTATTTCCCAGAAAATAATTTAGGCGGTTGAACACCCCATTTTGGAGAATATAAAAAAAAAATTATTTAAATGGCTCTAGGTGTGGCCTTCAAGCCTGAAGCAGAGCCAGCTCTTGGAGGCTGGGAGTGCACTGTCCAAGGAGGTGGCTATGTTAGGGCCCTAGGAAGTTCGCTGCTAAGGAGGCTAGCCTGCGAGAGTGGAGAGCACCCCACCCCAGAGAGTCTCAGAAATGGGATTCTTGGCTGTATCTTGGACCAGTCAGATGCTCTGCCCCACTCCACCCAAACCACACCACCCATCACTGTTCATGAGATGGCAGGGAAGGAGAGAGGGGAAGCTGGTTCTCTTACTTTACATCTTCCCATAAGCACAGCCTGAGATGCATATTTGAGGGTAAGGAGTTTATTTGGGAGGAGATCCCAAGAAACATCAGTCCAGGAACTAGGAAAATTAGGAAAGGGAAGGCAGACAACGAAGGGTGTGGTTTAAAGCACGCGCCTACTGTGGGCGGCTTGAACATAATCCCCAGGGGGAGCTCTAGGAAAAGGCGTCACACATGGGCCTCGGTTACCCCACCTGAGGGGGGAGCTACCTCCCCAGCACTGACAGCGGGCAGAGCAGCCTTCCCAGGTTTTAGAGAAAGCCTCGGGCCACGAGAAACAGACACTACGGCAGCTGGAAGTTGGTCACTGGGCCCTGACCGACTGACCTAAGATGACAAGTTAGTTGGTCCCTGCACTGCCATCATACAAAGAATATCAGGTGGGGCACAGGGAGTGAGCTGGAGGAGCCCTTGGCTCTGGTCCTAGGTCTACCCATGTGTAACCCTGTCGGGTTAGATAACTTTCTTTAGACTTTACTATCCTCATCTATAAAATGAGAGTTGGTTGAGCCTCGAACATCCCTTGTAGACTAGACTCTACGAGCAACGCATATGCAACCCTCAGAATAAGAGAAAACCTCCTTCTACCTCCTGGGAGATAGATTCTTGTTCTTAGAGCCTCTTAGAGCTCTATCCCTTTACCAGGATGGAGGCTGTCAACATCATAGCAAGGTGTCAGCCCACATAACTGTGCCTGGACCTTACCTCTGCTCACATGCTACAGCACAATGGCCACTGTCAAGACTGGTGTTCACATTCTCCTGTCTCTCTGAATATGCTAGACGCTGAGAGGTGTCCTATCCTGGGTGTCCCAGAATGTACTAGGATGTAGAGGGGACTGGTGCTGGACAGGAGGAGGTGGAGTATTCAATTACATGAAAGGGTTCATCTCACCTTTCCTCCCTTTCAGTAGTTTAAATTATACTGCACTTGAACCCAAAGCAACATACTTATCACTTACCAATATACACATTTCCAGATATAGTATAGATGAAGCTTGTCCACCCTGAAAAGGGATCAAAATTAAAAGTTAGGGTCCGTAATGCTAAAAGAAGTGTAGATATTACAATGTACTTAATAATCTCTATATAGGAAACATAAATATATAAATTTATGTAACAGATATAAAACATAAATTTGGAGATGAAATCCTTTATTTTGAGATACGTACTTAAAAATTTAAGTTCTGTGAGCTGTTTAAAACACACATTCCCACTCCCCGCATGCTCACATGTGCGTGTGCATACACACCCCTCAATGACTTGGCCCCAAATGTTTTAGAGCCACCCAAATAAACAGTATACAATTCACTTGGCACTATACCTATATGCCAATAGCTGTATCAAGAAACTATCCCTTCCAGTTCTAACATCATGCTAATAACTGCAAAACACCAGTCTGGCTTATCTTCAGTTTATTGTGCTTCCTTCTCTCCACGAACAGTATGCTAGAAATATGCTTTTCTTTACTTAGCTGCATTTTCATTTCCAATGAACTCATTCCTTTTAATCGATCCTAAAATAGAGCATCGGATCCAGGGATGCATAATTTTGGAGCACGAATGGGCTTCAGATGACCTGTGTATTCCTGGGAAGTGTCTGCACAATTTCTCAAGTGTGGACACTTTTCTCCAAAGAGGGTACACAGCATTCATGAGATTCCTACTTTAACCCAGGGGGCCAAGAGCTCAGAACCATAGACCACCTGCCATTGGCTATCTCGGCACCAGCACTGGATTTTCATGGACACTTATGACCCAGAAGAGATGCTGCAGTGCTACTCAGAGACATGAACCTAAAAATGCCCAGCTCAAATGGAATTAGGATATCATTCCATGTGCTTTCAGCGGAAAAGGAGAAGATCTGGGAAGCGAATGCAGGGCAGAGTTCAAGGTGGCAGGGCAGGGACCAGACTGGAATTTGTGCGAGAGTCAACGTGGCGACACAGTAAACAAAACAGGCAAGGGCGGAAGGATCACGGAGGGATGTGGATGTGATGGCAAAGTGGGCTGAACTGTGCGAGAAAGACCCAAAAGAAAAGGTATAACTGATAAAACTGAACGTAAATTGAGTCTGGTTAAGAAAATATGAAGGATGGCAAAAGAAAGACACTTGGGTGGATGCCAGAGGATATTTTTTTACCCTGTTTTAGTGTTGCTTCTCTGAGATTTTACTAGAATAAGTTTCGAGGCCTCTGAAAGTAACACTATTAGATCATAACTCACTCACACTTTTTCTCCCTTACTGACCCACTCGCTCCGTCTTCTGAGCTCAGTCTACCATCACGTAGTGATCATTGAACGCTCTCTGCGGGTGGAGACAGGAGGTTGAAAAAAGGCACAGCCAGGTTTTCCAGTCATGGAACTTTGGGGAGGGAGGCTCATGTAAGATGCTGAAAACACACGATAACAATTCACAGCCCAATTGCACGTGTCTTAGCTGGACGGGATGACTCACTCGTCTCTGCTTTCTAACGGATGCTAAGCTTTCCTTAGTCTTATTTATAGCCTGAACTATAATAGAATCTTACAACAGAACCCCTTTCGTAGCTGCTTTTTAAAATTGTTAACTATTGAAACTTGTTTACATTTTTTAAAGTGCAAATATTCGTAGTTTTTTCTCAAAAAAAAGGAATACATTCATTTTTTGGTAATTTGAAAATATTTAAGACTGCGAAAGTGCGCAATGTCATCTAAAGAGAAAATCACCTTCACATTAGCCTGACATAAATATTGTTAGCAACGTGGTACTTGTCCTTTCAGTTTGTTTTATCTTTTATGCACCATATATTGTTTGCTTAAAAAATAGAACAAACTCAATATTCTGTTTTGGATACCTTTGCATGTCAAAACATAGAGAAATTACTCAGCCTTGGGAAAAACTGCAAAGCATTCCACTGTGAGGATGTGTTGTAATTCATACAAGATATTACAAAATTAATGGTTTTCGAGTTTAACCAAATCTTAAGGTTCTCGATTGCTCGACTGGGTTTTTATTTGGGATCGTTTTGAATGTTCTAATCTCATTGCTCCTCTACTCCCTTTGCTTCATTCCTACTCACCCACCAAGCAGAGAACCAGTGCACACATAACTGCCTACGTCTGTTTTCTTTCCCTTTTTATCTTCTTACATAATCCAGAAGGACCAGACATTTGCTTAAAGGAAAGGCCAAGTCCATTTCTTAAGCACATTCACCTATTTTTGCTCTGTGAAAAAGTCTTGTATTAGGACATTGAGTCCATTAGTAGTAACACAATTCACTGTGTTACTGGCTGGAAGACACGGAGTTTAGAGGGAACGCGATAGAAACGGAGGGCAAATTCCTTTGTTTCTTCTTTTTAATGTGTTGTCCATCTGCACTTGCTTCTATTAAACCTTGTTTAATTTCCATCGAGCATTGTTTCTTAAAGCTACAGCAAAACTAGAACTAAATTGCATGAATGCTTAGTATATGTTTAAGAACCGCCACATTTTATTAGAATGCCTTCTCTGCTGAGAGCAAACTTGCATCAGCAAAGAGCTCGCTTGTGAGGTTTCCAAGTCCTCAGCTCTCTATGCCCCCCACCACTTTTATGTCGTGCACCAGGAATTGATAGGATCCCCCATTTTGACGGTGCTGTCAGAGGTCACAGGCCCCTACAGTTTCATGTCTTCCAGAAATATCCCCTCCATGCTACTGGCTCTTAGCAGCTGAGAAGATCTTCCCTTCCCTTGGGCAATAACAAAGAAAATGAGCTGAGATAGAGGTCACATTTTACCTCTGGCCCTGCAGGACGGTTTAATCAGCAACACATTTGAGTCAGAACTCCTTTAGCCAAACATAAAAAAATGTAAAACTTGCCTTAAATATGTAAATCATTTTCTGTGGCATCTGCTCTCATTTCCAGGGAGGTTCCCAAGTCTTGCAAAGGTCTCTAGTGAGAGCTTTACTTGGCCTACATTCCTTGCCTTCGTCCAGCTCATTTTCCTCATGCCTCTCCATCTTAAGAGTTCATTATTTCGATGAACTTTACAACTACTCTTTGTATCTGTATGTATGGAGAATGTACAAAAACATGGCCTGGTGACACGGCAAATCTCGGACAAAGGTCAGCTCCTGGGGGGAAGAGTGGGGAAGGGGCTAAAGGGAGCTTGAAACTCTGGGTCACAATGGTTGCGAGACCCCAAAGCCACACTGGTTCCAAAAAGCATCCCTCCAACTCCTACCTCTCAGCATGTAGGCAGGCAGCTCCCTCACCATGGACCTCACGCCTGGCCTCCTGGGACAGGATACAGACCCACCTGGTCCTCTCCACCCCTTCCTCATTCCACCACATTTTTAATTTTTATTTTGAATAATTTCAGCCATACAGAAAAGTTGCCAAAACAGTACAGAGAATAACCATATACCATTCGCCCAGATTCTCCCAAAGCTAGAAGATGGATAAAGTATATGTGATATCATGTTAGCTTTGGGAGAATCTGGGCGAATGGTATATGGTTATTCTTTTTTTATCATTCTTTTTTTCTAAAATATTTGAGAGAAAACTTGAGATAATTTTTAGTATGTACTTCCTAAAAACAGAGATATTTTCTTACATGACTATAGTGTAGTTATAAAAAAATTATGAAATTAATACAATATCAGTGAAAAAATGATCATTGTACAATACTATTATCCATGTACAGATATTTAAATTGTGACAGTTGCCTCATTAATGCCTTTTACGGCAAAAAGAAACAAAACTTCAAGGCCAGCATCCATCCGGGTTACTGCTAACATTTAGTTGGCGTGTCAAATCTCCTTACAACCGAAACCATTAAAAGTACAAACTGGTTATTTTGTAGAATGTCCCTCCGTTTGGGTTTGTCTGATGTTGCCTTAGCATTCTAACTAATTGTTAAGTTCCTTCTTAACTTTAGAGAAGAGTTTTATTTAATTTTAATACTTTAATTTTTTTAATTCAGAAAAGCACAAAGGATAAAATAATGAATATATGTTACCATAATATTTCATATCTTTCTTTTCTTTTTCAGGTAAAATCATGTAGGTAAGAGAAAAGTCCCGTGACTGGTTGCCTCCAATCCATTTTCTACACACAGAAAATGTGACTTTTCTAGAAGCCCCACTTAAAACACTTCAATGGCTCCCTGTTCCCTCAGGACAAGCCCAAACTCCCAACCCTAGCAGACAGGCTCTTTTCAGTCTGCTCCTATGCTCCTCCAGCATCAACCCCCACTTGGCTTGCCCTACATCCTTAGTTAATTCTAGCCCAGCAAAGCCCTCTGGGTAAAGGAGGAGATAGGGCAGCAGCCAACCTTAGAAGGGCCTTGCGATGCCATGGAAAACAAACCAACTGAGTAACTACAAAACAGCAACAAAAACAAACACAATCACGAGCAGGAAGTGCAGGTTTAAAAATCAGCAAACGACCCTCGGGGAGATCTATGACCAGACTCTTAACATCTTTGAGTCTGCTTTGGTTTGTAAAATAAAGAAATAATGTGTACAACACAGGGCTGCTGGTGCGATCAAGGGCATCGTATACCTGCATATACACGTATACATACATATACATATACATATGTGTCTTTTATGTTTTCACCTTATCTACACAATGCCTGCATTTAGCAGGTATTTAACAAATGTCAGTTCCCCTTCCTGGCCCTTCTGTCTCTTTCTACTTTCCCCCAACTTTATGTAGGCTAGGAGTTTGCTGGGGCTGCAATCTAAGCTTCTGATGAGCTGTGACCCCGGCCAGAGAAGGGTCATCACCAGAGATGACTCCATGCTCCCCAGGGGATCCCTCTCAACTCCAAGCCAGCAGGTCTCCTGGAAGACTGCACTGAACAGGCAGCAAAGGTCAGCGGGGTCGCTGTTTCCCAAAGTCTAGAAAACAGATCCTCATTATCTTCAAGAACCTCGTAGCACTTAAGATGCTATCTGCGTACCAATGACCACTACAGTCTCACACTGGTGACTTGAGGTAGCCTTTCTGATCATACGGCAACTGACAGCCCACTAGAAGACTTCTAAGCTTAATGCCCATCTTACAACCAAACATAAACCACAAGAGAGAACTGTCAACTTTGTAGGTCTGCCATCTGGACAAGAGACAGGGTATTTCCTGACCTTGTGGGAATTCCATCAAAAGAAAGAGAATGGCCACTTTACTAAATATGGCGAGTGACATCAATAATAAAATATTAAACAACATTGCATAGAACGGTACCCACACAAAGACACTTGCGAGAACTAGCTTTCCAGAGTAAAATAAACTCAGAATGTGTTTCAAACATTCCAGAATGGTCATACTGTGGTCTGTGTTTATAAGCGATGGGCATATAACATCAAGAGCCATCTCTGAAGATCTTGGTCTACAGCCACGCCACTCTGAACAGTTTACAGCCATGCTACCCTGAACATGCCCAATCCCATCTGATTTCAGAAGCTAAGCAGGGTTGGGCCTGGTTAGTACTTGGACGAGAAACCACCTAGGAAGACTGGGTGCTGTAGGTGGTAAAAAATAAAAAATAAAAAAATAAAGATGCTGTATTTTAAACGACAATTGCAACCTGCAAGAAAATCTTCCGTATGCTTTAATCCACACTGATAATACTGAACATCCATTGCATCAGAGATAGCAGAAAAACTAAGAAATAAAGGAAATTTAACATTTTTAATGAGAAATGTATTAGCAATGTAAGCTCTTTGCAATGTAAATGCTCAGAAAACAGCCTTCTATGCGCCCAGTATGGAGCCTAGCCCACTGGGGGACAAACTCCACAGATTATTTCTTGCTAATAAAATAGAAGAAAATAAAAACATATTAGAAGCCCCTGGAAGCTTATCCTGCACTTTAGAGACTAAGTGTACATTGAAGTTTTCCCAGCAACGAGACATTTAATGTGATTACTTTTAACTAAAATAATTTCTTAGTTTTATCTGAAGAGACCTTTTTTCCTCTTCGAATATACAGTATTCGCAACTGGTTTTTAACTGCTCAGAAAAAATTCAGAAAATAATTCAAATATGTAGTTAAAATTAAATTAT
>NW_011888862.1:4450128-4461106 GCF_000151845.1 Pteropus vampyrus
AACCAGCAGTTGTATCGCTCTGACCTCTGCTTCCACTGCCACATCTCTCTCTCTTACTCTGACTCTTGTCTGTCTCCCTCTTTCATTTATACAGGTCCTTCTGTTTACATTGGGCCCACCTAGATTATGGAGGATAATCTCCCCATCTGAAGATCCTTCATTTAGTCACATCTGCAACACCCCCTTTACCACGTGAGGTTCCGGGGATGAGTGGGTGACATCTTGGCAGGGCCATCAGTCTGCTAATCAGTAAGGGGTAGGCTATATGTTTTCTAAGCCACTAACGTACTATATGTACATTAATTGATGTACATATACTTTAAAGTTGAGGGATGCAAAAAAGGCTGACATAATTTTTTCCATACCATAACAATCCTCCATTTTAAAGATTCCAGATGATGTTTTTAAATACCTAGTAGCAGAAGGGCTGTGAAGGAAGATGGGGAAAACAAACAGAGTGGCTGTCGAGGGCCAATTTTTGATGTAGTCAGTCAGAAGACAAAGGGGACATGAGGACCAGGAGGCACAAGTTTCTTGGAAAAGGTTGACATGTTCCTAGAAATACAGATTTATGTCCTTCTCAATGGATGATAACAAACAGTGTTATCTGTATTATCGGTTTACAGCCTGGAAAATCAGATAGCTTTGCAAGAGATGGTAAAAGTGACTGCAAAAAAAAGAGAAAGAAAACAACTACTTAATCTTATTTTAGCCAAGAACTAACACGAAAAACGTGTGGCCAATGTGAAAAGAATCTAGTGCTGTCAGAGACTTGACAAATTGGATTCTTTGTAAGTGAAGCACCGTGCAGCTCCATTCCTGATATTAACTGCCTTCCAAATCATCACTGCATGAAACATCTGTTTTCTGCAAGATTAGCACAACTCCACAGAAACGTGCCTCGCCCGAAGGAAATAAAGAGATGGTAAAAATCGATTCCAATACTATTTATGGGAAGGAATTCAGATAAAATCTAGTCTGATTCATCAGAAATGTTTCCATTCGCAACTGGACGTCCCTTGGGAAATATGCATTTTCCTAGTGTCAGAGATGGGACGGCGGCAGTGTATGCCTCTATTTCTATCCCATTCGTTTGGTAATGATACAATAAAGTCAACATTAAATCAGTGATATTGTAAAGCTTATGCCAAAAGCCAAACATAACCCAGATATCCGTGTCAAATCCATTTACCATGAGTAACAAAACAATCAAAAAAATTATAAACAAAACAAGTCTAGAACCCAGTCAGTGGCCCACATATTTCAAAGAATGTTTGATGCAGTAAAGCACCCAAATAAAATTAATTTAGATAGTCCTTGGATTTTATCATGGAATTTGACCTGGAAAGGTGGTTTAAAAAAAAGACAAAGGGTGACCTTGACTTGAATGACTTGATAATAAAATTTATATGGCATAATTTTACCAGCCAATATGTCTGATTACAGGCAGCTGGAGCTATCAAGTGTGTAAATAATACGTGCTTTATAATATCTGAATTAACCGTTTGTCTGATACTGGACAGAGAAATCTCGAACTTTGGATGTGTCACCTAATGCAATGAGAGCATGAATGAGTGTGTGTGCGTGTGTGTGTGTGTGTGCGCGCGCGCGTGCGCATGCGCGTGCGTCTGTGTTGTGTCTGGGGGAAGGAGGGGGAGGGAGGGAAGGGAAGAGATAGGGAGAGAGCAAAAACTACAATTGAAAGTAATGTCTTAGAAAAGACAGGTTCTTCTGCTTCACAGCTGGGTTTATAAATGACTTGTCTAAAGTGGGTTTACAGTGACGGAACAATAAACATGCATTTCTAAGTTACTTGCTTTCGTGTCCCTCCAAAAATGTTTTTGGAAACAAATCTCAGGTTTAAAATTCACATCGATGAAATAATATAGAAGTACGGCTTTGAAAAGCGATAGATACACATTCTCTCATGAGGCAATATAGAGTAGTGGCTGAGTATAGAGCAAAAATTAACATGAACCGCACACTTCGTGTTGGTGAGGTCACGGAAAAACTGGTATTTTCATACGCTGCTGATGGAAAGTGTGCCTGCCTTTTTGGACTGCAACCTGACAATACCTTTCAAAATTAAACGTGCATATACCTTGTGACCATCCCTGGAAACCCATTGTATCAAAGTAAGTCCACTAGTCTACAGCCATGCCAACCTGAACAAGCCCGAGCCTGTCTGATCTCGGAAGCTAAACAGGGTCGGGCCTGGTTAGTACTTGGATGGGAGACCACCTACGAAGACCAGGTGCTGTAGTGTAAAAAAATAATAATGATAAGGGATTATAAGCTGACAGGTCCTTGCAATCTGTGAGGTCAACCAAGGGTTGCCTCGCCTAAAAAATAAAAATAAACAAAAAATAAAAAAATAGTCCACTACGAAAGACATATGTACAAGTATGTGTACTGCAGACCAGTTGCAGAGACAAGTACAGGGACAAAAAGAATGGCCACTGATAGGAAATAGCTAAATGCACTCCAGTCAACCCATGGCATGGAACACCGCCATTAGAGAGAGCCACACGAGTAGACCCTGAGCTATAGTTTGGTCAAAAAAAGCAAGATGCAAAAACTGTACTTGTGATTCCATTTTAGTAAAACGACAACAAAATAACCCGTATGTGTGCATATTTACATACGCATATGTCAGTGTAGAAAAGTAAGTGTGGAGAAAAACACAGCAAGATCTAATTCAAGAATACATCCGAGATTTCTCTTAGATCCGAGATATTTAGAGAAGGTACCGCTATGGGCGGAGAAGGGATGAAAATGGATTGGCGGGCCACAAACACAAAAGTAAAAGAAAAAAGTTAAAGCACGTGTATTGCCACACTTATTGTTATAAGAATTATGTATAAGGGTATGCATACGTTTAAGTGAATAAAAAAAAAATTTCTGTACTTAAAAATAGCCAGAATGAAAAATCCAAAGAAAAAAAATAATGGGTCTGAGATTGATGACTAATAACCTCAAGTGTAACCATTTTTTAAAAAAATAAAATTGGCCTTAAATGTGTGGGAGTTTTAAAATTATTCTTTGTATTTAAATATTAACGGTAAGTCTTCCATAGCATTACCTTTCTCGAGTTGCATGTATCGCAATCAAGGATGCACTTGTTTATAAGTAACGAGGTAGGACTCTGCCTCCAGGATCACTGGGAGTCATTAGTGACCAAAAAGTCGGGAGACGTGGGTAAAAGTCCCGCCTTATCATTTTACGTGTTCACACCTGTAAAATGAGCAGGGTGGCCCAGACGGTCTGGCCCAAACACTCTATAAATTCATCCTAATTTTCGTAACTTGAAAGGTCCCAGAACTATCTGCTAATTTAACCACAATTAAACATAAACTAAGTTCACAGAACTTTGTGCTGAGGTTCAGAAACCAGCATATTCCAGAGAAAGCGACCTCTTCTTTTCTTTTTTTTTTTTTTCCTGAAATGATCGCTAAATCCCAGAACCCATCATACCTTTAGGAACAGGCTGGGAATGCTTTGCTCCTTGGTCCAATTTGAAGTCCAAATATATGGTTGGTGTGCGAGTAAAAATCTTGGACTGAAAAGAAAAAGGAAACCATCAGCATCTTTCCAAGAATAAGGTCCTTCTTTACTGAAGCTGAGCCCTCCTGTGATGGGCTCTGTGCCTGGATCCATTACGTTTACAATTTCTCCTGGAGAAGTGCTGTTAAAATGGGGGTGAGGGTGGATGGGCTGCCAGTGCAGCCCCCTTCTTAAGGGTCTTGGTCTAAAAGTTAGCCCTCTAGCTTTACAATATGCTCGATAAGCTGATTTCAGGATGACAGCTACCT
This sequence comes from Pteropus vampyrus, assembly GCF_000151845.1. Classification (NCBI taxonomy): domain Eukaryota; kingdom Metazoa; phylum Chordata; class Mammalia; order Chiroptera; family Pteropodidae; genus Pteropus; species Pteropus vampyrus. The sequence continues at coordinate 4,453,941 of NW_011888862.1, forward strand.
CCCTACAGTCATTTCTCAAACACGGTCCCATGTTAATAGTTTACTGGTTATTCGTTGTTCCAACTTCCTCCTTTCCAGTCTTCTACTTGATACAGTAGGTTAGCTCACATCCAAATGTATGTTTCTTCCCCAGGTCTCAATAAAGTTATGTCCATTCTGAAATTCAACAAAAGTGGCCCATAAATATTATTTGTTCTAACTTGGTCCTTTTGAAAAAAAAAAAAAAAAGGTGGTTTACCACTGCTGGCTTGAAAAGGCCATGACTTCACATGTAGAAAAGGCAAACTGTTGCAGGATTTTCCATTGTACACAGTGGCTTTGATTCTGTCAACGGTTAAGCAGAATTCGTAATTCAATACGAGACCATTCTGAATCACTAGCATACACCAAAAGCCAAGGGATTATCACTGTTGCTATAAACTCGATGATGCCTCAGTGTTTATCACGAAGTCCCAGTGGTTCTGTTCTACTTTTTAAGATTAAAATACACACAAAAATGAAACAGCACATAATAAACAATAAATTTGGCAAGGGTGTGGAGTAACTGGAACTTTCATACACTGCCGGTGGGACTATAACTTGGTATAAACGCTTGACAGTATGTAGTACAGACAAATATGTACATAATCTGTGACACAGCATTCTAACTCATAAATGTATTCCCAACAGAAACATTCGCCTAAAGACATATACACGAAATCTTGATAGTGACATTGTCAGCAACAGACAAAACCTGGAAATAGTCCAAACGTCTTTAATGACAGAACTGATGAATTATAATATAGCTATATAACGGAATACTACACAGCAAGGAGAATGAATGAACCAACAGTAAATGAAGTATGAATTTCACAGCTTAATGTTGAGCAAATGAAGGCGGACACAGAAGATCATATACCACTGATTCCATTTCTACAAAGTTCAAAACAAAGCCAAACTAATCTACGGTATCAGAAGTCAGAAAAGTGGAGGTGTTCAAAAGGGGGCTTCTGGGGCCTGACGATGTTCTGTTTCTTGACCTGGCTTCCGGTTTTATGGATGTGTACACTTGATGAAAATTCTCTGAGCTACATACTTGATTTGTATACTTTTCTGTATATATGTTATAGTTTAATTAAAAGCTTAAAAACAAGCACTTTAAAACATTCATTAAAAACATGCGTGTGTAAATAGACGAAAAGTGAATCCAGAGCCCAGAATTACTTACTATGGCCTTGACAAAGGCAAAGTTTTGCAGAGAATAATTATGTAAACTCCAGGAGGACATGGACATTTCTGTCTTTTTCACTCAGGCCAACCCACAGTGCCTGTCACATTGTAGGTGTTCGATAAATATTTATTGAATGACGTTTCCTAATGGAAAATCCTATGTATAATAATAAATTTATTTACAGTATACATAGGGTATTCATCTTTACCTACATGAAGCAAAACGCCTCTTTTCAGGATGGGTGATTTGATATGATCAAAGTATACGTCTATCCATTAAATTTTGGCATAGAGAATTGTAAGTAATGCTTTCAAAAGATTTTCCCCTTTCCTATGAATGTTGTGGGCTTTAAATGGTTTGGTAGGTGGTTTTACATGGCTTAGAAGGTCAAGCTACAGCAATATAGCTTCAAAGAAAAGCAAATTCCCTGTGCACACATAAATGAAACCAGAAAAACCTATGGCATCAAGTGCAGCCTGAGGCCAAAGATTCGAAATTAATCTGAAGAGCTTGAAACATACATCACACAAGGGCAGCACCAGCGAGATGCAGGAGCTGATTTTCTAGGATCACTAGGTGTGTAAGGCACCATATGGAAAGAATCTGGTTCTGGCTGATGAAGACTTCTAAAATTACCTCTAAAAAGGTCAAGGGTAAACATCACATAATATCAGATGACTCCTCTATCCAGGCAATATTTTGCTCTCTTCCAGAAGAAGAATCCCTGTTTGGTTTGAGTGTCTTTCTTAACCTCTGCCTCAGAAGCAGATGCAGCATCCCTGCTTACAGTGAAGAGATCAATCACAAAGAGGCTCTCGGTTTAATTTTTACCAGAATTCTCTCAGAATGTAGTCATAAAAATAATCTTGAATTGGAAACCAGGAGTCTTTGATGCTAGGATTGCCTTTCCTGCTGACTAGCAAAGCACTTATCTTCTTCTGGGCTTAGTTCGCTCATCTGAAAATCCTGTTTAGGACTCACTGAAGTTGAAGCCTATTTCTCATTCTGAAATTCTAAGTTAGAAAATTAACGTTTTTCTCCACGTTTTCATTTTTCAAATTCTCTTCTGATTTCTCAGACTAGACCTTTAGAAAAGTGAGGTGCGTCTGGGCAAGAGAGGGCAACTAGAGCTGTGGGGAGTGAGTGAGAAGCCCCTGATCAACTCACTCTATTTTTGGCCTCAAACTCAAGTCATAGATCCTGCCCACTCCTCTTTTTCTTTTCTTCCTGCCTCTAGCTTCTCAACCTAATCCATACTGTCCAAAGAATAGTAATCTATCTCTTCAACACTGTAACTATACAGATACACGTATTCATGCGCACAAACTCCCACAGAATTCTGTACTTATGTATTCATTTATAAAATTTTAAACTGAAACCAATGAGAGACATTATAACATCATAAAGCCACAAATATATCCTAATTCTTTATAGCATGAAGAAGGCTAAAAAAATTTTTTTTAATTCATTTTGAAGGTGCTTTTCACATCTATATAGCCTAAAACAGAATTCTGATTCTAACAACTTTTGGTATTGAAAATTAGATCACTGAAGGTTTCAATATAACGCATGTCTTGAATAATCAACTACCCTAAACCTAAATGTATATTATTCTATTTCGATTAATATAATAAATTAAATTTCAATTAATATAATATAATAAAACTCAATTTGGAAGCTGCTCTCATGAGTGTGTGTACACACAGGTTTTGAAAAATCAAGTAGGCTTTTTATTTAATTTTGATCTTCCATGGTAAATCTGTTGAAAAAGCAAATGTAAATTATATTCACTTAATTCAAGAATGATAACGCCAGCCTCAAATACACTTCGAGCAAACCTGGATTTAATTTTTCTATTACAACCATAAAGAAATATCGCTATTAGGCATAGCCTTTCCTGTGTTCTGTTTTGTTTATTTTTATGCATAATATTAAACTATTAACAGACTTTCAAAATGGAATGAGCTTCAGTTAAACAAATCGTTCTGTTTTGGTTAAAATTTAGCTATCGATGTATCTATTTTCGCAGGATTAAAATAAATTGGTCAATGGCAACCTAACATAAAACATTCCTCTTCAGATCTGTTTCAGCATGACATGACAGACCACCAGTGAAATTATTTCCTTTTTCCTTTTCTGTTTTGTTCTTAATTAATGGTGCCTGCACAACTATTAAAATCCAAAGCTATTCTTCTTTTGTCTTTCTTGTAATTTCACAGTTATCTGTTGAAAGTATTTAGAAAACTTATCTTTAAAGGTTTTAGTTTATATTTCAAAAGCCTAATGGCTTAAAATCTTACAATTCAAGTATCAAGTAGGCAAAGCTTCTAGAAGGTCAGGAACGTAAATCTTCATAAGAGGTTAAGGGTAAATTGTGGCTAAATTACGGCAGCAGTACTACCAAATGCAGACAAGCCTTGTCTCTCTTTCTCTATAAATAGTCAGAATTAAACACTTAATGAGCCTAAGACACCACTCCGATAATGACCATAAAATAACCAAGACTAAACAGGGTCTACGAAACCACTTCCTTCCGAACGCCAACTACCTTCATCTTATGTCCTTCAAAGGCTTCCCGCTTACCCTGGCTTTTGGTATGATACCCTTGTCGAGCTGGCTTCCTTCCTGTTTTTATTCGTAATGTGATCTTAATTAGGAGATGAAATCACTTCCACATGGAAGCCATGTGGTTTACAACATTCTCCCAGAGCATGCTACGTTGCTTGCTATGTGTGAGCGTGGCAAAGGAAATATCTTTCATTTTGCCACTGCTCCTTTCTCAGTTAATTGCCACCATTTATCCCTGAATGCTGCTAATTTTGCTACCATGCTGGCCTTCTCTAAAAGCAAGTGCAGCAATCTGTCATACGTCAGGGCTGCAATAAATGCTTTCTCATTTCTTTTGGGGAACTATTCGAAAGAACCTTTTTATGATTGAGTGATTTTTCAGGAAATGGCACTCAAATTCTCAATCTTAAGCAAATTATTCTAAGTAATTGTATTAACCAGTATGAATCCTCGATATGTAAGAGAAAGAAACAGTGTTTCTACCTATTCCTGGACCCTCACCCTCATCTTGGACCACCCCCCAATGTCGAACATTGTTTTATTGTTTTCTTCTGCATCATAGTTAACTTTTGATGAATATATTTGCACATAAATCTTTGACCACATTTCTATTTTTTTTCCTTCACAGCGAAATTTTGGTCTAAAAGTTTAGACATTTTAAGGGCTCTTGCTATATCCGTAGGTTTATGGCTAAATGCAATATAGCCAAAAGCAAAGTGGTCAACACGATTATGTGATTGAACAGCAATTCTGCTGAACGTGTCTCCTGCTAGTCATTGGCTTTTCTAGTCTTGGTTATTTTGCTATGCCGCGGGGCAGTTTTTCAACTCATTATGTGCTCTATATTGTTTTCCCCCCATCTAATCCCCTATTGTTAGAGAGTTAACACGTTCTAACAAATCCCCTATGGGTGCACATTTAAATTGTGTTCCCAATATATCCCTGCCATGAACAAAGAAGGGAAGGATTAACTGCTAGAAAAAAAAGTAAAGGAAAAGGAAAAAACTTGAAAATCTGAAAAAAATAGACAAAAAAAAATATGGAAAAGAGCTTAACCTAAAAAAGTCTATGAATACCAATGTTTGAATGACCATCATCTAGTAGTATTTGTTTTTAAACAAAAAAATCATTTTTGTCAATTGTTATACTGACTTGCTTTCATCCAAATTGTTTTTTTCAAATCACTGGATAACTACGTATAAAAAGTAACCGTCACATCAAAATGTTGAACATCTAAGTTTTTAAATCTTAGCTAATTTAAGAAGCAGAAATTGATATCACCTTACTCTTTTAGTTTATTGGCTTGCGTGATATTATTTTTATTTACCAAATACTCTTAAACGTTATTAATATAAAAATAATTAATTAATTCGCTCCCTCATTTGAGAAATACTGGAAGCCTACAGTGTGCTAGTCATTGGATATGTATATTGATGAATAATAGATCTGCTCAGTGTTTGTGGAGTTTACTTTCTAGTGAGAAAAATAATTTAAGAAATTAAATATAAAATTATACAGGCTGTAAAAGAAATAAATAGGGTACAGAGAGAAAATAAAATGGGGGGATAGATGGCCTTGAATGAGAAGAATTGGAGTAAGAGGTTTCTAGGCAGAGAAAGGAGCGCAGCACGTGCAAAGGCCTGGAGGCAGTAAAGAGCTTGGAGGATTCAGAAACCCAGGAGAGAGCAATATGCAGACACAAAGTTGCTGGACAGAATGGCACGAGATGAGTTTGGAGAATTAGCGAAGACTCAGTCAGGTGGAGGCCAGAGTAAGGTGTTTGGGATTTCTTTAAAGTACAATGGGAACACACTGATCCATTTTTTATCTTAAAAAGATGTCTTGAGCTACTGTGTAGCTACTGTTTCCACTCTGAGCAGTGAGTGATGGCGCCATTCACTCACTGAGATAGAGAAGAGTGGAAGGGAAACGAGTATGACTCAGAGAGCAGAGAATTAAGGGGTAGGGGCCGACGGGTTTGGTGCTTCTCGTATCAATTTCTATGAGATGTGTTTTTTTAAATAAATTAAGGCTGTTAGCCTTTAATAATATTTGTTGTAAAAATCTCCCAGTTCGTATTTGGCCTTTAATTTCATTTATGGCATTTCTGACATGGGTTAGATCTATCAATCTTTTCCTTCCAATGCTTTTAAACTCAGAAAGTCTTTCTCCATCCACAGATATTAAATATTTGCCTATATCTTTCCAGTTCCACATTTTTAACATTTAATTGATCTATGTTGATTTTATTTTACTATTACTTGTGAGATCATGAGATAAATGTTCTGGTTTTTTTGTTTGTTTGTTTTCTGAATGGTTAACCAGTTGTCCCAGCTGACTTAGTATTCCCTTTGCCTCAGTTGATGATAATCTTTATCATGATTAAGTCTGCATATACACTTGGGTCTATTTCAGGTAGGTTCTCCTCCTGCCAATCATAAGGAAGAGGCTCAGTGGAGAAAACTTAACTCAGGACCCCCAACTAACAGAGGAAGATCTACTCCATAATGTATTCTTGTCATCATCAAGTACATCTCCCACAGGGCTTCCCAATCTCCTTATCTTCCACCATTTCCCTGCTCTCATGATCTGCTGGGCTTTGCACTGGAAAGAAAACCAATTAGCACAGACCCATTCTCTCTGCCACTTACACCTTCACACACGCACACTCAAGAAACTCACTGCCACATCCCTTAGCCCCTGCATGGAGAACAGTACCTTTCTCTTTCCCTTGGAGATCGTAAGGCTTTCAAGAATTTAAAAGTAGATTTACCACATCATTTAAAGCAAACTCCCAACTCTCACTGTTTAGAATAGGCTGATGCTCTTCAACAAAATAAGTTTTCTGTCCTCAACCTAAAGCGCTCTGATTTCTGAATTCTTGATAATGTTAAAGAATTCTGATAAGAAGTGGGAAAGATTAGCTTCCATCCTCAATGCCAAAGGTATCATGGTAAGGATTAAAACCTTGTAATCATATTTTGACATATACACAAAGGGAAAACAAGGAACTCTTAGGCAAAATGCCAATGACTCTGTATGGGGTAAGAGTTAGAGAGGGCCTTCTGTCAACCATAAAGCATTGTGGAAAATCCTTGAGCATCAAACTGTCCAGCTGACCAAGAATTTGGGGCAAAGCCGAAGTACCCTACAGTCCAGTCTCTACAGCATTCTTTTCCAAGCACCACTTTACTCAACAGTAACACTAGTTCCCTCTCCTTCCCGCATTTTTTTTTAAGGGAGAAATAGTAAGGAGAGGAGAGCTAAAGGGGAAGGGAATGTTACAGTCCTGAAATGTGACCACAGACATGTTAACTGTGAAACTGGACTTTGATTTCTTCACCCTTTGAGTCAGCATTCTTGACTGAAGTTGGGTTACAGATGTTCT
>NW_011888862.1:4468291-4480779 GCF_000151845.1 Pteropus vampyrus
AGAGAGCAATATGCAGACACAAAGTTGCTGGACAGAATGGCACGAGATGAGTTTGGAGAATTAGCAAAGACTCAGTCAGGTGGAGGCCAGAGTAAGGTGTTTGGGATTTCTTTAAAGTACAATGGGAACACACTGATCCATTTTTTATCTTAAAAAGATGTCTTGAGCTACTGTGTAGCTACTGTTTCCACTCTGAGCAGTGAGTGATGGCGCCATTCACTCACTGAGATAGAGAAGAGTGGAAGGGAAACGAGTATGACTCAGAGAGCAGAGAATTAAGGGGTAGGGGCCGACGGGTTTGGTGCTTCTCGTATCAATTTCTATGAGATGTGTTTTTTTAAATAAATTAAGGCTGTTAGCCTTTAATAATATTTGTTGTAAAAATCTCCCAGTTCGTATTTGGCCTTTAATTTCATTTATGGCATTTCTGACATGGGTTAGATCTATCAATCTTTTCCTTCCAATGCTTTTAAACTCAGAAAGTCTTTCTCCATCCACAGATATTAAATATTTGCCTATATCTTTCCAGTTCCACATTTTTAACATTTAATTGATCTATGTTGATTTTATTTTACTATTACTTGTGAGATCATGAGATAAATGTTCTGGTTTTTTTGTTTGTTTGTTTTCTGAATGGTTAACCAGTTGTCCCAGCTGACTTAGTATTCCCTTTGCCTCAGTTGATGATAATCTTTATCATGATTAAGTCTGCATATACACTTGGGTCTATTTCAGGTAGGTTCTCCTCCTGCCAATCATAAGGAAGAGGCTCAGTGGAGAAAACTTAACTCAGGACCCCCAACTAACAGAGGAAGATCTACTCCATAATGTATTCTTGTCATCATCAAGTACATCTCCCACAGGGCTTCCCAATCTCCTTATCTTCCACCATTGCCCTGCTCTCATGATCTGCTGAGCTTTGCACTGGAAAGAAAACTAATTAGCACAGACCCATTCTCTCTGCCACTTACACCTTCACACACGCACACTCAAGAAACTCACTGCCACATCCCTTAGCCCCTGCATGGAGAACAGTACCTTTCTCTTTCCCTTGCAGATCGTAAGGCTTTCAAGAATTTAAAAGTAGATTTACCACATCATTTAAAGCAAACTCCCAACTCTCACTGTTTAGAATAGGCTGATGCTCTTTAACAAAATAAGTTTTCTGTCCTCAACCTAAAGCGCTCTGATTTCTGAATTCTCGATAATGTTAAAGAATTCTGATAAGAAGTGGGAAAGATTAGCTTCCATCCTCAATGCCAAAGGTATCATGGGAAGGATTAAAACTTTGTAATCATATTTTGACATATACATGAAGTACTACACAAAGAGAAAAGAAGGAACTCTTAGGCAAAATGCCAATGACTCTGTATGGGGTAAGAGTTAGAGAGGGCCTTCTGTCAACCATAAAGGATTGTGGAAAATCCTTGAGCATCAAACTGTCCAACTGACCAAGAATTTGGGGCAAAGCCGAAGTACCCTACAGTCCAGTCTCTACAGCATTCTTTTCCAAGCACCACTTTACTAAATAGTAACACTAGTCCCCTCTCCTTCCCGCATTTTTTTTTAAGGGAGAAGTAGTAAGGAGAGGAGAGCTAAAGGGGAAGGGAATGTTACAGTCCTGAAATGTGACCACAGACATGTTAACTGTGAAACTGGACTTTGATTTCTTCACCCTTTGAGTCAGCATTCTTGACTGAAGTTGGGTTACAGATGTTCTAATTTTTTGGAAAATTAAAAACAGAGAAAGAACAAATGGTCATTTCTTGTATGACCAATCCATCCATAATCCTACAAAGGCAACAGTGCGATAAAACCACAAATGACCCCCAGATATGCCAACAGGGAGCTTTCCTATCCGTTATCACCCATCCATGGGTAACATGTTCCAAGGTTTCGTCAACAAATCTATTAACCGATGCTAGAATATTCTTCCTAGGACTTTATGATATTTTTAATCTCTATTAGTTACATTTAGTATTTAGTAAGATGTTTTTATGAGTTGTTGCAAGAAAGTGCATCAAGATGAGAAACTATTGACAAAGATCAGATTCCATAGAGCTCTGGAGACTCATACCTTTGTACAGATACAATTAAGGAGGAATTTATTATGGCACAGGGCTTCTCCTATGTGATCGTTTGCAGGATGTTCTCACACGGTCGGGGGTGTCTGCTTATACAGACCTGTCCCTGAAGGTACCCTTTTGGTGTAGAAAGAGAGGTTCATTCTGAAGTTCACTTCTGTGAAAATAAGCTAAGGCATTCTCAAACTGGAGAGAAGACACACTCAGCAAGTTTATGTGCAAGCGCTGCTTGGCGTGATAAGGCAGCGGTGCTGTGCAAATAAAATTTGGCAAAATCGGGAAACCCAAGTTTGGGTCTAGGTTCCCTCCACAAGGAGCTGTGTGACCTTGGGAAAGACTCTTTGCCTAGTTGGGTTGCAGTGTTCTCATTTGCAAAGTGGTTGGGTTAGAGAGCTGATTGCATGTCCATGGCTGCCTGACATTCTGATTCCAAGGGAAGTGTCAAAAGAAACAAGAAGAGTAGGTCTTGATCAGCTCTGGAAAGCATCTCATACCATCAGGAATTCTAGATTCATGCTGCCCTAAGGACTTCGTTCAAATCTCAATACCCCAGGACAGCAACTGAAGAGCTGAAATGAATGGAAAGTTTCTTGTCCAGAGATGGCCCCTGTGTAGGAGGCAAAAATGGCCCCTTGTTGTTTACTTCTTCACAGCAGGCCAAAGACAGCTGCAGCCTAATTCAAATTCTCGCACATCCAATCGCTTTAAATATATTCCAAATAAACATACTTTAGCCATTTTGAGCCTACCTACTTTACATACCCTGTGAAACTGCACCCAACATCTGCTAGCCCTTGCCCGATTCCTCTTTTGGACAGTGGTTTAGTGCTACCGTCTCTGGAAGATCTCCAACTGTGCGGGGCCTTCCCTTCTCATGCGACCTTGTCCAAGCACCACTCAAATAAAGCTTGTGTGTTACCACCTTTCATGAGCCAGTCTCCTCCTCGATCGACCTTCGAATCTACAAAATTACTACACCAAGCCATCGAAGTAAAAAGTACTAAGACAAAGAGGCTCCAAAAGAATCAAATCTGGCCTTCCATCTATCCACACACGAGAAGAGAGAAGGTTCCCTACTATTCAGCAACAGCTCTGAGAAACGGAAGAGGTGACCAAATCTGCTGATGGGCTGGAGACTTATGGAAGGGTCAGTACTTATCCCCCGGCTGGGGCAGGGAATGGTACATGGATTCCTGGGCAAGTAAGACATGCTCATTTCCTGAGCAAAATTACAGATGGGTCGAGAATTTCCTCTGAACCCTTCAGTAGCCATCTCTCCTCTTAAGCCCTCTCCGTCTTTAATGTTTCCAGGAATAAAAACTGCTAATCTCACTATGCTTCAGCACCACCCCCCACCACCACCACCAATTAGGTTGTTGTGAGAATCTGAATGGACACATTTTATGAGTCTCCTCAGAGTCTGTCAGCCTGACTAGCTCCTGAGCCATTGGCCACTTATGGAGACGCCTAGGTGTCATCGCTGTTACCATCTGCAGCTGCCTCGGCCCCTTCCTGACTGCAGAGTTCTGTATGGCTACAATTGTCCCCACAGTGACGGGAGATACAGCAGCTCCAGCTCCTGGGCTACCTTCACCTGGCAGACTCCTGAGGCTCTGGATCCTCACCCTGACTGAAATAAAAACTCAAGCTACCGGAAGTGATATGTAGCCTCCTCGGAAGCTGCCTGAGGTGGCTGGGCGTCACAATCCAGAACGGCACACAATTAGTCCCCATGGGGCAAACTTTGACTAAAAAGGGATAGAAGCTATGGGAAGACAGAAAAATTCTTCCTATTTCTTGTTCCATTAGAAAGCCCTGAGGTACAGTTTTCTGAACAGGCATCCTACACCATCAAGTACCTGCCTCGCTTCCCTTCTCCCTCAGTCTCGCTGCCCTGGGATTGTACCTAAGACCAGCCTTAGGCTCTGTTTTCCAGGGAACCCCATTAAATCAGGAGTAAAAGAACTGATAAATATAAAGCACTCGGAACTTCACTGTCCAGGACAGTTGCCCGTAGCCATAAGAGGCTACTGAGCACATGAAATGTGCCCAGTGTGAACTGAGATGTGCTGTAAATATAAATTACACACTAGATTTCAAAGACTTGGTACTAAAATATGCAAAATATTATAATTTTATATTATGTTGAAATCATCATAGTTTAGATAACTGGGTTGAAGTATATCATGAAAATTTATTTCACCTGTTCCTTTTTACTTTTTCAAATGTGTCTACTGAAAAAATGTAAATTAGATATTGCTCCCATTATATTTTCATTGGACAGATCTGGCTTAGAATTTAGTTAACTTGATAAGCCCACGAAAGATGCTGGCCATTTCCCTTCCCAAGAAGTTCTAGAGATTTGCTATCAAAAAAGCCTAATGATAAAAGAGAATGTTGGAGCAGAAAGGGATACAGATACGGAAAAGAAAGCAAATATTTTTAAGTACCCTCTACGTCACTAGGCACATTACATACCATACAAATAATTCAGACTATTCGTTAGTATCCCTATTTGGCAGATAAGGAAATAAAGGTTCAAAAATAATTTTCCCACGATCACAGATGCAGTATACAACAGAGCTGAAATCTGGACCCAGGTCTTCTTGATTCCACAGTCCATGCTCTTTTCAATCTATCGTACTGTCAGAGAATAGCTTTTATAATGGTATAGTTTTCATAATGTAACTGAGATTTTTTTGGCATGTGTCAGGTCTTCCTAGAATCTCTTAAATCACCCACATAGGAGGTCAACTAATTAAGCAAGTTAAAAGCTGTTGCTGAACACAAACCATTCTCTCTCTCTCTCTCCCCTCTCTCCCTCCCTCTCCCTCTCTCTGGATGAATGGAAGGGAATTCAACTGATCACACATCACGGTCCATGGCACACGGTCATCATACATCCATGAGAGCCCCTCTTGTTTTACATTTTTTCTCCATCATCCCCAATCTCAATCCCATTCTCCCACTGGCTAACAGTCAAGCATACATAATAAACATCCTTCCAATCGACCCTTTGTATGCCTATTTAGATATATAGGTGTCCTTGAAAATTAAGTGGTATTGTGTGCAAAATGGCTTTCTTGTTGTGATTTATTCCACATCTCCTGAGATGTAATAACATAGATATAAGTAAATATAGTCCATTCCTTCTGGCAACTACATCATATCCCATCGCATATAACCAGCAGATTTTACTTATCTATTCCATAAGTGGTAAACACCTACATCATCTCTGACTCCTTTCTATCACACATGGTGCTGGGATGACCACTGTCATATTTTTACTTAGTAGAGTTTTCTGGAGTAAATATCCAGGAGTGGAACTGCCATGGCGTACCCTACACGTAGTGTTAGTCTCACAAGGTAACGTCAGCTCGCTCTCCACACTGAATACAGTAACACTCGTCCATCATGCAGTTTCCATTTCTGCTCGTCTTTGACAATACCCAACTTCATAACTTTTGCCAACCAAGGGTGTCAAGTGGTAGCATATTATTTGCACTTACATTTCTCTGAATATCTTTAGTAGTCGGCTGGGGGATTTTCTTAAGACCTGGTGCCTGGAGTTGCCAGCAACACAAGCATCTAACTTTTCAAGAAGGCAGAAATGTCTGACCTCAGAGGGTGGAGGCACTACGGACGCCTGGCTTTGTTCTTCCAGCTATGTTAATGCTCTGGACTCACTAAGTTCATGAATTTCTGCAGATATAACTGCTCTAGAGCTTAGAGATTTGCTTGTGCAACAAAATCTCATGGAACTAGGGCTGGTATTGTGATAAATGTATCTCTTATTACCTTTTGGGACTATTTTTAAAGTGAGATAAATGAGAATTGGGGTGAAATGAATTCGAGTTTGGCAGTCCTGATGGAGCGACACCCAATCCAGGAGAAGCCACCCAGGCTATGGTGCTTATAAAGAAAATCTGTATGCTAAGCAAAGCAGAATGACAATTGGGTAAGGATGCTTTTTGGGACTTTATTTAGAACGTAATTTTTAATTTCTTTTGACTTGGTGTATAAGGGCAAGGAGTTTAGATCAGAGATTTAGATTTCTTTTTAGAAAATTTGATAATGAGAGAGATTCATGTTCACATACGGGATATCTTACATTTAGATGCTTTTTATGCTGTCACTAGGGCTTCTCACACACCTCTCAACATGGTTGGGAATAATTTGACTGGGAAATAGGATAAGGAGTGGATATGCAGTCTAGAATACAGATGTGCCTTGGTGTCAACTAGTGGAAATGCCCTCTGTACTCATTCGGACCCTTCTGGGGGTAAAATGTATCCCCGAGAGCAGAAGTTAGTTTGGGTGGGAGGAGGTCCACACTGATGAACTTCCCAGATGGGGGCAGTCACTGCTAAGTGTCAAATCCAATGACGCTGGTAGAAGAAAATGCTGGGGAATATTGAGGGAGCCTCCAGACACCTCCCTAATGTCTCCATGAGGCAAAACCAGCTGTTCCCTGCCTTCTTCACTCACCCCTGGGGGTGAAGGGATAGAAAAGGATGGCATCTGGTTGCTGAGGGTAATTCAAGGGACTGAGTATGCTCGGCTCACGCACTTCTGGGCTATATTTCTCCCTCCCTCACCTCCTCCCCCTCTCCCTGTCCTTGTGCCATTAGGGAATAAGACCGCCTCTGGAAAAGAAGCCTAGGACTGTACAGCTCTGCCTGGACATGTTTAATAAAGTGGGAAACATATTAAGAAGCCCAAAGGGTCTTAGATACAAGTCGCGTGCTCTTACCCAGGTTTCACTGGGCAGTAAAGATGATATTTGGATCCCCATCTGGCCAACTCCTCAGAGTCTATCTCTCAATTCATTCTGAACTCTGAAGGGAAGAAAGGATAATTATCTTTCGGTCTTCATTTCCAATGAAATATCTCCATTTGATTTCTACCCGATTCTAAGTCCTCTTCTGCTTTTGTCTGGCTGACTTGACAGACAGTCAGTTAAAACCTATGAAAACATTTAATCACAGTTACCGGGAACTCTCGCTCAAAACTTCTTTTGGATTGACCAGTAACAGATGGCCTTAAATCAGTATCTGATGCTGGAAAAATCTACCAGCCAAGTGTCCCGGTAGTTACTCAGAGATATTTGAAGTCTCCAGGGCAGACAAAGACGTAGGTGGGTACTGACTCCTGACAAGAAGAGCTGCTGCAGCCACACCTGGAAGCTGCTGGGAAAAGAATCTGGCCAGGAGGAATCAACTGGCACAACCCCCATTTGGCGGTAGTGATGGTATGGGGGTCCGCAGGAAAACCCTCTAGTGAAGAAAGGATGGAGAGGCACAAAAATCAATGCTAAAGGACCCAAGATGGAGTAGAAAAGGTGTCGCGTTATTTTTCTTCCTCCTTTTCACAGCCCAGCCCTCCCTCCCCCTCTCTTGCAGATCGTTCTTATAATCAGGGACTAGCAGAAGGGGGAGGAGGTAGCCAGCATTATTCTCAGAGCCTAGAAATGTGATGAAAACTGACTATAGGCAGTCGTTTGAAGGTGGTGGGGAAGAAGAGCCTTGTTCTGGACTTCTAAAAAGATGCATTTAAATATTTCTAGTTGCTATTTATAGATGAACCAGGAAGGAAAAATTTTGGCTCTGACGTTAAAAATGGCTACCATATTAAAAAATGGCCATCTATATGGAAGCTAAGAGAACAAGAGAGCGTTAAGGTTTCATGAAAAAGAGGCAAATTATCATCATTTTATTCTTGATCCTGGACAGGCTGGACCTTAATCAATTCCTTCTAGGTTCCAAATGTAAGACCTATCCTCTCAACATGGACGCCCCCCCTAGATAGTGACATGAGAGCATGGTATCTTTAGCATTTTGCACTGTTTTAGTTTTGTTCGCTCACAGAGAGAGATAAAAGGCAGAGGAGGCGGAAGAGCATTTAATCCTGGTGAAACATTATTGGTATATCCCAGATATTTCTAAAAACAAAAGAGAAAAAAATTGAAACGTTAAGAAATAGAGAGAAATCACCCGAAAACTTTACATTGTAGAGATGATAACTTTTCCAATTTTCATGCTTAAGAGAATGAAGACATGTGTTGAAGGCCTTCTAAAACACTGAGCTTCCTTCGTGGACACTGTCACGCCTGTATGGAGAAACACATAGAAGCATCTCTATGGTTTCATGCTGTCTCCACTACAGTCTAGACTCCTTCCACCCTTCTTTGTCAGGTCAGCTGGCTCCCTTAGACTTAGGCCTGCTTTTCCCGAACCTCTGGACAGGGCCGAGTCTATCTATCCTGCTTTCCCCTAAACTCACCATGTTTACTAGTCTGGTGACTGACCACAGTATAGTAGTGTTAGCAGGTGATGTGTCTGTCCTTTTGACTGTGCCCTGCAGGCTCCCTGATTTTTTTTTTTTTTTCATCTTTTTCCTCACATCTACACAGGACCTTGCACACAGCTGGTCCTCAGTACATGTTTGCTGAGCTTAACCGAACTATAATGGCATAGATACCCTTCTAGGGAGTCCTTCCAATTCCCCATGGGCAGCGTGGAAGTCCTTTCGGGAATGGTGGGATCTCAGTTTCCTCATCTCATTTTACTAAGCCAAAGGACTGTTAACCAGCCCATGGATCTGCAAGGACTGGTGAAAAGGATTCTCTGTGGTTTTAAGACCACGACATGCTCCTCCTTTAATGGAGTAATCCCTATCAATGAGTTAGAGCCCATTTGATTGGAAAGTTTTAAGTTCCTATCTATCTCGGAGTACCCATACTGTCCACAGGAGCAGAATTCTTAATTAAGCTTCAAGTAATCGGGATATCTGACACTAAATTTTTTCATTAAATTTTAGTGTGAATTTGGTCGAATTGCTCATTACATAATCCCAAGTATTTGTGCTTCCGTCGAAATAGTGTGTGAAGCTATCAACAGCATAGCTTTATATATGCCAGTAACAGTCCTCAAAATACTGACATCTATCTCATTGACATCCGCAAGAGCTCAGCTTTTATGCAACATGCAAGAGCCTCTGAAACTCCCTGAAGCTGTCCTGTACATTTCACTGTGGTTTGAGAAAATATGTAATGTGTTCTTAGGGAAAGATTATTTTATATCCTAAAAGTGCAAGCATTGACAAACATAGAAGTGATTGCACTGATATGTAAAAAGGCCACTCATCTTTACTGAAGGTGACACCTTGGTGTCTTATAGCTTTCATTATTCTCTTGGTCAGAATTTCCCTAATTTGTAATCCTGATTACTACCAGGGCCAATGATATATGAATGGCACAGGATGTAACTTCTGGTTTAAAAGTGCACCTATCTGCTCTTCATTTACTGGCAGAACAGGGCTTGTCAACACCACTGGAATGTACTTCCTAGGTGATTAGGTCAGCAGGGACATCTTGAAGGAATAAGAACATCTGGCAGCCTTTGTGCACACCAATAATGGCATTTCTGGGGTGAGTGGGTTGCCCTGGGCAAGAGCAAGCTTTTAGACAGCTGATCTGATCAGATGCTGACCAATGTTTATTTGAACATTCCTAACTGCAAATGAAGTGCCAACTATGGCTGCCTACCACAGGACAAGTCTTTGAAGTTGCTGAGTGCGTTTCTTCGGTGTCCTCCTGTTTACGAAACAAGACTTACGGACCTAATTGTGTCTATACTCAACCTTGAACCAGAACCAAGTTTTGCACTTGTCTGTGGAATGATACCGGTCGTGTGCTCGGGCTACGTGGTCTGTGTTGGGCAGGTCCTGCAGAACGAACCGCTTTGTGAAATTCCAGATGACACAGGACTGCACGCAGCATCCCTCTCTACCTTAACCTCAAACCACGTGATGGAAACCCCTGGCAGAGAGAGATGCAGGCACACACACACACACACACACAACCAACATCAGCCTCAGGCAAATTCCAGGAGTACACCAACTTGGTCTGGATTTGCCTCCAGCCCAATTTTTGGAGTCATTTCCTTTTGCCCTGTCGCAACCCCACCGGGATCTGGTTGCCTATGCAGCCCCCATCACGATCTCTAAATAGTTACTATATTCCCCACTATCCAAGCCTCTTACACAAGGCATTGTGAGACACGAGCCCTGGCCCCATTTCTTTTCTTTATTTCCCTCCATCCATCCACACAAGCAAAACCAATTCTCCCTCCTCTGGACTACCGTGAAAGCTTTACACACTGCCGTTTTAGCGTTTCTCATATCACATTATACTTCCGACGTTGGCCAGTTTCTCTCCTCAGCTAGATTGTGACCTTATTTGATGATAATGGTCGTGTCTTATTCACATCGTATCTCCAGAGCACACCGCATGATGTGCACGCAGCAGGTGCCTAAGGATCGAATGAATAGAGCTCATAGAGAAATAGGACACACGCATAAATAACTGCCGGTCCCAAAATCTCATGAGCTGTGAAGACAGATGGCTGTGCGCATCTAGGGTGAGAAGGTTTCACCAAAGAGAGGGCATGCAGGTGAGACCTAGGTGAACAAGAGTAGCAAGGAGATGGAAATGACGAAATCCTCAACCTCGCATTTTTATAGGGCTTTACACTTTACAATATCCTTTTTCCCAAATGTTCTGTTTTCCCCATGCCCTGTGCCAAAGGGAGAGCAGGTATCGGCATACCTCCTTTCCTCTGTCCTCACACCCACCCGTTAAAATACATTTACTTAAGGTCACAAAAGAGAAATTCAGCCAGAATTCATTTGGTGATTGCGAATTTCTTAGGTGAGACATTTTTTTTTTTAGCATTCCTCACAGGCTCTAATTAAACATCGACCATAAAAGAAAAATCAATGGAAATGAAAAACAGAGGAAAATGAAGTTATCGGAAAGAAACATAAAATTACGTTGTTAAAAATCTTGAATTCCTAAAATGATCAAACATATTATTAGGTTTCGAGAAACTGCCTTAGAAGTGATGGCCATTCATTTTTTTTAAATGTCCATTTAATATCTGACGTAACATTAAATATTACAGTATTTTTCTTAGCTCGTTTATATTTTTACTTATTCTTCTTACACTGAAAATCCTGATTCCAAAAAAATGAACGAAGTTACTCATTTGTTTCATTTCACAATATACACAAAACTGTTTTAAAATTGCAATGCCAACACTAACAATAAAACTATGAAGTTTTTAAATTTTGTGCCGTTCTTTTTGTCTTCAGAATGTATCCCACTAAAATGTACAGTCAGAGAACTATGTTCAAAAGATCTTAAAATAAATATTTTCTCTCTGTTGTTAAACTGCTGATATCTTTACACAAATGTTAGGTTCTTCATTTGTTTTCGTTTGTTTTTAATTTTAAGATTTGGGGTTTTTTTTTTTCCTTTTCTGGTTTAACTTGATGTTTTAAATATGTAAACATTTCCATCTTCCAAAATTAAAAATAAAAAGGCGCACTGAAAGAAGTCTCAGCTCCATCCTTACCTCACCCCTCGGCCCAAAAGGAACGTTTTTAAAATCTTGAGTTTTTAAGTCTATCACAGAGCACTCTGATTTATAAATAAAATAAATTAACAGGCCTTTGGAAGGGAGGATTATTTTTCTGAGCAAGTGTTGTTTTCTCTCCCTTGCTCTTTGGGACAGCTGGAGCCTGTTATCTCAAGCTCCCTTTGTCAAAATCCCACTGCCCCCGCCCACACAACCTCTGCCATTAGGAGACTATCCATCATTCTTTTTCTAGCTAGACCCATGAACTTGCCGGAATACTTCAAAGGCAAAAAGGGGTAGGGGGAGTGTGTCTCTGCTACCTGTTTTCATGATTAAATAGTTTTTTTTTAATGCTACTTTGAGAAGGTATTCTTCTGAGCTTGAGAAGGAAAGAGAGGCCTCCAGTGGCAGGGGGGGCCAGCTGTCCCCACATCACAAAGTAAACAGAAGCAAACTCAGACGCAGGTGAGGGGAGGAGCTGAGAATTTGGGGTCGAATGGAAAGTCAGCAAGATCCCTTTAAAATATGCCCGACACAATCAAAGAATTCTAATTTCCCCTGAGATAGAGAAATAGGTACAATGCAAAAATGTTCTAGGGTTACTGTCCAGTATTATGATTGCCCAAAAACCCACTGCCATTTGGACATGCTATAAGAGTATTTCCCTGAGAGTCACATAAACTATATTTTTAAAATCAAACTAAGGTAGAAGGGATACTGACAAAACTATATATTGGTGAGAATGTTATTATTTCAAATGTTATTCTGCCCTTAAAATGTCCTGGATGAAAACAAAAGCTGGAAATGTGGTTTTCACTCTAGTTTCTCTCTAGTTCTGGTCTAGGGAAAAATGTCTCTGTGCGCCAGTGGCCTGCCACAGCCTAAAGATTCCATCAGCTCTCTGAATCGGAGGTGACAACCCCAGACTCAGTTATAGATCTTGTGCTAACCCATAACCAACACGGGCTGCTTAGTGGGCAGGTTG
>NW_011888862.1:4482379-4487318 GCF_000151845.1 Pteropus vampyrus
TAATAGCAACAGCTACTACTTATGAGGTGCTTACAATGTGTATGGCGTCTTTTTGATACCTTAATATATTAAAAAACCTCAGTCCTAACAGCAACCCTATTTTATGGATGAAGATGTTGAAGCACAGAGAGGTTAAGTGGCTTGCTCAAGGCCACACGGCTAGTTCATGGTGGGGATTCTGATCCAGGCCATCTGTCACCAGAGTCTATACTGGTCCACACAGCAGCATACTGCCTCTAAAAATTCAAATTAATGCTAACCACGGTTCCAAGAGTTCCTTATTAAAATGCTCTCATAAATAAAAACTGACCATTGGCTTAGGAAGATGTAATGCGATTCAGAGGTTTTACTAGACAAAAATAAAAAACGGAGGCCAGCAGCTACTAAGACATTATTCTACAAAGTTAAAACATTACAGGTTGCCAGGACCTTCATCTAGAGAACCTAAATTAAGTAAACTTAGGGATGTGGGAGGGAAGTTTATCTTCCCTTTAGACAAGTTTCAGAAACATTGCACTAAATCAATATTTTACTACAATGTCCTGGAAGAAACACTGCTGGGAAATGATTGTCCTGTCGATCACTGCTCACAGAGCAGCCTCTTCTAGAGAATTCCCAAACGCAGATTAGCATAATAAAGGTTCTTAAAGGTAAAAAAGAAAAACATTAGCTCTGGTCTCTAATTCTTGGTTGTGACTGCAAGACCATGTGATCTGCTGCTTGGAAGTGCTTTCAAATGCCCTTCTGCCTGTAAGTGGAGTCAGCTCCGACATTAAAATTGCATTGTTTTCTAAAAATGAGAAGCAGTTGTGATATTGCTGACTTGGCTGACCTATTAAAGCGGTGGTCTCGTTTTGGTTTTAGCTGCAGACAGCTCAGTGCTTTTTGTAAAGGAAATCTGAGGGACAATTACACAAAGCCTTGTGCTTTGGCTGAAGTAGAGGGGGGAAATCTCTCGATATGTCCCTAGAACCTTAGGGTCCTAGAAATAGAGTGAAAAGCCCCATAGGAAACAGTGAGCCGCTTCTCGGCTGCACAAATTCAACTGTCATTACACCTCCCTGCCTGACTGCACACCCAGCCACGTCCTTCGCCTTATACCGGGAAGCCCCGCACGATCCGAACTCTCCTCGGTGGCACTGAATGGGAGGAAACTTACCATACAGCTGAAAGGGCGTCACCCAGTGCTGGTGAAACAGATCTGGGTCACAGAAACAATGAAAGGTCACATTTCCAACTACAAAGTACTAAGCCATAGGCCAGGGGGGGCCTAGAGAGCAGGCTTAAAAGGGAGCACATTTTGATCCTTTTTTTCTTCAATTAATTCTCTTTGCACTGGCAACACAAAGCAAAATAATGCACACACCTAGGCCTGGTACAGCCAAAGAACTGTGGTTATAGTGCAGGAAATATAAAACCAGGTAGGTCCCAACCAATAATCATAACCACTGTTACCCATAAAATGCCTCCTCCCCTCCAGAGTCCTTGGCTAGCAGCTCCTGCCATTATCCCTGTGGCTAAACAAAATTCCCATGGATATAAATTACTACATAAAAATTACTACATAAAAGTGCTGGTTGCCCACAGAGAGGATGGCAAAGTGGTTCCCAATTTGTTGATGCCGTCATCGCCAGGTGGCAGGGATCATGTGGAAGTGGTTATCGAGGCCCCTTCCAGATCCTCTCAGATCCCTTTTAACCATTTTTTTGCCCCCCCCCACCCCAAACTCAACGGCCATCAGTGATGACGTGGGGCAGAGGAGTACGAAAGCCTAGCTCCCTCGCCCTGGGTGGGCCGGGACAACTCAGGAGGCAGAATGATCCTCTAGAGTCCCCTCCATTCTCCCAGGGACTTTGCCTAAGAAGACACCTTTGCTTGGTTCCCTGGCCTTCCCTGTCCTGGTTCCTTATTCTGTTCCCCTTCGGGCACGTCCTTTAAAATCACTTGCACGTGAAATCTCATCTTGGAGTCTGACTCTGGGAAACCGCGCCTAAGAAACTATCTCACCCAGCTCACTTCCCAGCTGGCAGGTACCTCCAACCACACACCATGAGGAGCTCGGTCTCCCCAGCAGCTGTTCTGGTGTGCAGTTAACAGAGGACTTCCGGACCTTTTCCTACCACAAATCTGTCTGTGATCTTTAGCCTGGATTGATTTTATTTGATTAAAAAGGGGGGACCCTAAACTGAAATATTATGAGGTCTCATTTGATAAGAATGTATAGGGCATGGCATGTATGGGATAAATAAATGTCGAAATTCATTTAAAACAACGTTTCTATGATGTAGTAGTGTGCTTTCCTTACCAGCTAAATTGGGCATAGATAATTTAAATAAATCTTCAGGGAGCGAAGTTGGTTTTGTTTTTCGTTTATTTCTTAAAGTTGGTGACTTTACAGTTGCAAGGAGGTAGAAAATTGTACTATAAGCAAAAGGAAAGAGGCTAAATCTGCACATATATTAAGATACGCCTTGAAAATTGCTTTTTGACCAAATTTTTAAGATGAGCTTGCTTTCCTATAATTTTTCTAACTCTCTTGGTTTGCATGTGGCACAAAAAAACTTCTGGATTCCCTCAGATTCCACTGATTCTGACACCTAGGAAGCAAGTCCATCCAATGGGACATGAACTGTGATAGATCCAGCGAGAGCTGACAACCCAGATGGTGCCACCAGAGTCTATACTGGTCCACACAGCATATGTCACTGACCACCTCAGTTTTCACAAGCACACAGCAGCATGTCTTACCTTTATTCCCAGGGCTTCTCCTGAAATGACAGCAACTGTCACACCATCCTTACTGGGTTTAGGGATTTCTTCACTTTTCAGTTCCTGGTACTGTGGCTCCACCATCTTCTCTGAGCTCCTCAAATTAACCCACAGTTGTAAGCCATGGGCTGGCTCCTCTGAGCATGGCATCTCAGCATGCAGAATGCCCCGACCTGCAGTCATCCACTGCAAACACCAAACCAACAAGAGGGACATGTAACCCAGCCTCGAACAAGTCTGCATGGGGGACGATTACGACACGGTACCTGAGTAAGGCACCTTACAAGTGATTTTTTTCACAGTCCCTGGGCTTCATGAGGAATAATAAAAGAACAATGGAAACCACTGAAACCCTCTGCAGTGTTCCCAATGCGTCCCGTGCCTCACATTTGAAATCAAAGCGTCAGATCTGAAATTCACACAAATAGAAGAGGCTTCTCTTTGGTATCCCTGAGTCTTTGCTTGAACACCAAAATGGGGAGATGCAGGCAGACGGCATATTGGGGAGTGCTATCGGGAGCACCTTAAAAAATGAAAAAAGCAGGGCTGGGCAGGGAAAGAAGGCAGCCGGCAATGCAGTTACCATGGAGGCCTTGGCCAATCCAATAGGGAGATCTGGAGTTGGATAAACTTCCAGAATTGTCCTAAATTGAGATGAGGTGGCCAGGCTACTTTATCCCCACATCGGCAAACCAGTGACTAGGCCACTCCACCCCCCAGGAGGGAGCGCAACCTTGGGAGAGGCAGCTCCTGCTGCAGAAGGCAGTGCCCAGAGTGGGAGGCAGCTGTGAGCCATTAGCAGCCAATATTCACAGCAGCTGGAGGATACGTACATGGGCCTAAAGATACACACGAAGGCCCACACTATCCACTACACCAGAGGTCCCCAACTACCGGTCTGCAGTTCTGGTCCGTGGCTTGTTAGGAACTAGGCTGCACAGGAAGGAGGTGAGCAGCGGGCAAGCAAGAAAAGCTTCATCCGTATTTGCAGCCGCTCCCCAGCGCTAGCATCACCGCCTCAGCTCCGCCTCAGATCATCAGGCATTAGATGCTCAAGGAGCACCGGTCCCTGGTGCCAAAGAGGTTGGGGACCACTGCTCTACACCATGGATGGGTGACTGCAGTCTCTGCTTGCTCAATTCTGGTAATGGAACCCTCACTACTTGGAGAAACAGTTATTACTTCCACTGCTGTGCAGATTCTTAAAGCATTCATTTATTTCTTTATTAAGAGAATATTAGGGGGCCAGTCCCAGACAATAACCTCGGGATGAAAGGAGGGAACATGATGGATAGGCTTCCTGCCTAACTTAGCGTGGATTCTCCCACAGAAGATCCTGAGACAATGACATCAGTGCAGGTATTTTATTGGGAAAGAGGTGCAGAAAGCACAACTAGGGAAGAGTTAGAGAATAGTGACCTAGGTAAGGGGAAAGCCATGAAGGGGGGTTAATGAGCAGGCTACATCTGGGGCTCCATCCCACTGGGATCCATGCAGATACACTTTAAAATTCCTGCACAGAGGGTATAAGAACCGCCACTTCTCTGGTCAGGACACAACTAGTGATCAAATCAACCTTTCTAGGCTATCTCTACTTTATGTTCTGCTCCAGAGTAAGGACACTGTTGACTTTAGGCCATAACTCTTTGTCCTTTTGCCTTTCTGCCTTTAAATTTCATGTCCATTGAAACACCATGAGTCAAATCTTTGCAGTTATCATTCCACCAAGTACATCAATGATCCCAGAAAATAGCTGCTATAGAGTTTGGACTTATAAACACAGCCAAGATGACCCAAGCATTTCCTGAAGACTTTTAATTCTCATACATCTCAGGTAAGACTAGGGTGGTGGCAGGGTTTGGGTCATTATCTTAAGTGAAACACCAACCCCTGCAAACAAGCTGGACGTAGTAAATTGTCTCAAATGCAGCAGAAAGCTCTAGAAAGATGAGGACTGAAACTGGTGCATGAATTTGGCAATTGGGACATCATCACCTGAACAGCTTCAGGAAAGGTTTGAGGGGTGGGGGGCTGCCGAGAGGCCAACCCTGGTTTCAGTGAGTGAAGGATGAAATGGAGGATAAGGAAATTCAGATAGTCGGTCTTGATTACTCTTGAGAAAG
Source organism: Pteropus vampyrus (assembly GCF_000151845.1). NCBI lineage: Eukaryota > Metazoa > Chordata > Mammalia > Chiroptera > Pteropodidae > Pteropus > Pteropus vampyrus. The sequence continues at coordinate 4,487,272 of NW_011888862.1, forward strand.
ACTAGGTAGGAGCTAAAAAGTGATTGAGGGGGTCAAGGGAAGTATGA
>NW_011888862.1:4489353-4507082 GCF_000151845.1 Pteropus vampyrus
GCGAAAGTGCTATAAATGTTACACCGACAATTTAAGTATAAATGAATGCCCGGAAAGGATTTTTTCAAAAACTCGAGCAGTACTTTGAGAGTTGACACAATCCAGATGATATTTTAGGTCATTACATAATCGCAAACACCTGGAGAATTGCCGTGGGTGGTTGACAGATTTGAGAGTGTTATGTTTAAACTCAAGAGTTGCATCTGTCTAATTAGTAAGAAATGTGTAATGTGAAACAGGTGTTTTCTTCAAGGACTTGCCATCAGGCTTCCTGGTTCTGCTTTGTCCTTTGCTCCTAAACTTTTCATGGGTCTCTACTAAATAGTTCTGCTTCCTCGTCGGTTCTTATTTCTTTGAGTGTTTATATTTGGAACGAAAAGGACCCAAACTCACAACAGTAAGGAAAGAAAAGTGTCACTGGCGATGTGAAATTTAGGAAAGGTGTACTTCAAAGAGGTATAAATTAATTCCGAAGAATCACAGCAGAAGATATAGTTTCTTTCTGACTGGTATTTAGAGTGCGATGACCTCATTTGCTATTACAGATACAAGACATTCCTTTAAGTAAAATGTGTGTTATAGATAAAACTATGTTTTCTTTTCATTTGCTCTAAAATGGTGGCTTTTTTTCTCTTGATGGCTGAGTAGGAAAAAGAGAAGGAAAAAAAAAACCCATGAATTGAGGTTATGGCTGATAAGAGAGGCCAGCAAAGAACATACTGCATAGTAGAAGCAGCTAACTGATCTTCAAGGAGAGAAACATAATGTTTGAATCCATACAATTAAGAATCCAAGTTATTTTTTTTTAAATGTTTGAATTACTTGAGCAATCACTAAGAAATCTGAAAAATCACCCCACTAAATTGGCTCATCCAATCCCGGCTCCACATAAACACCATCACAAGTACCAAAAGGTGGTTTTAAGAAAAAAGGAAAAGATAACGATCATGGACTAGGTATTCGGTCAAAGGGCAAATTTAAATATTTTAAAGCTCTAATGGGTCATGCCTTGATATTTCCTGCCACAACCCTGCAGATGTGCCAATGCTTCAGGGACTCCTGCCACACTGCCCCCTACCGGCATGGCCCTGCCTCAGGGAACCAGTCAGGCTTTGGGGCCCTAGTTGGAATTTACCAGGTTTGAGATGTGGGGCAAAATCCATTAACTTCTTGGAGGCTCAGTTCTTCATGTAACAACATGGATGTAGGAGACGCACTCGCCGAGTGTGGGGTGATGTGTGCCAAGAACATGGCATGTAACAAGTGTTCAGTAAATTCTAGAATTAGCACATCTGCCACACTTCCAGGGGCAGAGTTCCTAATCATGGGTCATCCCTCAGGTCCTCACTCACGCTTCCTGGGATGAATTTCCCCAATATTCGCATGGTTTGCTTCCTCTCTTCATTCAGGCCTCTGTTCAAATGTCACCAAGAGAGGTGGCCCCAAGCATCTCATCGAATTGGTCAATCTGTTCTTTATCCTCCTATCTTGATTTCTTTCTTCTTCCTAGTCTTTTCACGAAGGCAGACTCTATTGTATAATTATTTGGTTATTCATGTATCTGTCTTTCCTAAGGGAATGTTACCATCCTGAAGATTAGAGCATATAGCTGGCACTGAAGATCTGGTGAATGAATGAATGAATGAATGAATGAATAGCAGCATCGTGTGTCTGTATAGCCTTTCAGCATTTACAAAGCATCTGATCCTGGGAATATATTATCATCTACATGTTATCAATGAAAACATGTGGCTTAGTGTGATTAAGGTTACACCATTAACAATAGCGGAGCAAGAACTTAACATTTTCAGTCTCTAAGAATAAAACTATGTCACTCTCCCATGCTGCCTCACAAATGCTGGTGCCGATCTGGCAGTAACGTATGCATTGTGAGCACAGTGCTTGCCTTCGGACAGGGATCTGATGGGAGCTGCAAGAGTGGCCAGGACTGCCGAATGTGAGGCGGGCTCTGGCAAACGGGCCTCCTCTAGCAAAGAAGGAGTCCTTATACTACCATACGCAGACAGAAAACTTAGACCTCGTGATTCCTGGGTGAAGTGGAGAACAGGTCGATGGAGGGACAAGCAGCCACAGGACTCTGAGATGACGCGATCGTGGGATCCCTCTTTGGTGTTGACACTGAAGAGTTCTACTCAACAACATCTAACTACACAGAAAATAACAACTGACTGAAAGGCAAGTTTCCTTTTATATTTTTCTATTGCTCCCGTACTCAAACGTCTTCCAAATCTACTAATTTTCTTTTCAGTCTGAGTAAAATTTCACACACACACACACACACACACACACACACACACACACACAAACACACCCCAAGTTTCTATGATAATCATATTCCTGAACTAACTACTCAGGCAATCTGAATTGCAGACTCCCTCAGAATCTTCTGGCTGCTTCTAGAATCCCAGAGCCAGGAATGCCTTTCCTCTTCAAATCCCAATCAGGATTCAACCTTTTGGTGAATGTCTTCAGACAAACTACCCCTGGCTCCCCATGTAATCATGAGGCCAATTTCTCAACTGATACCACCTACAACTTGTAACTCTGTGGTCAAGGTGTTCATGCCCATTGTTTTATTTCCCATTACAGTGAACGAGCATCAAGGGAATGGTTTGACAACTTCTATGGTTACCCATATTTCCTACATAGAAAAGTGTTGTGTCTGCACCTGGGGAAAGTGGATACTTAGAAGTACTGTTGCTTAAGAGTGCCCTCTGCTGATCCTAACGATGTGTGCTCACTGTTTTTCTGCAATCAGACCTCACCAATATGTCTTGCTAATAGAGTCACTGATAACTATGTCTTGCGGAACATACATGGTATTTCTGCTTAAAGATCGTGTATCCGTGTGACAGGCTGCCATCTAATCATCGAGAGATGAGCTGTGATGTAGTGCAGAGGGAGGTTTCACTGCTCCGCACAGTCTCTAGTTAAAGGCTTTCGAGGCAGACACGAATGAAGCACCTGAAACTGTTCCCTTGCACACATGGTCACAGGTGGATCTGGGGCTCACAGAGCTCTTCCAGAGAAAGTTTTAAGGGAATCGGGTCGATTTCCCCCTTGTTTTAATATTTTGTTAAAATTTCATTACAATAATACTTAATTTAAGCAGCTGACACCTTTTGATGGGTGCATTATTATCAGTCTCCGTTTCAATTCATTATAAGGGTTTAATTTCTCAAACTTTTAGTGCATGTGTTTGTTAAGGGTGGAAAATTTTCAAGTGAGCAAACTAGCTAAGTCAGCTACGGGGAAGAAATATCTTTAGATATCAGAAGTTGTCCTACTTGCTTGTGTGTGGTTTAGGAAGTGTATTGTATAAAATATGTAGATGGCCAATGTCTGCTTCTGTAATCCATTTACTTGTTAATTAAGGGTGTTGTTCCGGGCAAAGATATGCTAACAGCCAACTTCCACTTCTGTAATCTGCTGGCTTGTTCAGGAGACCACCAGGATATGGTTTTGAGCTTTATCAGCTGCCTGCTCTGAAAGCTCGGGGCTGATCTCCTCTAGCCCTGCGTGGTAGAGAGTCAGTCGCCGGCCGGCTAATAAAGGCTCATAATTAATCTCAATTGGCTCCGTGGGTCTCAGAATCGTTCGCGCCATAACATGCTCATTGTACTTGATGTTATTGGGCCAAGTTCTCCGAATTTGGGACTTCAAGAAGGGGGTCTGATATAGGGAGGCCAATTTTTAGTCTTTCATCTTTTTAAAATAAGTTTTGGAACAATTTTAAATCTCCATTTCTCTCTCTTTCTCTTTTTTTCTTTCGTTCCAGCCTGGACAAGGGGAAATGTCATCACGAACTCAGATGCAGGAAGTCAGAAATCACCCAAAAGGAACACAATGACCCCTTCTCCACCTTCGGGGAGGTATGACTCCAGTAAGAGAAACACCACTAAAATATGCAGATAAGAGAAGTGAATGCTAAAGAGAAGTACAATTAGTCCCAGTGGAATCACAGAAGAAAGATCAGTTCTGATGAGGAAGAATGGAGGAACAGGGGAATGATTCATGGAGGAAGCAGCCCACTAGCTGTTCCTTAAAAGATTGGAATATTAGGGGAAAGGTGGAGTGGGTGGGGCAAAAAAGGTATACAGAAGGAAAAAAATTTTTAGTTGTAACAAAAGATTTTAAGCCATTAAAACTTACATTATTATGCTATTATTTTTAGATCATAAATGGCCTCTTTGTGGCTGCAACAAGTTAAAAGATTATCTTTAAAAAGCCAGGCAGTCAACTAACGTAATCCATTTCCCAATATATCAGAAGTTCAGAGAACTGAGAGCTTTAGTTTGTACTGACAGGCGGGAAAATTCAGATCCCTGAACCATGAAAGCATTGGGTCCCACGGTAAGTAACACAGAGAGTATAAGGTGTTCGGTTTGGAGATCTGTCACCTGTACAATATCATTTCCAATGATATTAACATGACAATCAATGCATTAAGACAGTATCAGATATACAGAAAAGCAACTTTGTTCCAGAAAGAGTAAGAGCATGGAAGAGTGGTCAAGTGTGGGCCAGGGGTCACACGGACATGCACCAGCCTGCCCTGCATGGACTGTGTGAGCTTGACAAGTCACCACTTCCCAGAGCCTCTGTTTCTTATCTGTAAAATGGTGGGGTGGGGGGCGGGGGGACTAACAAGTCCTACTTTTCAGGATTGTCGGGAGGCTTAGAAGTAATGTACAGAAAGCATGTGAAGTTTCTCATAAAATTGGTAGCTAATGTCATTGCATGGCAGATGTCATCTGGGTTTAATCCTGTAAGGTCAGGCATTTCCTTTTAAGGGTCTGTTGATGGATGTATGAAGCAGCTTTGCTAATAGTGTTGAAGAGTTACAGAAGCTTTTTACCCTGCAATGATCTATGTTAATTTATTTTGGACTTATTTTTAGTCTCACTTAAAAAGAAGTATTTTTTATTTGGTGACATCAGAAAATGTTTGATGACTGGTTTATGGTCTTTATTACATCCTCCCTCCACTTTGTCTACTGAAGAACTCTAGGAATGCAGTCTCTCGGATGTGAACGGTTCCTGTTTGTAATTATTAATAGGGTGGAGGTGGGGCACATGGGAAAATTCGTTGGGAATTTGGACTACTTTCAAAGAATATTTCAGTTAACCTGACACTTTCCTTCGTGTGAACCTATGCTCACTGGTATAGTCCAGGGCTTAATTCCTTGCTGTGGGAACTGTGCACTGTAGGAGGCTGAGTGGCATGCAGCATTCCTGGCCTCTGCTCACTAGATGGCAGCAGCACCCCCAGTTGGTATAACCACAAATGTCTCCAGACCCTGCCACAGGACTCCCGTGTGAGCAAAATCACCCCCAGCTGAGAACCGCTGACACAGGCAGTCTAAAAGCCAAACTTTTAGACTAAAGATGGTTTTAATTTAACACAATTGCATTACCTTAGGAGTTTCAAGATATGAAATATTGGCTATTCATTCCTAACTGGAGACTGGGCTGTTTTCAAGGCCTTCCCCCATCAATGGCCCAACCTACAGCCTTAGATCCCACCTGCTCCCCCCACGGCCAATTTTTAAGTGCAAACAAACTACTCGCCATTTCTAGCGTCTCCCCATACTGTGCCCTCCATCTTTCCTCCCACTATCCAGGGCGTCATATCTAACTTATTCCTTAAGGTTTTACTAAACGGCCAAATCTTCCCTGAAACCTTCTCAAACGTTTCTGTTAGAAGTGCTAGCTTCCTCCTCAGAATGTGAAACTTTTTCAACTTGATGTCTCTTATTCCCCCTTAAACATCTTCTTTCTTGCAAACGAGAAGTCCTCCACTCCCACATCTAAACTCACATGTGTGCGGGTTCATGCACACACAAACATACACACAATTTTAATTTCTGTTTAGCCAGGGAACATGTGGAAGAGGAAAAAGTTATATTTTTAAATTGAAGTACTCTTTTAAATGTCATAGGAACATCTAATGGTCCACGAATATTTCTTAGAAGAAGCTGTCCCTAGGTCACCCTCCCCATTACACACTGCCATATGTTATTAGCTTATCTGGCTGACTAGAGCAGAACACGAATCAGCTCGGTTTTATGTGCAGGGGGCAGACCCATGTCAGAGGCCTCAGCCAGAGTTCTTGGAGGGCCAGTGAGCATCGGGAGCTCCACAACTACAGGAACACTTTTTACCTTCGAATACGGCATGTGAAGAAGGCATTTTGAAAATAACAGTATTTAAAATGATGAAGCAACAGACATAGTTCAAAACTCTCAGTGTACAAAAAGAAAAAGAGGGTTAGAGTGAAAATTAACTATTTCCCACTCTCCCTCATCACCCAGTAAGTAACCTTTCCTGGAAGTACATTACCAGTTTCTTATGTACCCTTTCAGAGATAACTCGGGCATACCCAAGAATAAAAGCATAAGTGGAAATAACCCAAGTGTCCATCAACAGATGACTGGATAAACAAAAATGTGGTTATGTCCATACAATGGAATATTATTCGGCCATGAAAAGGAATGATGTACTGACACGTGCTACAACATGGCTGAATGCTGAAAACATTATGCCAAGCGAAAGAAGCCAGGCATGGGAGACCACATATGGTATGACTCCTTTTATATGAAATGTTCAGAATAGGCAAATCCATAAAGACAGAAAGTGTAGTTGCCTGAAGCTGGGGGGAGTGGGGATGTGGACTGACTTATAAATGGTATGGGATTTCTTTCTGGAGTAGTGGTGACAGTTGTATAATTTTACGAATATATGAAAAACCACTATGTTTTATAAAAAGTTTCACGAATATATATGTGTATCTGTCATTATGTTTGTTTTTTTCTCTAAGCACCATCTTCTTGTGTTCCCGAAACATGAATTTCGTAATTTTATTTTCTTCGCATCAATGTAGTCTGTGGAAGTAATCATTCACTAAACTAGTCCTTCTTCCCCACAATAAAACTGATAAAAAATCATTTTAAAAAATAAAGGTATAGTCTTTTCGTACCTTCACATTTCCTTTTTAAACACTGCCAATTCTGCACCTCGCTCCTGTCGCTTTCCAACTATCACGGAGATTGTTCTGTATTAGGATATATCAAGCTGTGACATTCTTCATGGCTGTGCAGTATACCATTGCATGAACACATATGTTTATGTGTTCATGTATTTATGTGTTCACATATTCTCACTTGGGGGCAATCTGACAGCCCCCTTACTTGCAGCAGACAGTTGGCAACTATCTGGAGATATTTTTTGTTGTCACAGCTGGAGTTAGGTGGTGCTGAAGGCATCTAGTGGGTCAAGGCCAAAGATGCTGCCAGACAGCCCAGGACAGCCCCTCACAGCAAAGAATTATCCACTCGAAATGTGAAAAGTTTCAAGGTTGAGAAACCTTGATTTGAACAGTCTGTGATTAATGAAAATTTTAATTATTTACAATATTTCTCTTATAAATAACCCTGCATAATATTCCATCTTTCAGATATATAATAATTTCCTTATGTATAGTTTCCAAATATATACTCATTCCCCTATTATTCTGAATATTTTGTTCCTTCTTTTTTGACTTTGTAAAAAATTGCACTGTAATAAACATTTGTATAATAAGCCTGTGTTCTTACTTTGGGTTTGTTTTTCTAGGAAATTATTAGATTCCCGGAAGTAGGATTACTGGGTTAAAGGAGAATAACTTTTCCCCCTATAAATATATGGGGTTCTTCTCGCTCTTCTGAATGGGATGTTTCCCTCATCGTATCTGGTTGTTGCTTTTACGCAAGAAAGTCGGTGATTTTTGCATAGTTATTTTCTATTCAGGTTTTGGTTGATATTCCCAGCATGGTGGTGCCAAGGGGTACCCTGGGGGTAAAGGTGGCTTTAGCTTCCTTCCTATAATTTGTTAACTTCACCGCGCGCCCCCCCCAATCATGCCAAATAAATGTATAAGCTAAACCCCACATGCGCGCACCGTAGCCACAACTTCAGTCCTGTGCCCTCCCAGCTCGTCTGGTCATAGCCACTGTGAGCTTTTCCTTTATAGCAATTACCTACAAATAGTTTCTCCTCCTCCTTTCCAATAGCTAGAACTCTTATTAATAGATTCAAAGCTTCCAGGACCATATAAATCATAACGGTGCTAGTAGACATTCTTGTCTTTTTTTCTCAAATTAACAGAATTACGTCTAATATTTCAGTGTGACATATGACATAGGATGTTCATTAAACAAGTCTGTATGATGTTGAGAAAGTATTATTCTCTCCTAGTGTTCCTAGACTATTTTTCCTTCCCAAAAATGGATTTTTTTTATTAGTTTCAAGTATACAGGACATTGGTTAGATATTTATATAGTTTGGTTAGACATTTATATAGTTTATAAAACGATCCCCCTAATTGCTCCTTCTCACCTCCAGTTTTCCACCTAGCCAACATATTACTGCTGACTGCATTCCCTATGCCATGCTCCCCATCCCCGTGACCATCTATCAACTACTAATTTGTACCTCTTTAACCCTTCACCCCTTTCTCCCAGCCCCCCAACACCCCTCCCCTCTGTCAGGCACCAAACTGTCCTCTATATTTGTGAGTCTTGCAAAAAAAAATATATATATATATATGTATATATATATACACACATACATATATGTACATATATATATATTTTTTTTTCATTTAATCAAGTCCCATCCTTCCCCACCCGGCCTTGATTCAATAATGATAAGGTTTGGTTTTGAAAGCGCACAGCAAGCTAGAAAGGCAGACTGTGTGAGAGACAGGAGGTTTGAATTCAGTTGTGAGTTTTCGTGATTAGGTTTGAATTCAGTTGTGAGTTTTCGTGTGAATCACTAGGACCTTTCCCTTCCTCTCCAGGCTATTGTTCAGGCATCGCGTGCAAACGCTGCTGGCTGCCAACCAGTGAATGCCAGTGTGGCTGCTCTAATGGGCACGCCCTTGAAAACAAGGCTGGTTTGTTCTCCTGATCAAAGAACCTGCTGAGGCTTGTAGTGAAAAACTTTAAAATCATTTCTAAGCCCAACTAAGAACATAATGGACAAGAGCATCCTGAAATGTCCCTGAGAAGCAGGCATGACGTTTTACACCTATCAGTTCTTAAAGTCAACTAAGCAGGAGTGACGAAACCGGTTTCCCCAGGACTGAGGGGGTCAAAGGGACACGGGACTCTCAGTGTGTGAACTTCACTGCTTTTTCAAGCTAAACTAAATCTTGGCAGGGCATGGATTTAAGAGGGAAGAGTGTTGCCCAGTTTTTCAGATCATTCTTTGTTTCTGATCATTTATAGTGGCCCTAAACAAATCAAGATATCAGGCCTGACCAGAAATAGGTCACTGCAAAATTATTCCACCCTTTACCATTCAGGCATTTGGAAAACAATGCTCTGCAGAGTCCAAGCTCCTGGCAGGAAATACTGAACTCATTTTCCCCTTTGTCTTGTGACCACCAGCTGTGCCTCTTTCCCCAGAGCATTCCTTCTTCCTCAATTTTCAGGAAAGTTTTTAACAGAAAATATATAGCTAGCCAAACTGGAGAGTTAAGTTTAAAAAAATGATTAGTCATTAACTCGGTAAAATCCAGTTCTCATTCTCATCTCATAAAATGATAATATTTCTGGTTTGGAAGGTCATCTAGATGAGCACTTCTCAAATGTTAACGTGCATATCCATCACTCAGCCGTTGTTGAAATGCAGATCCTGTTTCAGAGGCAGCCTGAGGTTACAGGTGGGACCACTGCAGATATACGAATCACATCTGAGGTAATAAGAATTTTGTAAGATAATATCCTCCACATTGTCTTTGATCATGCATCACTGTTAGTTAAAAAGATGTGAGCATGCACTCAAAATACGTACATTAATTTATATTTTATATTCATGTGATAATACAGCATAATTTCATTTCTTATTTTAAAAAATTCACGTGGGTGCTAATCTTTTATTCCAGCACAGCACTGACTCATCTTGCCCAGAGCCATTTTGAGGACCATTGATCCTGACAACACACCTGTTTTGTTAAAATTCAGTGCATGCTTCTATTTCTCCAGAAATAAGAAAATTACTTCCATCCAGGGAGCCTATTCTACCTTTGCATAACGAATTGTTATAAAGGTCTTCTATTTCTTCTATTGGTTTGTACCTATGCTTTGTATCCAAAGGTTTACTTTGGGGGACATGCAAAACAAGTCTAATCCCTCTTCACACTATTGCAACTCCTATCACGGAAAAGGGCCTCATGTTTTAAATATATAAAGAGCTTCTATACAACAATAAGAATACCAGCAACCCAACAGGAAAAATAGGGCAAGGATATAAATACGTATGGTGAACAAATGGTTTAAAATGAAAAGTTAATCAACTTCACTCAGGTAAAAATGCAAATTAAACCTACGATGAGGCATTATTTTTCACTTGTCGAAACAGCAAAGATAAAGCAAAACTGGATAAATATATTCTGTTGGTGATGCTGAGGGTAAACAAGCACCCTCATACATTGCTGCAGTAATGTACAACTGATACATTGCTGTATCAATTGATATAGCCTTCATGGCAGATGCTTAATGAAGCCAGTAAAGATCGGTTTTTTGAAGAACACTGAGAAAATGCTAACAGTGTAATGTTAAGTTTTTTTTAAAAAGACACAAAACATGTATAGCATGATACCAAAAAAAAGTACTTTAAGAAAATAGATCAAAACGATAACAATACCTATTTCTAGATAACTTAAGCAGTGACTCTAACTGTTCTTTGCACTAATTAGCACTCTCAAATTTTATAACAAGCCTGTAGAAAAATGCTCCAGGGAGGAGGTGATGAGAGCTTACAAGTGGACTCGGTTTTCAATTGCAGACTTTTAAAGTTCACATTAAGGCAGAGCTGAGTCTTTAATTCTGTCCTACAAAGTTGCCATGATCACTGAATTAGCAAACCCTGAACCGCTGCTTCTGGAGAAAAACAGGGGTGGGTTCCTGCGAGCATCTGGTCATATTTTCATCAATTGATAAATACGGAACCTTATTGGTTTCTCTCTAAAGACAACTATTTAATGTATATTGTTGATTAATTGACATTGAACTCATGGCCAACAGCACTATAACTCATGCCTGAAGGGAGCTTATCGAACACATGTAATTTCTCCATAAGGCACCTCGTAGCCTCCCTGCACTTAGACAGCACTACAGTTCAGGGACACTTTAAACAGTGAAATCACCAAAAAAGCACTAAAATGTGAAAAATGTAGCACTAAATAGGCCTCAAGAAGGACGCTTGTCACAGTATGAAGGCTGAGCTGGGAACACGCACATCAGGCTGGTCTGTGCACGCCCACAAATATTGCCAAAAGCACCAAAAGTATTGATTTTTGGATTACAAATTAATTTTAACAAGTAGATGAGTTGGCAAATAAAGAATCCACAAAATAATGAGGATCAACCATAATTATAAATACACTTTTAAGGAATATTCTTAAAATTTGAGTCAAATACCAACAATTCTACAGAAGAGTAAAATACCAATATTCTCTGAAGTCCTTTGGAGTTTAAAATTGAGTTTACAGTTTATAACAGTTCCTCTTTCCCTAACCGAAAGGAAAGCAACGTGTTTCATCATTTATTTTATATATTCGTTGTCTTCAGCAAAAGGCATCTCTTTTTAGCAAATTCGGCCAGGAGTTACTGAGTATCTCTAACTGGAGAACATGGAGATGCGTGGGTTATGAGAAGCAATTTGCAGTGGGCCAGGGGAGATGGCAATTGAGGCAATTACTCTAATTCAAGACAGACGGAATGTGACTGAGGCCACCACAGGGTCTAATGTTCTAATGTGCATGAGACTGGTAAAAATATGGTGCTATGGGGACCAAATGAAGGAGCAAGTACATCCTCTTGGAATTGTCTGGAAAACTTGATGGAGAGAGTGATATTTAAAAAAACCATGAAAGATTAGTGAAACGGTAACTGAAGTTGCAGGATGGACTGGGAAGAATGTCCGTACCAGAAGCTAAAGAGCACGGTGAGGAGACATGTTCTGGAACCAAGTCAGAATCCAACAGGAGTGTAGGGTAGGTGAAAGGAATGAGAAGAGAAATGGAAAGCAAGTGGCTAAGTGAGAAAGAGGGACCCAACTATCTTGATGCTTCATAACCACTTCCAGAAGCTTCTTGGTTCATTCCACCTTTTCCTTGCACTTGTGAACTCTTTACCTGTCCGTCTTTTGCCTCCTTAACTAGACTGCATACTGGAGACAAGCAGGGGTCAGGCCTCGTTTTTCCTCAGCTTCCCTCCCTCTGCCTTCTCTCCACACTCCCCAATATGCAGACACACACACCCTAACACACAAAAGGTCGCCCAACACCAATGCCCGCGTGTCGCCAGCTCTCAACAAATATTTACTCATTCAATAACTGGCTTGACAAACGCACTAAAATCCTTGACAAGCCCTAATCTATTTCCCAAAACTGCAGGCTTCTTTTTTTTCTCTCGGAGCAGATGGCTAAACTTTGTAACTAGGAAGTAATTATCCTTGTATTTTCCAAGAATATATGTATGTGTGAAGAACGGGAATCTTTGAAAGTACCACAATATTGTATTACGCATTTTTATCTGTGTATCTAACTAAAACTGAAAACAAACATGCAGCAGGATCTCTATAAATTTGACGGTTAAATTTATAAATGTATATGTAGGTCCTTAAAATCCTAATTTTTAGGCTATATTCTATTTCGGCCCCTTGATTCTACATAATTCCCTAGAACTGAGTTTAAAGTCGCAGTGTTCTTGGATTTTCTTTTGGGTTTAAAATATTATATTACGAGAGGTTACACACTTCTGAATAAGTTTTCTACACACAATTATTTTAATCACACCTTAAATTATCTCTTCCATCTCCAATAAATTTTAATTATAAAAATATTTTAAGAAGTCAATTCTTGCTCTTCATTAACTGGTCAAATAGGAATGTTTCCATTGGCACGAATTCAAACAATATTAAAACAGTAAATATTTCAATTTTAGTATACTTCATATAAAACAGACGTGATAATTCTCTAGTAGCCAGTCTATAGCCAGGAACTTATAAATTAATTTTTGCCTATTACTCATTGCTTTTAAAATTGAATTTTCTATTAGAAATGATTACTAAATTTAAGAAGACAGGCAAGTTTTAAAATGCACACTTCTGTAGTCAAATTATTTCACTTACTGTTTCAAAACCTCGATGTGGGTGATCAGGAAATCCACCTGGCCTACCACCTTTAAATTCATCAAGCAGTAAAAACGGGTCCAGATTTTTTAACTGAAATAAACATAAAATTCAGCAGATTAGACACGCCTTTTACGCCACACTACCGGGGGTACATTCATGAACCGACTAGCAAAACTCATTGAAAACTACATAGCCTATGAGCAACTTTTTTCAGTGAAAATTGCTTTGAGAAAAGAACTCTTTATACACATACTCTGATTCACTAATTAAGTTAGAGCTGACATTTTATGAGACATGAGAAGAGTAGATAAACATTTCACGATCACCTGAGATGTAAATAGTCAGGCATAAACATGATACAGTCTGTGTACTAAACGGATTCATAATCTTGTGAGGGAACAGACTAGAAAGTCAATGACTGCACTGTGATGATAAACGCTCTGGAAGAAGACACATATGAGAGTTGGATGGGATCAGAGAAGGTTCTACCAAGGAGGTGTCACTTGAGCTAGGTCTTGAAAGTACATGTAGGAGTTAACCAAGCAGAAGTTGAAGAAGGAAAACCATTCCAAGAAAAACAGCAGAGAAAGAGCTTGACAAGCTTGAAGAATTGCAACTAGCAGGGGAAAAGTTGCACATGGAATTATGATGAGAGATGGGGTGACAGGTGAAATCTTGAAGGAGTTTGGGTTTTATCCTGAAGGCAATGGGTTTTAATTAGAGGTCGAGATGATCAGATTTAGAAAGATCACTCCTGCACACATGTGGAACATGGTTTGGGAAAGGAAGAGAAAGGAGACAAAGATTATTTAGCCCATTTCCCATTTAGAAACAAAAGTGCAGCTCACTGCCAGGGTTAATTTAATTTTACATAAACATACTCTTTGAGGCTGAAGCTAATCTGACTGGTTTTCAATGTGAAAAGAAAATAGAAACACCGTTCTTGGAGTTCTTTCTAAACAGAACTGGTCTCTCATCCTAATGTAACAGAAACGTATATGACGATCGGTATTGAATAATTTTTTTTTTGAGTGGTAAATGTCAAAGCGCAGAACAACACAAAGCAGAACATCACATTCCACACAAAAATATTGTGTTTCTCTCTGGATCTTCTCGCCATCCTTGTCGTTGCACGAGCAGCAAACTTTGCAGCGACCAGTTGGACTCTGTTTCCCTGATGCTGGTGTACGCTCTCGGGAAAATGTCTTCCAGACAGGTGAAGAGGCCTGGCATCATCAGAGCATGGATGACCTCGAAGACGTTCCTGCCCTGGCTTGTGATGCTTTTCCAGCGTTCTTTCAGTCAATGCCGGTCTGAAGTTTACATGGCTGGTCATGTGCTCAGGATTGTCCTTCTGGAACAGGATGGAGGAGTTCAGCACTGTAATGTTTAGAAGGCGGAGAAAAAGTTTTATACCAAAACTTGTGCCTTTTGCGCTCAGTGGGATAAGAAGTGATCATCTGATCAGCCAAGTCCACAGCTACCATACTGTTATTATCCACAATGACACGCGGCTTCTTAGTTTGCTTTCCATTTCTGTTGTCTACTTCAATCACAGTATCGTTGGGGAATGCTGGCAACACTGTCGCCTCCTTCTTGTCACATCGTTTCAGTGCTATAAGAATCTGGCTATGCATCCTTTTTGCAATCCTTTTTTCTTTGGACATCTGTTTTCTGTTCAAACGAATTGTCCCAACTGCATCAGTCCTGTTTTGATGTCGTTCTCTGAAAAGCATGGGAGGTGGATGGCAAACTTTCGGGGTAAGGTTAGGACTGTGATCCGCGAGTTATCACAGGGTAAAAGCTGCAGCCGCAAGCGCCACCAGCGAGTATTCTCAGGGCAAACGAGAAATGGGTTAGAAGGTCATTTCAATAGTCCAAACGAGGACAAAGGCTAGGACTAAGGCAATGGCAGTGGTGATGGAGAATGGGAAAAAAGAAGAGCATTAAATGACTCCCGAACTTTCTAGCTCTGGTGCCTGGGAGGATGGCCGGGCCATCCAGAAGTACAAGGAATGTAACAGAAGCAGCCTTGAAATAGCCGTGGTGCCTTTGTCTTAGTTCATACTGAGTTTGATATAGATATATAAATATCATCTGTATAAATAGAACTTGAATATTTAGTTTTCGGTATATTGTACAAAAGCTAGAAGGCGGCTGAAGATAAATCTCAAGCTCAAATGAGAGGTAGAAAGAGGTTGGAATGCTTTTGATTCTATAGACCAATTTGGGAAGAATTAACATTCATATAATACTGAGTTTTCCTATTCATAAACATGGTTACTTCGATTTATCTGGGTCTTTTAAAATGTCTTTCTATAGGATTTGTCATTTTCTCCGTAAAGATTTTGCATAGACTTAACTTTTTTCTAACATACTTTTTAACGGTAATTAGTATTTTTAAATTATGTTTTTGAACAGTTTGCTGCTGGGGATTAAAAATGTGACTAGAAAGGCGATTTTGAACATTTCTAAGCTCTCATTGATTTTAATAAGTCATCTGTAGCTTCTGAGTTTTCTTTGCAGACATTATAAGCACCGGTGTATTTATCAAGAAGCTTTTGCCCAAAAGCTCACAAATTAATTTTTGCTTGCATTAAAGCTGTGGCAGGCTGCAGTTTTTCTGGGTCTTGCTGGACTTGGCTGGCCTCTACATGTCTTCTCACTCTGAGTCCCAAGATGAATCAGTGGCCACTATCTAGGACATGCTTCTCTCATAGCCAAGGTCAGGAGCAAAAGGAACCAAACCAATCATGCACGGTCACTTTAACATGTCCCACCCGTCAAAGCACGTGACCTGGCCAAGACCAAAGTCAGAGAGGATGTCATTTCAACACTCCCTATGGGACTCAGGGGTAATGTAGCTAAAAGTGGGTGGAAGTGTATAATCCCATTACAGTCACGAAGCACTGGAAGTAGCTACCAGAAATGTCAGTTTCATGGGGATAGGGCTGAAACTACTCTTTAAATGATGCTCCACTGAATCTAGAATAGTTCTGTGTACGTAGAAGACACTCCACACACATCCTAAATGGTACCTCCCTTACAACTAGGTGTGGTCATATGACTGAATCTGGCTAATGAGAGGTGTGTAGAAGTTGCTGGGTGGGACTTTCAGGGCAATCCCTTATAAAAGAAAGATGGAGAGCTGGCAGTATCCTTTTGCCTTTCCCTTCTTCCTCCTTTCGATGTCCGAGGGCAAATGGTGGCCATTGCCCCAACGACTGTCTTGGGCCACAAGGTGACGTACTACGAACGTAGTAAGAATTATGAACTGAGATAGAATGAGTGTGGGCCTCCGGTAAGTGTGAGGCCTCCAGGCCCACCCTGGACTGCCTACTTGGGGGTTTGCAAAAGAGAAACACAAATCCATACATATTTAAACCAGTGGTTTTGGAGGATGCTTCCTGTTACACACAGGTGAACGTAGTTCTAACTAACGTAAGGACAATAACGCCTGTCGCAGCAGCCTAGAATCGGGTGAGACCTCACCCTCCTAATACCCCACAAAAGGCCAGCCTACATCAAGACAATATGGCATTAGCCTTCAAAGGCAACTCCAACAGCTCAGCATACCTGCTGGGCCGACTCAGTCTCTAGACTGGTAATGAAAGAAGGCAGAAGGAAACTGCCAGCACATGGTCCAGACTGAGATCTAGAGACAGCCTGGAATGGACTTCAGCTGTGACTCCACACTCCTCACCCCTGACTCACAGTCTACAGATCCTGATAATGGAGAGTGCCGCCTACAGAGGCTGTATCAATCAGAACAAAGGTTATTTGATGATATTAAGGAACTCATCATTTTTAAGTGTGATAATGGAACTGTAGTTCTACCTTTAAAAGTTATGATCTTTTAGACACACAAATTGAAATATTTATAAATGAAATGATTCACTTCAAAATACTCTGAGGGAAGAAATGGATGGGGACATAGATGAAATACAATTGTGGACATTGGGTACATGGAGATTCAGTATACCATTTTCTTTCCTTTTCTATGTTTGAAATTCTTTATAACAAAAAGAAATATGAACAGTCCCTGGGAAATCACATTCCACCAAGGAGTGTCTGGTGGGAGAGGGCGTGGAGCACAGAGGCCAACGCTGATGAGCCATACGTTTCGTGCCTGTTGGAAGCACAGACATCATGCTACACGATCGTTCGAAATCCAGCCTGGCTGGCCCAGCCCACGGACAATTGTAACACAAGGTGTGAGCCGGCCCCATTCCGTCTCTTCTTGATCATTCATCACCGAAAGGCTCAGTGAGAACACTGCAAATTCTTGTACCTCCACAAGAGGTACATATTTAAATATTTGTAAATTGTATGCGCAAAGAGCTTGGGCTTCCAAGTTCTTGCAATGTATCTTTGGTGCAAAAAGTTTGAAAAGTAACTGCATTAAAGAAAGATAGATGCTTTCCTTCTCTGATGATTGATGGCTTAGCAGTCTAACTTCCTGGCAAGTTGGTAGTGTGCAGAGTGCTAAAAAATATGGTAACAATCTCAACGACCAAAAGGAGGGCC
>NW_011888862.1:4507132-4509723 GCF_000151845.1 Pteropus vampyrus
CAAAGGTTATTTGATGATATTAAGGAACTCATCATTTTTAAGTGTGATAATGGAACTGTAGTTCTACCTTTAAAAGTTATGATCTTTTAGACACACAAATTGAAATATTTATAAATGAAATGATTCACTTCAAAATACTCTGAGGGAAGAAATGGATGGGGACATAGATGAAATACAATTGCCCATGAGTTGATCAATGTGGACATTGGGTACGTGGAGATTCAATATACCATTTTCTTTCCTTTTCTATGTTTGAAATTCTTTATAACAAAAAGAAATATGAACAGTCCCTGGGAAATCACATTCCACCAAGGAGTGTCTGGTGGGAGGGGGCGTGGAGCACAGAGGCCAACGCTGATGAGCCATACGTTTCGTGCCTGTTGGAAGCACAGACATCATGCTACACGATCGTTCGAAATCCAGCCTGGCTGGCCCAGCCCACGGACAATTGTAACACAAGGTGTGAGCCGGCCCCATTCCGTCTCTTCTTGATCATTCATCACCGAAAGGCTCAGTGAGAACACTGCAAATTCTTGTACCTCCACAAGAGGTACATATTTAAATATTTGTAAATTGTATGCGCAAAGAGCTTGGGCTTCCAAGTTCTTGCAATGTATCTTTGGTGCAAAAAGTTTGAAAAGTAACTGCATTAAAGAAAGATAGATGCTTTCCTTCTCTGATGATTGATGGCTTAGCAGTCTAACTTCCTGGCAAGTTGGTAGTGTGCAGAGTGCTAAAAAATATGGTAACAATCTCAACGACCAAAAGGAGGGCCATGAGTAAGAGAATAGGGGTTTATGTCGCAGCTATTGAAATGATGTTTATGAAAAATTCCTAATAACATGGGAAGTGCTTATGCTACCATGTTAAATGAAAAGATAAGGACACAAAACTGTTTATTCTATGTAATCACCATGATGTAAAATATACGATTCCATGTAGAATGTCGGGGCCTCTAAAGCATAGGTTTTCAGCCAGGGACTCTTAACTGGGCACCATGGATATAAGTCAGGGTGGCTGTAAACTTGGCTGGTAAAAAAAAAATTTACAGATTTTTACTAACCTCTGATTTTTTTTCTTCTGGATTTGTTTCGTAGTAAAATATACGTCACATAAATTTTACTGTTTTAATCAGTTTTAAGCATCAGTTCAGTGGCATTAAACGCATTCACATCGGTTTGCAACACTCACCATCATCCATCTCCAGACTCAAATCTAACCTTTCTTTCAATTATGTAGTTAAAGAACTGCAGTAAATTACCAGTACCTGTGACTTTGCCACCAACAGAAATCAAAGCTATTTTCCTATCATGTTACAGTTGTTGTAGGTATATTGAAATATTGTTCATGCTCCTCACAGCTTTGAAATTAGGTAGTTGGAACTGTCTCCAAGTCTTATTATTTCATGGAAAACTATCAGATTACGAATTTGTTTTGTAACATTTTGCTAACCCTATTTCAATATAAAAGTTTTCCTTCATGATCCTATTTTATTTTATGCATGTAAAAAACATTATTCTGATGGAATCGATAGGTTTCATCAGCCCACCAAAGGGGTTCACGAGACCAAAAAAAATGAAGAACCCCACAGCAGATGTGTTCCTGACAGATGGAGTAATCAACGTATTAGCTACTCTCAACGTATAATAATGGGCTTACTGACAGGTGTCTGAACTCTTTACAATTGTTCTGCTGGTGATCTGGCCTAGTAGAATATGACACCACATCCATACGCATCTCCCAATATCCACTGTGCTTTTAGCTCTTAAAATAATCCTGTTTTCACCTTTCCCTTGGAAAACAATGTTGGATGGACCTCAAAAGACATTCATAGTTAGAGAGGAAGCTCATGGTGGAAAGAGTATGAGAATATCAGAGCACATTTAAGAAGAGGAGCAAACCAACTTCACCTTTCAAAAAGAATCCATTTCCCTAATACGTTCCTTCCTTTATGTGCATTTCACGAATCATCAGGGCAATGCAAATCAAAACCGCAATGAGATATCACCTCATACCTGTTAGGATGGCTATCATCCAAAAGACAAGAAATAACAAGTGTTGGCGAGGATGTGGAGAAAAGGGATCCCTCATGCACTGTGGGCGGGAATGTGAATTGGTGCAGCCACTACGAAAGTTCCTTAAAAAATTAATAATGGAACTACCATAGGATCCAGCAATCCCACTTCTGGGTACTTGTCCAAACGAAAACCCTATTTCAAAAAGATATCTGCACCCCCATGTTTTTTGCAGCATTATTTTTAATAGCCAAGATGTGAAAACAACCTAAGTGTCTGTCCACAGATGAATGAATAAAGAACATGTGGTATAGACACACACACACACACACACACACACACACACACACAAACACACACACACAGGAATATTATTCGGCCATAAAAAAGGAAATTTTGCCATTTGTGACAACATGGATGGACCTTGAGGGCATTATACTAAGTGAAATAAGTCAGAGAAAGACGAATACTATATGATCTCAGTTATAGATGGAATATTAAAAAAGCAAAAACAAACAAAAATAAGTTCATACAGAGAACAGATTGTTGGTTGGCAGAGGTTGGGGGTAGGGGTGA
>NW_011888862.1:4509773-4514364 GCF_000151845.1 Pteropus vampyrus
GATGGACCTCAAAAGACATTCATAGTTAGAGAGGAAGCTCATGGTGGAAAGAGTATGAGAATATCAGAGCACATTTAAGAAGAGGAGCAAACCAACTTCACCTTTCAAAAAGAATCCATTTCCCTAATACGTTCCTTCCTTTATGTGCATTTCACGAATCATCAGGGCAATGCAAATCAAAACCGCAATGAGATATCACCTCATACCTGTTAGAATGGCTATCATCCAAAAGACAAGAAATAACAAGTGTTGGCGAGGATGTGGAGAAAAGGGATCCCTCATGCACTGTGGGCGGGAATGTGAATTGGTGCAGCCACTACGAAAGTTCCTTAAAAAATTAATAATGGAACTACCATAGGATCCAGCAATCCCACTTCTGGGTACTTGTCCAAATGAAAACCCTATTTCGAAAAGATATCTGCACCCCCATGTTTTTTGCAGCATTATTTTTAATAGCCAAGATGTGAAAACAACCTAAGTGTCTGTCCACAGATGAATGAATAAAGAACATGTGGTATAGACACACACACACACACACACACACACACACACACACAAACACACACACACAGGAATATTATTCGGCCATAAAAAAGGAAATTTTGCCATTTGTGACAACATGGATGGACCTTGAGGGCATTATACTAAGTGAAATAAGTCAGAGAAAGACGAATACTATATGATCTCAGTTATAGATGGAATATTAAAAAAGCAAAAACAAACAAAAATAAGTTCATACAGAGAACAGATTGTTGCTTGGCAGAGGTTGGGGGTAGGGGTGAGTTAAATGGGTAAACGGAATCAAGAGGTACAAACTTCCAATTCTAAAATAAGTAAGTCATGTGATGTAATGTACAGTATGGTGACTGTAGTTAATAATACTGTGTTGTATATTTCAAGGTTGCTAAGAAAGACCTTAAAAGTTCTCGTCACAAAAAATTTTTGTAACTAAGTATGGTGATGGATGTTAACTAGAGTGATCATTTGTAACTAAGTATGGTGATGGATGTTAACTAGAGTTACCATGGTGATCATTTTGCAATATATACAAATACGAAAGAGTTACATTATAACCTGAAACTAATATGTTATATGTCAATTGTAACTCAATAAAAAAGTATGTTTTTTGGAATCTGGTATGGTGCTATGCAGTATTTTCAGGACTATAAGCATCATTTAAAACCTTTCTGTGCATATAAGATTTTCTTTTCTGCAAGTCGCATATCCCCCATAATTTTCAAATGAAAGAGCTCTCTAATGCTGAAAGACATCTACCTTCTCTGCCTCCTCTGAGAGCCCCTACTTATCCCCCAGCAAAAGAGGTCCACAGATTTGGTTCCCAGTGGTCTACGAACCCAAATCCCTGGCAATGGCTGACTGACCAAGGATAGAGACGTGACCCAAGCCAATCAGATTCTCTCTCCTGGGAATTTGGAATTGGGACTCAGGGTTACCCTCTGGTGCTTTTGATGCAGAACAGGGCAAATGTCCCTCGGTTGGCGGGGAGACCAAGTCCTGCACAGAGAGAAGAGGGTCCTTTGGCAGAGAGCGTGGAAAGAAAATTCGACACACACACCAAAGTTAGAGTCAAAAGGCAAGTTGATTAGAAAAGGGGTGACACTCCACAGACAGAGTGTGGCCTCCTCTCAGAGGCAGAGAGAGGGACAGTGAGAGGGACAGTGACAATAGAGAGGAGGACAGTGAGAGAAACAGAGTAAAGGCACTGAGAGGGACCCTGAGTGTTGGAGCAATTCAGCTTATATATAATTCTTTAGAACCTGTGAGCTATAGTTTAAAAGACTTTATTAACCCATTTCTTTTGATATGGACAGCGAAGAAGGGGAAGAGTATGAAGCATGAAAACGTAAGAATACTTAAAAGTGAAAGTCCTGCTGGCACTTCCCAGCCTTTAATCCTTAGCCATAGGGAATGAGTCTTGGTTCCTAGTTCCCTGTCATAGGTGTGGGGAACTGTCCTTAGCAACCCCAGCAGAAACCTTCCTTTGTTCTGCAGGTGTCCTCCTGGCCGGGCTGCAGGGGTGACTGGTATATCGCAATCTCTGAATGTGGCTTGATTAACATTTTAATTCTCTTGCCTCCTCCCTGCATTACTTTGACTTGCAGGCATAAGATGGGCCTGTTTGGTGATATGCATGCTGAGGCTGATAGATCAACCCAGAATGGGATGTGGGTGTGCACAGAGGGGCAGAGAAGCTTCCCGCTTATGCCCAGGACCTCTGCATCCACATTACAGAAATCCCCTTTGAGCTGGGGCTGGTCTGCTGGGGACCCCAAATGCTTGATTTAGACTCGGCCCCTATGGCACCCCACAGAGCAGCTCATGCCCTTTCCTCCCAAGTTTATCCTCAGCGCTCCACCAACCGTTTCAGCAAAAAAGCACGAAACGGCCACCGAAGCTGCATACCTCGGGTCTGCCAATGCTTCTGCGTACCCGTGCTCCAATCCCCTCCGACTGCTCTTGGCTGAGCACTGAGACGGTAACCTTCTTGGAGGACACCATGTCCACGTCTGAAAAGAGAGTGTTCTGACGCTGAGCTGTAGAAAATAGACGGCAAAAGGAGGGACAACAAAAAAGAGAAATCATTACGTCCTAAGTCACATCAAGGACTACAGAATAAAAGATATGAAAATCACACTTGCCCCAAGTACGAACAGCTGCCATGTATTGATTGCTTACCATGTACTAGATGGGGGTTAGGTGATTTAAACAACAACCAGGACAGTGGGTATTTACTAGGTGCCCAGCCACTAATCATTAACAATTGTTAGCTCATGTGATGCTACTGCAATCTTCTACAAGGTTCGGCAATGACAGCCTGTTGGGCACTTACCAAGAACCCCGCAGGAGCACTTTCTCTGCTTTACCTCATTGAAATCTCTCAGCATCTCCCTCACACCACGCTGCCCCACAAGGCAGGTGCTACCAGGGAGGCTGGGAAAGATTTGTGTGGTGACATAGGGAGCACGGAGAAAAACCAACAGGGCTGTGACTCTCTGCAGAATGCAGAAGGTGTCGGCATTGAAAGGGATCTTTGAGAGTCATCAAATTCAAAGACTCATGTGTCCCTGAAGTTCAGAGCCAACTTTTCGGGCAAGAGATCTTTGTGCTTTCTCGTGAAGTCTTCAAGAGCACAGGAAACTGGTGGAGGAGGGGCCTTGACAATGCATCTGGGATTTCAGGAAGGAGCTAGAGTCCCGGTTCATTATTCAAAAGTGTTTCCTCCTCATCCTACCATTTGCAACGACGTGGATGGACCTGGAGGGTGTTATGCTGAGTGAAATAAGTCAGACGGAGAAAGATAAACACTATGTGATTTCACTTATATGCAGAATCGAAGGAACAAAAAGAACAAACTAATCAAAAACAGACTCGCAAATATAGAGGACAATCTAGTGATGGACAGAGGGGAGGGGCGTTGGGGGGCTGGGAGAATGGGGTGAAGGATTAAAGAAGTACAAATTAGCAGATGATGGATGGTCACGGGGATGGGGAGCACGGCATAGGGAATGCAGTCAGCATGAATACGTTGGCTTGGCGGAGGGCCAGGGGAGGGAGGGAGGAGTCGAGGGGATCGTTTTATTAACTATATAAATGTCTAACCAATGTACTGTATACATGAAACTAATAAAATTTTTAAAAAACACAATAAAAAAAAGTGTTTCCTGCTAATGTAGGCCTGAGGCAAGAGAACTAATGTGTTAAATCAAGCCACAAACAGAGACAGCAAAATGCCATCAGCCGTGCAGCCAGGCCAGGAGGACACCTGCAGGACAAAGGAAGATTTCTGCTGGGATTGCTAACGACCCATTTCCCCACACCTAAGAAGGGGAAACAGGAAAAACAGAGTCTTTAAGTGGTACCCAACACAAACAAAATTGTTCATGGGGAACCAATGGAATAAAGGCTGGGAAGTGCCAGCAGGCCTTTCACGCTGCATGTTCTCACCTTTTCACACGCCACAGTCTTCCCCTTCCTCACTGTATGTCCATATCAAAGGAAATGGGTTAATGAAATCTTTAAACTGTAACTCACGAGAACTAAAGAATGATAAACTGAATTCCCCAGAACACTCGGGGGCCCTCCCAGTGTTCCTCTCAGTGCCTTTACTCTGTGTCACTGTCTCCATCTCTGTTGCCTCTGTCCGTCTGAGTCGCTGCCTCCGAGAGGAGACCCCGCTCTGCCAATGGAGTGTTATTCGTCCCTAACAAACTTTCCTTTTGACAAACTTTGGCGTGTG
The DNA here is from genome assembly GCF_000151845.1 of Pteropus vampyrus. Classification (NCBI taxonomy): domain Eukaryota; kingdom Metazoa; phylum Chordata; class Mammalia; order Chiroptera; family Pteropodidae; genus Pteropus; species Pteropus vampyrus. The sequence goes on from NW_011888862.1 coordinate 4,514,032, forward strand.
TGTTAATTCTTTCCACACTCTCCGCCAACAACCCTCTTCTCTCTCAGGGTAGGGCTTCATCCCCCTCCCCCCCCCCCCCCAACCCCCACCCCCCACACGCACACTCAAGTAAATTTGCACTGTCCTGTGTTACACCTCGTGAGTTTAAGTTCTATTCAATGGAATATTACAGAACAAGTATAATCCGTCCCTTTTCCACTTCAAATGCTTGCACACTGTACCCCCATCCCCAATCCCTAAAGTCCTTCAAGAAAAAGATAATCCATTCCTTCAAAGATTCCTACTCAAACCAAGAGAGATACTTTAGCAAGATGCACAGACCCTGGAGCCAGA
>NW_011888862.1:4515515-4521618 GCF_000151845.1 Pteropus vampyrus
CTTGTCACGCAACCCGCGGAGCTCAGTCTGCCTGGGTTCGAATCCTGCCTCCACCCCTTGTTAGCTGCGTGACCTTGGGCAGGTGGCTCAGCCTCTCTGTGCCTTCTGTTCCTCCACTGGGGATGGTGATGATAATACGATACAACCTCCTAAGGTTGTCATAAGAATTAAATTAGCTCGGCAGGTCCTAAGCAGTACGCAGTTGTTTGTTACATAAATAAATCGCCTTCTGTTTGCCACTTAGAATGGGGTAGGGGGTGGCATTGGAGAGTTTTCCCAGGGGAGTAGAGTTACAGAAGCCACCAAGGGGTATCTAGTTCATTGCTAGGATTCTTAGCCAGGGGTACAGGCATGGCTGCAGTTTCTGTCCTCTAAACACCAGAAACGGATATGGGTGTTTCAATAAAATTTTAACTATGGATACTAAAATTTGAATTTCATATGATTTTCACTTGTCACGAAATAGTATGGCTCTTGTTTTTTTTGTTTTTTTTTTCTTTCTTATTTCCACTATGGCAGTGGGGCTCAAAACCCCCTCCCCACCTTATTTAAATGTTTCAAGCCATATGAGATAACACACATGAGCATTAAAAATACCATGAAATAATAACGTATTTTGGCTCATATCATCATTATACTTACATCCGCAACTGTCTCCAAATAAAATATAAGCGTAGCCTCTTTGTCTGGCTCTCTGCGGTCCTTAGTAAATGCTCTCATCTTCGTTACTAAAAAGTTCAACGTGTAGACAATTGCCTGAACCTGAGACTCAAGCTTTCCCCTCACCCTTCCACCTTGAAATCCTGTGGATTCTGCTCCCAATATCTCTTAAACACATCTCGTCCTTCCCATTTTGACTGTCACCATCCATCCTCTCTGATATCCACCCCATTCTTCTTGCCTTCGGGCCTACCTCTGGCCAACCCATTTTTCAAGTCACAGGGAAATGGAATAACTGCTTAAAACCTCCATTGCCCTCAGGAGAAAGTTCCAAGATGTCATTAACCTGGCTTCACCCTCAACATGCTGACACTTGCTCAAGGATACACACACACACACACACACACACACACACACACACACACACAGAGGCACCCCCTCTTTCCACCATGCTGAACTTCTTTTAGGCTCTGGAAAGTATGTTCTCTCTCATTGGCTTGCTGTGCCTCTTTCTGGAACTTTCTCTCTCCTTGATCTGGCTTATCCCCATTCATCTTTCAGCTCTCAGTTGGGATGTCACTTCTTCTGGGAAAACTTTCCTGTCTGTCCCTTCAAGTCTGGGTGAGATGTTTGACATAGCAATCATCACACGTACACATTGCTGACCAGAGTCGTTTATCATCCTTTGGAAGATTCTGTTTTTCTGAGATGACACTAATGGTGTTTCTTATCATATCTGCTTTCTTCTGCAATGTAACCTTGGCACACACACACACACCCCTCATCACAAGTGGAGTTTACTTCTCTTCCTGGTAAGTCGAAGCAGGACTCGTGGCTGTTCTGACCAATGCAATACAGTGAAAGTGACACTGTGCCAGTTTTAGGCGTGGTTCTGAAATGGCCCGCTGGCTGCCGCGTGGGAAAAGCGATGGCTCTGAGACCACCATTCTAAGAGAAGCCCACACCATGTGGAGGAGAGATCCTAGAGAAAAAAAAATTGCCATGTGGAGAAAAAAATGGAGGCCAAGGACATGGAAGTCCCAGACACAGAAACAAGGAAGCCATCTTCGGAGTGGATCCTCTGGCCCCAGCTGACCCAGCCGGCACTACGTGGATAAGACATGAACACCCACCTGCATCCTTTCCAACCTCTGGACCCACAGAACTGTGAGCAAATAAAAATGATGATTTTAAGCCACTCGATTTCCAGGTCATTTGTTTCATGATAATAGATAATTGGGAAATATGCTTTTATGCGACAGAAGAGACAAGGCACATTTTCAAAGCTCTCTGGACTAAAAGAAAACTCTTACAATATTTACCCTTTCAGAAAGCAGATATGGCCATTTAAATGTTATTACCAAGACAACCAGCCATCCAGCGAGATCAGCGATTACTAAACTAGACTTGAGAGAGTAAATTGAACCACTGAAAGTCTCCTTTGTTATAAGTAGCATTTACAGGGACAGCTTCGTAAAAAAAGCAAACAGGAGAGAATAGCTTCGCTGTACATTTTTCCCCCACTTCTATAGTAGATTTGCTATAGTGGATACTCTTGGCGAGGTTTTCAGTTGATCATCTTTTCAAAGGTTCCCCTGGGACTCAGAATCCCCTCCAACTCCAAAACTGTAACGGGAGCGAGAGCTCCTCTTCCTTCTTGTCTTTGAAAAACTAGTCACGGGTAGAAGCTCACGCCAAGGGCATGCATTGTCAGGGCAAGGCAGGGAATTCTATTTGCAGTCTCCTGTGGGACAGGGAGAGCAGGTAGGGGAAGGGACAAATTTTTACAAATGGAATATTGGGCTTGTAACGTTTCACTATAGCAGGGCCATTTTGGAGATGAGAAATGTGACTCTTTACATGGAGCTTTAGCACTTTTCACACTGTCATTTGCTACCCAGGTGGAGATGTGGAGCAAGCAGCTAAATACATGAACATGTAAATAATGATCCACTTTGGAATCCTGGGAAACAAAGAAAAGTCCACGCCAACATGACACTGAAGAAAGCCTTCCCGAAATAAGTCAGATAACACCATTATAATCTTTAAGGTCACCCGCATCATCAACATATTTTATTTGACCTCTTTTTCCTCTTTACTCAAAAATTAGACATTCCTCTTCTGTATGACTTATTGACTTTCTTCTCAAAGATATATTTTATAGAAATACATGGACGTCCTTATTCATTTCATCATTTGCAATTTTTTTCCTCCTTCAAGCAGTCAACTCAAAAATTCTTTCTTGCACATGGGTCAGGTTTCTCCCAGGGCACTGTAACTGCTGTTCATTCAATGACAAATATCTCCGGAATATTCCATGTTAGGGTTTTAGACTCACTGAACCCAGGAACTCAATTGGCTCTAAGTCAGGGACTGATGACTTTGTAAACAGTTTTTGCAGGCCTTTAATGTGCTGGTGGTTGAGGACATCCAAATATACCCAGAAAAGTTATGTACATGTGACTCCCATTTCCACACTTGTGAGAGCAGTCTGCACAGACCTGGTCTGTTCCATCCAGCTTCTGGGTTCTGCCTCAGACGCTACACGTGATCGACTGTTGCATGAAACTCATAACTGTGTGCCTGTCTTTCCCTTGAGCTTTTGGCAGCGTGCCAGAAAAGAATAGCTTTTGACCCTCTCTCTTGAACCACAGAACTTTCCTAGAATTCATCGCAAGCAAAACGTTCTCAGCCCTGAAAGGCTGATTTAGCTCTGAACCATGGAAAAAGAGAAATTTAGGTGAATGATTCCCCTGATACTTACCTCAGTTACCCTGGTAACCTTTCTCAGTTTTCAGCTTTTGTAAGATCGTGTCTTCTGTCAGAATGAAGACTGCTTTCGAGGTCACAGTATTGGAGTTAAAAGGCTAATTCGAATCAACCTCTAGTTAATGTTTTCTACGCTGTGGTGTTTACGGATGAAGTCTACTGATGTCTGCAACTTACTTTGCACTAAAAATAGCAAGAGTAATAACAGTGGTAGTGATACCAACGAGGTGGACCAATAGATGGATAGAGAGGTGCATAAATATAGATAACTAGATGACAAAGGAAGTATAAAATGTAATTGTAGAATCTAGATGGTGGTGTATGGGTGCCCACCATACATTTTCTTTAAAGCTTTTCTGTATTTTGAAAATTTTCACAAAATTTTGGGAAAAAGCAATTTGAATCTAAGTGGGAATCATGGCTGGAAGGAGTCCATAAAGATACCTTTTTTGCTTCCAACTCTGGCACCTTCAACACAGTACAATTCAGTGAACGTTGAATTGAGCTTTTGACCTAAATTCTAAGCTACTAGGTCACTTCCAGAGCTGGCAGGATTCTTCTAGAGCATGAGTTGGCAAAATTTTCCTGTGAGGGCCAGACAGTAAATATTTAAGGCTTGTGGGCATCAGGTCTCTGTCGCAACTATTCAACTCTGCCATTGCAGGATGAAAGCAGCCACACGTAATATGTAAACAAACGGCAGGAACTGTGTTCCAATATATCTTATGTACAAAAACAGGTGATAGTCATAGTTTGCCAACCCCATCTGGACCCCAAATCCTTACCTTCCACTCAAAAGCAGGAGTAAAACTAACAAAATGCCAAGAGTCTATGTAAAGATTTCATAGATGTCAGGAAAAGGTCATAACAAAACAAAACAAAAAACTTCTCATGTCACCTCCACTCACCCGACTCCTTTCATGAGGAACAAGGCTATTTGTTCCACCATTGAACGTAAGTTTTAACATGCAAGTGTAAATGTAAATGATTGATATCGGATCCCAATCTCCAAGTCGATAATTTTTAGCTAGAACAAATAAGTGCAGGAGGTGATGGAGTGACACCCCAACGAAGAGACTCCCATGGAAAAAGCTCAAGCTGCAGGGAGAAGCTATTGGAGGCCTGTGGGCTTGCTCTTTAGTGAGAAGAGACCAACATTAAAGGTAGTAAATCAGTAAATTATGTAGATTTTAAGGTGCTAAGTGCTAGGGACAAGAGGACAAGTAGAGCAAAGAAAGAGAGATTGGGAGCACTGCGTGGGATGAGGTCGTAGTAGTAAACAGGGTGGTCCAGGTGGACTCATTAGGAAGATGCCATTTGAAGCAGAGCCTGGAGCTGAGGAAATGAACCAGGCAGATGTCTCTGACAGTTTGCCAAGCAGAGGAAAGGGCCAATGCAAAGGTCCTGGGGCAGATAGTCCTCAGGATATTGTTTGAGTAGCAAGGAGGCCAGTTTTAGGAGTGGCAATGTGAGGTAGAAGAATCATAAGATGTTAGAGGTGGTACTAGGGGACCAGAAGGGGGCGGGGCATTGGAGAGTTCAGACTTGAGCAGTGACAGGATTTGACTTACATTTAGAAAAATCAGTCTGGCCTAGTCGGAGGAGAATGGACTGCAGAGAGCAAGCGTGAAAGCAGGGAGAGCGCTCAGGAGGCAAACGCAACGTTCCAGGTGAGAGACGGTGACAACTTAGACCAGTAGGTAGCAGTAGAGGTGGTGAACAGTGGCCAAATTTGGGATATATTTTGAAGATAAAGCTAACCATCTTTTGAGTGAGATCGGATGTTGGGTATGAAGGAAGGGTATGAGTCAAGGGTGACTGCACATTCCTCGGCCTGAGCAACTGGAAGGTTAGAGCCGCTATTAGCTGTGAAGGGGAGCATGTGGGAGAAGCTACTTTGAGGGGTCAGCAGGGAAGTCGGCTTCGGACGTGTCAAGTTTGACATGTTTATTAGATATTCCAAGTATAGACAGACAAGTTGACCATCAAATACGAGTTTGCAATTCAGGGGAAAGGACCTGGCTGACATTTGGAATTGTAAGCGTATAAATGGTGTTTCAAGCCATGAGTCAAATGAATTTTTTAAAGCGAGAGAAAAATAGAGGTAAGCGAGAAGGTGTGTGTGTGTGTCTGTCTGTCTCTCTCTCTCTCTCAGACACACACACACACACACACACACACACACACACACAATGGATCCTATCAGATCCCTTCTTATTCTAAACACATAAGCACTACTCCTCCCAAGCGAACAAGCATGCTTTTATCATGAAGTCAATTTATTCCACACTGCGTCCCTACAGAAGCATGTTGCCTGCTAAAAGCTTGCATGAACAAGCTTTAGAGAAAATTCCTGAAGGTCTGGCTGGGTAGAGGGACAATGCACACTAGAATTCGAACAAATAATTCCTGTCATCGAACCAGTGGGTTGCTATAACAAGTTAGAATTAAACTAAAGACGTGGAAAATCCAAAGCCAAAGAAAGGCTCGCGAGAAGTGGCAGAGGAAGAGAATGAATAGAATAAGTAAATAAATCTATGACATTTTGACTCAGAGGAAAGCCCTCCTCCCAGCCGCCCTCGAGTGTTTGGAGGCCCAAGGAGGGATGGAAATCCCAAGAGATTGTGCCCAGGTGTTTCCAGGGTTCTATGGCTTCCTCCTCTCCCTCCCCTCC
>NW_011888862.1:4521668-4524358 GCF_000151845.1 Pteropus vampyrus
AGGCCCAAGGAGGGATGGAAATCCCAAGAGATTGTGCCCAGGTGTTTCCAGGGTTCTATGGCTTCCTCCTCTCCCTCCCCTCCATTCACTTTTTATTCTAAAATGGATCTTTTGCCTTGCTACCATGCTGAAACGGATGGGCGTATACAAGTCTCCATATGGGCAAGAACGTTAACCGGCAGAGCGTGGAATTAATTTCTTTGGCCAGGTTGCTGTGCTTCGCCCTCAGTTTCCCAAATGACTGCTGACTTTGTTTCCAGGGGACAGAGAGTGATTTGGAATCCATCAGTGACTTATTTGCCGTCAGGGTGTAATCTCCCCTCTTTCGAATTCTTCTGACGGACTCTTTGCCCTTCCCCAAATTCCGGTTTCAAAAAGAAATATTAAAAACATCTCTGCAAGTTATTTTTCACACACTCTACTGTACTTAACCCTTTACTTATGGTTGTTTCTCCCCCAAACATAAGCCCCCTGAAGATGTGGGCTGCCTCTGTCCTGTTAACCATGGTGTCTCCTGCTCCTAAAAGACTGCTTAGCACATGAAACATTCCCAGTAAGACTTGAATGACTGAACGGATGAATAGAAATGATGCTGATCCTGTGTCCATACATAAGAAAACGTCTTTGAAAGTTAGTAGCTTCATTCTCCTCTGCCAACTCAAGATTGCATCACACCATAATGTGTTTACGAATAAGTTAAAGTAGCCAACAATTAATAAGTAAACACCGTGTGCCAATGCATGCCAAAGGGATGATTAATTTCCTCGGCTATCTAGAGCAGAGCCTAAAATAAGTCATTAGATTTATTACATATGACAAGCCAGCGTGCATCAGAAAAAGTGGTGGAAAAGTACAGCCCAAAACTGTGATGTTGTCCTAATGATATCAAGTGACAATCACACTTTTTTATTGAGATCTTGGTGCATGATACAGTAGCAAGAACCGAACTCTTTTTCGTTTCTGGATTTCTTAATAATTTAAGCTGTGGAAACGTGCTCCTTTTCAGTCGCGTTAACTGTCCTTCTCTCTCATATACCCTCTGGCCTTCCTTTGTCCAGTGTCGAGTTGAAGTTTTCATTGCTTATTCTCTGCGCGCTTTGCCATTACCTCACGGTTTCCTGACTCATGTGAAAGAAGTCAGCGTCAGAAGTGGAGTTTTGCAGAGATATTTTCTTTCTTTTCAAGCATCGAGCACTATAAACAAAGGCAGGGTTATCTCATGTACCCGAGAGCTGCCTGGGAAAAGCAGGAGACGTAGTTATCAAAGTTGGAACCTTTATGAAATATGCTTTTGTCTCCGTTTCTGTTGCGTTCAATCAGATCAACAAGTGTTGGCTAAGTGTCGAGCGTGGTTTCCTGTGGAATTGTGTAAGGCCTTGCAGGACAATAAACGTTTTGGGGGCACTGAGTAATGTAGCCACTTCTGACCCAGCAGCTGGGAAAATGTGAGCCAATTTGCCGCTGCTGGAAGGAGGACGACTGGGGGCTGTGCTCCTGTAGGAGGGAGCACATTAACTTCACCGCGGCAGACCCGGGCGGCGGAACAGGCCAAAATGGTACGTTTCAGTGGCAGGTGGCTATGCAATGTCATATCCTACAGGAACATAGATAGGTTTGGATCCGGGTGTTGTACAGCCTGAGATTCACAAAATTTGGGGAGCCTGCTTTTTAAAAACTACTACAAAATCGTGAAGGCGACATTGCTGGGACTTTGAATCAGACCATGTAATTTGGGGGCCTGCTATAGTTTTCCTGTAAATTCCCCCTCTGGCTTAAAATCTCGTTCGGGGAAGCTGTCGGGCCGTGTGTATATCACCCCCAGCTGGATCTAGCTCTGTGTTGTTTCCTCTGCCGATCGTCCCCTTACTGTTCTTTAGGCATTGCCTTCCATTACTTTTCATGTTGGCTTCAGAGCTGCGTCTGCGAGACAAAGAAATGGTAGTCATACCTCCCTTTCTCTAGCTTTGTTTTCATGGTGTTATTTTAGCTACAGATGCTTGTTCTTAGGTTTCTGAAGTCTCTCTAAATCGGAGCCTTGGAGGTATCTTAGATGGAGAGAGAAAGATGGGAGGGAAGCGAACCATGCTGAGGCACCCACATCCATATAATTTTGAAAGTTCTGTGGGCCGCGATGATTTCATTGGGTTTAAAAAGGACACTATAATGTGGTCTAGGTCAGTGCTTTTCAAACTCTCCTATGCAATCGGACCACCTGGGGATTTGGGTCAAATGCAGATTGTGATGCAGCAGGTCTGGAGTGGGAACCGAGGCTTGGCGTTTCTAACAAGTTCCCAGGTGATGCTGATGCTGCTGGTCCAGGGCTTACACTTTGAGTAACATCCACATATTGCTTTATATGACATCCGGTGGCACAAATACACAGTCGATAAGGGCTGGCTCAACCTGATTTTAAGGTAACCAGCTCTAAGATCGAAAGCTTGTAACAGACCTATGGAGCAGGCGCTTTTTGACAAGAGAGTAAATACATGGGGAGTCTTCCTATGTATTATTATCTTCTATCCCCAGGAGCTGGGGGAACGAGATGAAGACTGAAATTTTATACTGAGGATCATTTAGTGTTTAAACTTTGCTATGGTCTTTTTAAAACTTTGCCTATGGAGTGATGAGGGGAAGAGGTAGGGATTTCTGGAACATCTACTGGGGTGCTAGGCTTCGTATGCCCATTTTCT
>NW_011888862.1:4524408-4580866 GCF_000151845.1 Pteropus vampyrus
CGCTTTGCCATTACCTCACGGTTTCCTGACTCATGTGAAAGAAGTCAGCGTCAGAAGTGGAGTTTTGCAGAGATATTTTCTTTCTTTTCAAGCATCGAGCACTATAAACAAAGGCAGGGTTATCTCATGTACCCGAGAGCTGCCTGGGAAAAGCAGGAGACGTAGTTATCAAAGTTGGAACCTTTATGAAATATGCTTTTGTCTCCGTTTCTGTTGCGTTCAATCAGATCAACAAGTGTTGGCTAAGTGTCGAGCGTGGTTTCCTGTGGAATTGTGTAAGGCCTTGCAGGACAATAAACGTTTTGGGGGCACTGAGTAATGTAGCCACTTCTGACCCAGCAGCTGGGAAAATGTGAGCCAATTTGCCGCTGCTGGAAGGAGGACGACTGGGGGCTGTGCTCCTGTAGGAGGGAGCACATTAACTTCACCGCGGCAGACCCGGGCGGCGGAACAGGCCAAAATGGTACGTTTCAGTGGCAGGTGGCTATGCAATGTCATATCCTACAGGAACATAGATAGGTTTGGATCCGGGTGTTGTACAGCCTGAGATTCACAAAATTTGGGGAGCCTGCTTTTTAAAAACTACTACAAAATCGTGAAGGCGACATTGCTGGGACTTTGAATCAGACCATGTAATTTGGGGGCCTGCTATAGTTTTCCTGTAAATTCCCCCTCTGGCTTAAAATCTCGTTCGGGGAAGCTGTCGGGCCGTGTGTATATCACCCCCAGCTGGATCTAGCTCTGTGTTGTTTCCTCTGCCGATCGTCCCCTTACTGTTCTTTAGGCATTGCCTTCCATTACTTTTCATGTTGGCTTCAGAGCTGCGTCTGCGAGACAAAGAAATGGTAGTCATACCTCCCTTTCTCTAGCTTTGTTTTCATGGTGTTATTTTAGCTACAGATGCTTGTTCTTAGGTTTCTGAAGTCTCTCTAAATCGGAGCCTTGGAGGTATCTTAGATGGAGAGAGAAAGATGGGAGGGAAGCGAACCATGCTGAGGCACCCACATCCATATAATTTTGAAAGTTCTGTGGGCCGCGATGATTTCATTGGGTTTAAAAAGGACACTATAATGTGGTCTAGGTCAGTGCTTTTCAAACTCTCCTATGCAATCGGACCACCTGGGGATTTGGGTCAAATGCAGATTCTGACGCAGCAGGTCTGGAGTGGGAACCGAGGCTCGGCGTTTCTAGCAAGTTCCCAGGTGATGCTGATGCTGCTGGTCCAGGGCTTACACTTTAAGTAACATCCACACATTGCTTTATATGACATCCGGTGGCACAAATACACAGTCGATAAGGGCTGGCTCAACCTGATTTTAAGGTAACCAGCTCTAAGATCGAAAGCTTGTAACAGACCTATGGAGCAGGTGCTTTTTGACAAGAGAGTAAATACATGGGGAGTCTTCCTATGTATTATTATCTTCTATCCCCAGGAGCTGGGGGAACGAGATGAAGACTGAAATTTTATACTGAGGATCATTTAGTGTTTAAACTTTGCTATGGTCTTTTTAAAACTTTGCCTATGGAGTGATGAGGGGAAGAGGTAGGGATTTCTGGAACATCTACTGGGGTGCTAGGCTTCGTATGCCCATTTTCTCTTGACTCCTCCTAACTCTTTGAGGTGACGGTTGTTTTACACCCTTTACAGATGGGGAAGCTGAGGTTTAGCAGGCTTAAGTAACATGTCAGGTTGCGTGGAGACAGAGCACAGATTTGAACCCACCAAAGCTTGGTGCTTTTGCTATGTGTTAAACTAATTCAGCATAAGGAATTAGGACGTGGAGTTATCACTTTTTCATTCTTTCTTAAAGTGTCCAAAGGTGTGCCCTGGGCAAAGGGGAGGGAGCAGAAGGAGAGAGCTGGCTAAAAAGAAGAAAGGGCTTAGAAAAGCTCTCTGGGGTACTAAAAATGAATTTCACGCCTAAAGCAAAGTTTAGTTCCAACGAGAACGGCATTGGAATTCTCGCCTTCTTTGTACAAAAACGGCCTTCCCAAAATATCTGGTTTTTATAAATTCATTCTGGAGCAATTAAGGTATGATATTTCAAAATACTGAGAATTTGAGTGTTGATGTTAAAGGATTTCTGTCTATATCATGCCAGGACAATTGTAACTTTCTCCTGCAGAACATGCGAAACAGGGATTTGGCAGGTTCTGTGGAGCTGGTATTTGTCTTCGGCCAGCATCTTAAGAGTTATATTTTTGAACCGCTTTACCTGATTCTGAGTTAAGCTTTGTGTTCCCGTTTAATTAACGACCATATTTTGTTCAGTTATGTAGGAGGAAGATAAGGAGGCCTGACCTTGGACAAATATTTGAAGGTCAAATTTGTCCCAGGGTCCACCATTTTCCCTTTCAGAGCCCTCTCTTGGGGCTCCTTCCCTGTTCTTCCTGCCCTCCCACAATATGGGTTATTTTAATATCTTGACACCTATCGAAACCTTTAACTAAATGACATGCAAAGTAAGAGAGGATAACTAAATCAAGAAAGGAGTCAGGAATTGCTACTCTTCTCTCTCAATTCTATAGAATAAAGCCTTACAGTCACTGTCCTGAGCCAGTCAGAGAATATACTTTTTGGTAAAGGGAAATAGCCAATGGCCCCATTTAATTAAATATGCCTTTCTCCCTTCCTTTCCTGCCTCCTGCCCCGCTTCTGCACCGCTTAGAATTTATTCCAACTTTTGAGTTGTGTGTTCTTAACTATTTCCAAAATGTGGTCTAGCGTTTTGCTATTTAACACTGCCTTGGAGGTTCCTGCTGAAAGATTATTTATAGGTTACATCTTTCTGATATTTCCAATAACAGGTCACTTGCATGGGTCTGGTAAGACTCAAATGCATGCCTAATTCTACCAGATAGCACGGCTTAGCGAGGCTGGAGTGGTTTGGCTAAACACATAGATCTATTTTAGTCTATTTATTGCCATGATGGTGTGGACAGTGTGCCATGAGGACGCCAGATTTCTGGCTCCCTGGGCTGTGTCATTTAGGTCATAGCTTTGCAGTTCTGGCTAAGTCACTTAGGCTGCTGGGGCTCAGTTATTGCATTTATAAAATGACATCTAGGGCTCCTACCAGCTTTGATATCCTATGCTGCCTTTCTATATTTAAGTTAGAGCCATCTCTGGTTAGCATTCTAACAGTAGCTTCTCTAACATTAGCATCACGGTCAAGAATATGGGCTGTGGGGTTAGGCTGTCTGGATTCAAACCCAGCTCCACCACACTAGCAGGGTGGCCTGGGCAATTTACTATCACAGCTTCGTCAGGTACAAGCAGGGAATGAGGTTACAACCTATCCCATAGGGTGACTCAGTTACAATTTTCCTATAGGATGGAGTATTATGGCCTACCTCATAGGGTAGGATATCACGACCTACCCCATCAGGTGGGGGTGTCATGAGCTGCCCAATAGAGTGAGTGTGACCAGTAAGTAAAAGCGTATTTTTAAGGTGCTTTAAATGGCGCCTGGTACATGGCGAGTCCTCCTTAAATGTTACCTAGGATTGTTACTACTACAATCGCTCACATCCTTCAAGGTCTCATTTTAATGCCCTCTCTTCCATAACATCTTTCTTGATTGTCTTAAGAAGACAACAACTTTTCCTTCCCCGGACCCTTCGAAGCAAAGACAACAGATTCTGCTCTGGCACTTGAGTTTCTTCTTTCTACCTTTCTGTTTTTAAATCATGAGTCAGTACCCACGAGTCAGTGTGCCTGGCATTGTCACATAAGGTTTCTCGCTTAAGTCACATAGTCAAAGACCTGTTACCCATCTCATTTTACAGATCAGAAAATTGAAGTGTAGAGCAGGGAAGGGACATAATCAAGGCGACAGAGTTCACAAATGACAGTCCTGTCATCTCCTCCAAGCCTTCTGAGTCTACCACCACAACAACCTTGCATATTAATTAGCTATGAAACCTAGCTCTCAAACCTCTTTGTTGTCACTCATGGCACACTGGAGGCTCAAAACCGGGTGTGCTAAATGGACCAGCAGAGTTGAACTTCTTAATCCCACGATGTCATTTCCTTATAAATGCTAAATAACCCTGGAGATTCCAAGTCATGTCAATTCTGCATGTAGCCTTTATATATGTTATAGGATACATAACGCAGGCTGGCTTCCTTATAGAAAATACTATATTAATTCCTGCCAGTTATTTTCCTCTCCTGAACTAATTTAATCTCTTTCTAGTTTCATGTGCTTATGGAAATAGGCAGCCAGAACTATTTGGTAAGCAAATTGATGTGTCTATTCTTGGTAGGAGATAATATGAGTCCAGCCGGATCCCACCAGCACCTCTATGGAAATAGATTTCTGGTTAATACTGACTAACTTTAGGTTCTCATTTTACTTTGAATGTTTTTTTCACCTTTTCAACTGAATTTCCCTTAAAGAAGGGCAGGCAGAGCTAAGTTTGCTAGTCCTTGGATAGGCATTTGAGTCAAACGTGGTACCTGAGCCCTATTGATTTATCGTCCTAATACATGGGAAGAGATGTTACATTTTTAAAATTTAGTCATCACTGATTATCACCTCCTATACCAAGGAAGACCATAGAAATGCCTTCAGTTTAGAATCTAGGCTAATGTAGAAGAAGAGAAAAGTACAAGAAAGAGATAGAAGCAAATAGAAGGAGAAAGGCAGGTCCATACTTGAGCGGGAACCAGGTATTGTCTTAGAAGAAAGTGAACTGGAGATGACAAAAATGTGAATCGTCTAAACAGGGTTCTTCAGGTGTGTTAGGAAGCACAAGAGTCCAGCTTAGAGAGTGGAACTTTGGAGGATTCTAAGACGTGTGGCTCCAAATGTTTGTTACATGAGAAAAATAGATTATAGGCCCATGCGCACAGTATGTGAACTCATTTTGTGAAAATAAACACGTGCGCAAATGCGTTTGAAAAAATCTAAAGGTATAGTCACTAAAATTTTAACACTTGTTTTTCCTTTGCTTGTCTGTAGTACTTGGTTTTGTAGAATAAACATATATCGCATGCCATGTAAAAAATGAAGGCCAAAAAATTCACAAAGAGCGGGATTTTGGAGTGAACGATTTTGTCGAAATCTGACAAATTGTATTACTTCAAATACAACAACATGTACAAAGCCTTGGAGGTTTACTAGAGAATGTGTTTGTGGACTTGATACTTTCCTTTTTAGTCTATGGGCTTCCCTTCAGTAGAAAGAACCAATTCTGTGAATTTTGTTTGTCGATGGTTTCTGTGAATCATCATATAAATTTTTTAAGGTAAAATTCTCCCCCAAAACAACTTTAATGGTGAATGTCAAAGATCTACAAATAGAAAAGTATGGGTATCATTAGGCAGTACTGGGAAAGGCTGTGACATACTGCCTTGGACACTGGGATTTGCATTTTTAAAACGGCATTCTTATTTTTTTATCACCTACAGCACCTGCTCTTCCTAGGTGGTCTCCCATCCAAGTACTAACCAGGCCCAACCCTGCTTAGCTTCCGAGATCACATGGGATCAGGCACATTCAGGGTGGCATGGCCGTGGACTAAAGCAGCATTCTTAATGTTACAAATTGATTCAGCATCTGAAAAAAATTTCGAAAAGTAAACTTGCTATTCCACTAACCAGATCTATTTAACTAGCACTCTGCTTTGAGGAGTAATGTATTAGCTGTGGATATAAAGACATTTGACACGAGTTTTCACAGTTTTCTCTTTTTGCTTTGTTAATCAGTTTTTTAAATGTACAAATGTAAAAGGTAAAAGCGCCTCACAACTATGCACAAAAGGGGACTTTAACTTACAAAAAGTAGACCCTCCATAGTTTCAATAAGTCTTCAAGCAAATTCTCTTCCGGCCATAGACTTTGGGTGTAGAAAATAATCTTATCTGAACAGGCGTATGAGTAGAGTTTATAATGGAGGCAAAGGTGAAAGGCAGCTGTGCTACCTGCCCTCTCAGGTCCTGCTGGTTTTACAATACCTTGATTCCTGCCTGGTCTCTGAGTCCGGGGTAGAGAAACCAGTGACCATGGTGAAGAGCACACATTGTGCTCAAAAGAAATCCATTCTACTTTCATAAAAGAATGGTACTTTTTTTTTTTCAGATAAAACAACATACAAAGCAAAAAGTGACCAAAACTCTACTATACTTAATGGATAAGATTTCTACTACTTCTGCCTATAAATCAAATGACGCCCTTGGAGAGCATTTGAGGGATTAATAGTCATCTGATCTACATAGATAAATTATAAGAGCTGATTTTCTGGATTCCTTTTTCTAGAATGATGTGGTCTGTGTCAGGAGGAAAGCTGGCGGGGCCTGACTATGGCCTGTGTGATGCCAAGCTGTGTTTCTTAGTCTCCTTTTCTTCCCACTTCCCAGCCATCATGGGCCCATCGTACTCCAGGGCCAGTGAGAAGTGCCAGTTAGTAACTGGACAGGTTCACTTGCCACCTGCCTGCATCCAGACAGAGCAGTGCCCCTGTGGGTGCTTCCTGATCCAGAGTGATAAATAGGATGCAAATATCTTCTTTTTAACACATGACCTTGGCATAGCCAGATGGAATATGAGCGCTGGGGCCTCAGAGCAGTAACTTTTTGCTTAGAGCTTGAGAGTTAAAGGTAAAGACTCACAAGTACACTTGGGCTCTCTCCAACGGAAGGTGAGTAAAGTCAGTTACCTTCAGATTATCAATAAATGAAGAATGATAGTAATTACTGGACATTTGACTGCTAAAAATGATGTGATTTCACAAAGCAAAGAACATAAGAAAGTTTCTCTCTTGTGGCGACTGTTTAACAGTTCTTCTCATTATCAGACCTGATATCAGACTGAGGGTTGAAACAAATCTTAGTAGAACCAAAAAATTAATGCATTTATTTTCCGGTTTTAATGTTTTATATGGTCTGGGAAGGAAAAGAGTATTTTTAGTTTATAAAGTACCAATTTTTTTTTAGTTCTTTTAAATCTCTTTTGATATCATTTTTAAATGTTTTATTCCCAGAAATATTGAAAAGCAAACCCATGTTCTTTATACTGAAGATCTGATTGTGATCCGAGGCCAGGGGTGTCATTTACAATGACATTGGAGTCTCACGCTGGTTTGGATGATTCGGTCAAACAACTGGTCAAATTAATGGAGAGAAATTCAGCTGACAATTACTTTAGACACAGTGAGCTATCCAGAGTTCAAATTTTTAAAAGTTTGATTATATCTTATTCAATTCAACATATGGCTATAGAATACTTAAGGAATAAAGGAGAATTTTGATAAGCTGCTCTGGAGGATAGTGTGAAGATGTTGAATTTATGATCTAGAGTAGGAGATTAGTAAAACATATTTATAAAAGTCAAAGCCAAAATAGTAGAAAAAAAGTATCGGTATATGTGTATTTATGAGCCTGGCTACTTTTCCTGTATAATCCTAAATCTTTCTAACTTTTAAAATTATATTATTTATATTATCCCCGAATGAGAAATAGTTGAATAAAAATTATGAAAGTAAAAGAGAAACTAGCTAGATGCTGCATACACTAATTTTAATTATTTTATTTTATTTAGGACGACAGTATGGATACAAAATCCATTCTAGAAGAACTTCTTCTCAAAAGGTCACAGCAAAAGAAAAAAATGTCACCAAATAATTACAAAGAGCGGCTTTTTGTTTTGACAAAAACAAACCTCTCCTACTATGAGTATGACAAAATGGTGAGACCCTATTTATTCCAGTGTCTTTATACCATTTCTTTTTCTTAAGGCTCTACAAAGTGCTTAATTATAATGAAACAATATCAGGTTTCTTAGTTTACATGGTAAAAATCAACTCGCCCTCACTTTCACATTGTCTTTTTTTAACCAAGATATAATTAACTAAAGATAAAGGATTTTAAAACATTGGTTAACTTTACCAAGGCAATTTGTAAACCACTTTAGAACAATGGATCTCAACTAAGGGTGATTTTGCCCCCCAGGGAACACTTGGTAATGGCTGGGAGCATTTTTGGTTGTCATAATTGATGGGGTCGGGTTGTCTTCTAGTGGGTAGAGGCCAGGGATGCTGCTAAACATTTTATAATGCGCAAGACAGCGCCCACCATAAAGAATTATCTGGCCCCAAAGAGTGCTGAAGAAACCCTGCCTTAACAACACTGGAAATGGGACTATTTCTATACGGTTGAGAATTCTATCACAGTAGAAATACTGAAATACTGTCATAAAATTGAAACGACATAAAGAGGCTTCGTGGAGTTGAATCTTAATTTCCCTGAGTAGAGTAACCATATGGCAGGTGATTTGAAATGTATTTCAAGATTATCAAACAAAAGTTGAAATGGGTTTCAAGGTTATCAAACCAAATTTGAAATGGGTTTCAAGATTATCAAAACCTGCTGCTTGAAGACTTGCTTTTGGAAGAGTATATGAGTTTAGGTCCACACTCGAAAAATATATTCTGTTGTCATTCGATTTTGACTATTATGGACAAATTGGTCTGGTTCTCACATGCCCATCCCATCTTCCAATCTCCCTTCCAAGCATGACCTTAACTTTATGCTTTTCTGTGTATCGCATGAGGCATCTTATATTTTGTTTTTTAATTCAGAAAAGAGGCAGCAGAAAAGGATCAATCGACATTAATAAAATCAGATGTGTGGAGAAAGTCAATCTCGAGGAGCAGACCCCTGTGGAGAGACAGTACCCATTTCAGGTAAGGGGAAGACAACACTTTAGACGGGTGGCTTGTCTTTCAATGTTTTCTATGATGAAGTCAATATATCAGAGATAAATAAAGATGTCGTGAAATAATTCATTAAGATGATGACAAGGTTTGGAACATCTCCAGATGGGAGTTGGGCAGTTTGCTAAAATTCTATCTGCCCATCTGCCTTTCCTAGAGGGAGAAGAATAAAGGTGAGTATGTCAGCCGCAGTGGCTTGACTTGCCTTGGGCTCTGCCAGTCTCTCTCATCAAACACTGATGGGCATTTCCAATGTGCTACAAGGTACTAGGCAGCTATAGGGAATAAAATACCATTCCTATCCCCAAGGCATTTACTGATCATTGTAATGCAGTGAGGGTGAGTGTTAAGGTGAAGGTCAGCAGAGTAGCCATGGTGCCCCAAGAAGCAGAAGCTTCACTTCTCACTCTAAGAAGTCAGGGAGATTTTCTATTGGAGGTAGGTCGGGAAGGACCAGTGGAGTTAAATAGGCAGCAAAACAAAAGAAACAGCAGATGTCAAGGCACTGATAGGTGAAATAGTATGGCAGCTTTGGAGAGCTCCAAGTAGTCCTTATGAATAAAGCAGCCCTGTGAAAGAGTGGAAGAGATGAGCCTGGAAAGGTAGGCAGGGCTGCATCATGAAGGGCTTTGCACAGCATGCTAGGAGTTTTCATTTTACCCTGAAGTATTTTTTTAAATGGTATGCTATGGAGAATGTGCCTTCGGTACCCTTGGGAACTGGCTTGATCTAAGTCATGCCCTATTTTTATTATATCACGAATACCTTTCTGATCTAATGGCGGATGGACTGCTCTGCCAATGTTCAGACTATGCAGTACTAGTAGTATAAGAGAACTGTGGCCGAAATGAAAACAAAGTATTCAATTACTGAACAATCTACACTTCCCACTTCAAAAAACAACATTACCCAGTTGGGAGAAACCAGGAGAACGTGTGCTCATGGAAGATGCTTCAAATTCATATCACAGGGGCATGGGCTACTCAAAAGAACACAGGCTTTGGAGCCCCACAGAGTCCCTCAACACTGCTTAGGCTTGTGTAACCACGGACAACATACTCGATCTGAGTTTATTTCTTCACTTGCAAAATGGATATGATCATATATTTTTCAGAGTTGAAATAGGATTAAAATATTAAAGTATCTAAGGAAGAGCCCAGACACTAGTAGATATTTAATAAATGGTCTGTACTATTTACCAACAAAAGTTGAATAAACCAGAGGGGGATCTGGGGAAGACAACGTGATCGAACATTTAAACAAGTGTCTTAGGAAGAGAAAATGACTTATACTGGCGATTCCTAGGGTGACACATGACCCAAGGGAATAACTAACAGTAAAAGGGGGGACACGTTTTTACCAAATGTAAGCACGAACTATACAATGATCAGAATATATGAAAATTGGCAAGGATGGCGTAGCAAAAGTAAAGAAAAGTCCACCCCTGAAGATATGTTTAAGGATAGAGCAGATAAACATTTCCAGTTGGCTGTAAAGAGTCGTGTACTAGGTAGGTGATAGGACTAGACACTCCTAAGACACCTGCAATATCTAACATTTTATAATTTTCAAATTCTCCATGGTCCAGGGAAACCCTGCTGTAATTTTCCAAAGTGTAGAGGTGTCTGAGTTAAAACAAATTGAAAGGTGGAGGACAAAAATAACTAGATTTTTTCCATCTCATTCCAGAGCTAATTGATATTACATAAGCAAACTCAAGGTTTCTTCTGGATAACAGAACATTTGCAGTTGCGCCAGAGTGAACTATGATGTACTTATATCGAAATATACCAAATCTTTTCATTTCCAGATCGTTTATAAAGATGGGCTTCTCTACGTGTATGCATCAAATGAAGAGAGCCGAAGTCAGTGGTTGAAAGCATTGCAAAAAGGTAATTTTAAAAAGTCATGAAAGCAAGTCATCGACAGTTCTTTTGAGGCTTGGCGGAGGAAAGACATGACAGTAAAAGAACCCAATGCCAAGAGAGAATCTACTGATTTGCCTACCAACCTCAGAGAATGTGCCATGCTTATCCTCATTTTGCATTCTCATTGTTACATAGGGGAAGTCTGGGGATCAGATTCCCACTCGCCTCTACTCTGCACAGAGCTGGCTATTGTGCCTTCCCAGGAACTGGGAGTAAGGCAGGACACCTGCTGGCTCTCCATCCACTGTACTTGCCTTTACCAGGGCAAAGTCTATATCCTCACTGGGCTTTGCCAGGTCCTATAGCTACTGTACTTCGGATGTTTATAGAAAGTTATATCTAATACTAAGTACTTATCATTTGCCAGCTACTGTATCAAGTATTTGGAAAATATTTCCTTAGGTAATCCTCTTGACAACTCTATGGAAACAGGTCATACTGTTCTCCATGTTTTCAGATAAGTGAGTTAAAGATACATGGCCAGTGTCACAAACCTAATAATGAAGCGCTCATAATTTAATTACCCAAATCCAACTTTTTAACCAGGACAGTATAAATGCTAGGCTTCTGGGAAAGCTCAAGGCCAGAAACTAGTGTTTTATAAACTTAATTCCTTTTGTTTTTTTGTGATTTCTGTAATAATTTCCATTGAATCCCCATTAATATTTTAGTAAAGTTTCTGTTTAATGCCAGCCTTTTCAGGTAAGCTGAGCTGAGTTAAACTAAAGGAATGGTATTACTAAAGCCCACTGTTCATTGAACACCTACTCTGGGCCAAACACTGTGCTGGATGTTTTATGTACATTTTCTCATTTCCTTCCAATGACCCAGCAAAGTAATTATTATTACTGCCATATACTTCATGGAGTCAAGGTTGAGAAGGAGCAGAATTCTCCCATGATCAGAATAAGGAATCCTCAATATGAATATAAAATCAAGAAGGAAAGAACACAGAAGACCAGCCCTCCCCACCTGGAGACTCTTCTTAAACTATTCTCCACTAAGACCTTGAAGGTTTCTCTGCTGTGTTTTAAAAGAAGATAGCTTGCTGCAGATGCAGTATTACACTCCAACAGTAGAATTTCATTTCTTTGCATCTCTTTGTCCTGTTCTCATGGATTTTAAAATATGCACATGGTCCTACAAAAGTAGCTCCATAAACTATTAATTCTTTAGTGTAAACAGGTCAGTCATGAAAGACAAAGAAGGGATGAGAAACTGTTCTAGATCAAGGCAAACAAGATCATTAAATGCCATGTGTGATTCCGGATTGGATCCTTGATCAGAAGACACTGAATGATCATAAAGGTTATTATTGGAACAATTAGAAAAAAATTGAATATGAAAAATATATTAAGTAATGGTATCGTATCTGTTAAATTTGCTGAATTCGATAATTGTATTATGGTTACATAAGGGAATGTCCCTGTCAACAGAAGTTACATGCTGAAGTATTTATGGGTGGCATTATTTAGGACATAATATCTATAACTTACTTTAAAATGGTTAAGCAAAATACAATGATAAAAATATATAATAATAATAATAATAAGTATGTACGTACAAAGAAAGATAAAGCAAATGTGTCAAACACTTAAAAACTGGTGAATCCGGGTAAAGGGTATATAGACATTCATTGTACTATTCTTGCAACTTTTCTATAAGTTTGAAATGTTTCAAAATAAAAAGTGGGAGGAATGTATATGTTTATTAGATATTCTTTTCTTTTTGCCAAGATTTAGTTCTACCCTCAGCTTCTTTCTGTCATAAGAGAACACCATGTATTGTAACCCACCAACTTCTTTGTGGATGTGTTTCTGAAATCCTAACACCAAGTTGATCTGTATATGCATTTTCTACTAGGTTTTTTTAAAGACTGTCATAGTTATTGTGTTCTCACTATATACATGATTAGACTTTTCTTTTTGGCTTTTTAACTTCTAAGTGAAAGACTCACATCCTTTGGGACCATTTGCTCTTACCCTGGTTGCTGGCAAAATGAAGTTTTCATTGTTCTGTGATAACAGTGCTTACTGAATGTGCTTGTTCTCTTGGGCCAACGTTTATTCATGTTGTGTTTTCTTCCTGCCTGCTCCCCAGAGATAAGGGGCAACCCGCACCTGCTGATCAAGTACCACAGTGGGTTCTTCGTGGACGGGAAGTTCCTGTGCTGTCAGCAGAGTTGCAAAGCAGCCCCAGGATGTACTCTCTGGGAAGCATGTAAGGTGACCCCTCCATAGGGTGGATTATGCCCCATTAGGCAAATTTGCCACATGTCCGAACAGCTTGCCAGTTCAAGAAAACAAGATGTGCCAGATTGGTTGGCATCATGAAATTCTAGTTTCAAAGATGCTATCTGGCAAATGAAGTCTACTTCGAGGGTTAATGTTTATTAAAATAATAACAATAACATCTGCTATTCTTTCACTTCATTATAAATATTTTTTTTAAATTTGAATCCTGATCAAGTAAGGAGATGTTTATTCCTTCTCATAATTCTTCCTGGTTTAAGATAAATTCCAAATAGGTAGAATGTGGTAAACATATCACCACGGTTCACAAACTAAAATTATAAACTGAAAAAAACAACATTTTTAAAAAACATATGTTAAAGGATAAAATTTAAGTAACACTTTTAATCACCATATATAACAAATGACGGATGGCCAAGTTTTAAAAGATATATTTAAAATGGATTGCCTTTCCGTACGTATTTGTTTTCTTAATAACATCAGAGAAAGTAGTGAAGGGTTTGCTTCAAGTGCAATCAGATTCTATCCAGAGTTATATTCCTAGGGAAATCTGCCTGAGACTTTATTTGGTGACAGAAAAGAAAGCCCACTGAGTGGCTTTGAAGGGGTAATGGAGGGAAAGAATTATGTTATTTTCTGCTTGTGCCCTTGAAAGCTATTTCTTCACCAGGATACTTACATAAGGCAGTCTTATATATTTTAGAAGTTTATCATTGTTTAACAACATGAAGTTGTCAATAAATAAAAGAGAACTTATTTGGGTAAGTTTTACCAGCCTGGAAAAAATATGCTTACATTACAATGACTTTAAAGAATTGAATGAGATCAGTATTGACACCTGACAATTATGTTTGTTACTCCTGGTCATTTTACAACAAAATCAATGAATATTCATTGTGTTTTCCATCTCGATTAAACTATACAATGATATTTATTAACCTTAATTAGATCACATTACTCTTATATTCATGAATCACAGTGATTTGATGAACTATACAGAATTTACTGTACGTGGGCCTTCCCTGCACTGTGAGGGGCTGAGGAGTAATGTGTCCTTATGACATTAATTATTTCCCTCGATGATTCTGTCTGTGGTCTGGCATCATTACCCAGCAGGCCAGATTCCAGCTCTGACCTTGCCCTAATTCCCAGAGGAGGAGCAGGAAAAAGGCCAGAGAGAGCACTGCCTTGGGATTATCTTCCTAGGATCTGTCTCGATGCCACCTGTCATGTGTCCTGGGTGCCACCGGCTCTTTGCCAGCCTCTGAAGAAAACTACAGAATGTATATGTGTAATGGCCCACAAGCAGCTGTGATATTGACTATGGGCCTGACTGTAATTTATTACCTTGGTCTCCTCTGCTGAGCTATGAGGGAGCCCATAGGCACTGAATGGAAACAGTTGAGTATCTGTGCTTCCTTCTGTCTCGAAAATGCCCTGGACCACTCTCTTTCCAGGATAGGTGGCATACAAGTAAGTTGACCATATGTCCCAGTTTCTTTGGGGCATTCTCATTCTGCAGCTGGTGAACTGGCATAATGATTAAAAGCCTACCTATTAATGTCAGAAATGTTCTCGTTCGGTCAATAAGCCATATGTCCATCCCACTTCTACGGCATATAATGGCTTCACATTTACAGCCTGGACATCTATCTACGTGTATGCGTAGAAAGAACCAACGATTATCATAAGAACAGCGGGGAAAAAGCAGGGCATAGGTTCGTTCACTAATAAATCAGCTATTTATAAGCATCTTGTATGAGCCAATCAAAGATGAATCGGACATGGATTCTGAATCCTAGGGTCATAGGTACCATACAAAGGATTAGATATATGCTACTCAAATACAAGGTGGAAATGTATAAATTAATAGTTTTTAGGATTTAGAGGAACTTGAAATTTTCAGGGAAGATATTGATACCAATGGTGGAGGATTGGTGTTTGAGTTGATGTTATACAGAAAAGCAACAGAATCATACTAGATATTGTTTCTAAATTCATTTAATCTGGAGGATTGCTAACATGAGCTAGTTCTTTCTTTTGATTCATAACACTGGATGTTTTGCTTTGTTCTAGTTAAAGTTCCTCCTGCTATTACCTGGTTTTACTTTTCAGATGCTGATCTGCACGTTGCAACAAAGGAAGAGAAACACAGAGCCCCCACCTTCCCAGACAGAGTGGTAAGCCAACATTTAAATTTTTCCTAGTCAAGATATATTAAATAAACCAAGTTGCCAGATTCAAGACTAGAAAATATGGGTTTCATTCAGACTGCTCAGCAAAGAGAGAAAAATCTGTGATCTATCACCAATAGCAATGGCAGTATCAAATAATAATTAAAATACAGAATCGTTTTATAACTGGGCCTCTTTCTAACCTATATGCATATAATCGCTAAAAATGAGTACATGTGAGAGAAATTCTTAAGATGACATCACACATAATAGGCAGCTGTTACTAGCTGTCATTAGTCTCCTACCACCGGCATGGCTAAGACTGTCTCCTGGTGAAGGAATGGGACCCCACAGGGCACTAACAGAAAACATTATTCTTTCTCGCCATTATCCCTTCAAAACCACTTGTGGGCTTTATTCTCTGTCCCTGAATGGAATCTCAGGGAGATTCCATAGTTTTCTAGTCCCTCTCAGATGACATAAATTTCCCCGATTACTAGTAGTCACGGAAATAGCCTCTAAATTGTCCCATTTAGTCAAATATAGGGGGGTAGGGGAAAGGATAAAGTGGGTAAAGGGGATCGAATATATGGCAGCTGAAGGAAACTGGACTTTGGGTGGTAAACACACAGTAGAATATACAGATGTTAAATTATAATGTACACCTGAAAATTATATAATTATATTCACCAATGTTACCCCAATAAACTTAATCATAAATAAATAAATAAATAAACAAGCAAACAAACGAACAAACAAATAAATAAATAAATAAATAAACAAATAAATAAATAAATAAATTGTCCCATTTAACGTTATAATCACACGCATCCAAACATCTTCCCAAGTTAAAACTTTTCCCTTTCACCTCGCTCAAGTCTGCATCAGAGGGAGGCCTGCTTTGGGGGAGGGGTCATGGGGAAGCTGAGATTTTCTGACCGTTTCAGAGTTGGGGCCCAGGAAGAGCAGGTCTAATGAAAAAGAGACAGTCATATGTAGTTGGTCCCATCATGATTTAGTAATGGTGGCTTCTGGGTGAGACAGTTTTCCAATGCTGATTCTTTATCTTATGGGAGACTTTCATGGGTTTCCCACTGGGGTGCACATCTAAATGTAGTTTTATGACAGAAGAAATATCTTGACCCTTAACTTTTGGGTCTCTGGCCCTCAATTTTACTGCTGGGTCAGTTCACCAATCTTGAACAGAGTTCCTTTCAAGATGGCTCCCAGCCAACCCTCTCCCAAGGGGAGTTGGCCTCCAGGAAAATAAACAAAACTTTGACTACTTTGGTTCATACAACTGTATGTGTGGCTTGTTCTTGTAGTACAGGCTGCCGCAATCTTCGTGCTCTGCTTTTTTAGGTTCACAGATATAGCTTTCTTCTCTTAGCCTTCCCAGGCAGGTTATCGGCCTCCTCCAATGCCAAGAGACACATAAAGTGGCCTCCGAGTGGTTCTCTGGAAGCTCACTTGATATTAAGGGAGCATCTCTATCCATCGATCAGCTCTATGGTATCTTGGGTATTTATTTTCAGTTACACGCGTTCACACACACTTCTTTCTAAGTAAAAACAATATTTCTTTGTGAACCTACATGAAGGGCAAAAATAAATCTATTATAATAGGTTGAATTGTGTCCCCCAAATTTCATGTTCACTCAGGATGCGACCTTATGTGGAAATAGGGTCTTCGCAGATGTCATTAGTTAAGGACTGAGATGAGATCATACTGAATTAGGATGGGCCATAAATCTTACAAATGGTGTCCTTACAAGAAGATGAGAGGTTAGAGATACACAGAGAAGAAGGCCATTTAAAGGCCTAGGCAGTGATTGGAATCATGCTGCCATAAGCCAAAGAATATCTAGAACTACCAGAAGCTGGAAAAGGCAAGCAAAGATTCTCCCTTGGCATTTTTTAAAGACTGCGGGGCCATGCTGAAACCTTGATTTTGGACTTCTGGCACTCAGAACTGTGAGAGAATAAATTTCTGTTGTTTTAGTCCACCAAATGTGTACTCATTTGTTATGGCACCCATAGGAAACAAATACAATTATTAAGGTTTAGGGTTTTATTTCGTTATCAGAGATATTGCTGTTTTTGTTTGGCTACATGCTCCAGTCCCAAAGCTTGACAATCATGGTCCCGTAAAACGCCTAAGCGCAATGTCCAGACTAATCTATAAGGCAAATCTATTAGGACAGAAGGTCCATTAGTGGCTGCCTGAGGCCAGGATGGGAATAGGAAATGGCTAAAAATGGGCATGAGAGATCTTACAGGGATGATAGAAATGTGCTCAGACTGGATTATGGTGATGGTTGGCCAACTTGATAAACTGACTAAAAGTCACTGAATTCTACACTTATAAAGGGTAAATTTTATGTAAATTAGATTATACTACATTGTAGTATAATGTAAATTATACTACAATAAAGTTTGTTTTAAACAAGTCTAAGGGCAGGGAATAATTTAGGAGCCAGAAACCATTGCATCTAGTCTCCAGCAAGGAATTCTTTGGGAAATGTGTTGAAAATTATCAGTCAGGCAAATCAGTGGCCAAGGACTGTTTTGATTATAAATTGCCCTAAGGGATCAGGGATCAGAGAGAGTATCAGGAAAAGTATGTGTTTCCTTTGCCTTGTTTTTACAGGAGCATTCAAGAGAGAACTTACTTTACTGAGCTAGGAAAATAAAAATTTGCTTTCTAGCTGTTCTGTTCAGACTTCCTATTAGGGAAATTTCCACTGTATTTATCTTCGGAGAGAACCACCCCACAGCTCATAAATAGCAGCGTCCTGCATAACTAACGTTTCCGGGATGTTAATCCCTGGAAAAAAATCCAATACAGTGTGAAAAAAATAACTTCAGCACTTATAGAAGTTCGAAGTGAATTTTTAATTGAAGTATAACATGTACTTAGAAAAGTGTACAAGTCCTAAGTGTTCAGCTTTGATGAATTTTCACAAACTGAACATATCTGTATAAGCGGAATCATGAAGTATATCGTTGTTTATTGTCTGGCTTCTTTTGTTCAGTTTATGGGATTTGCCCAGTTTTTAGTATATGGTTATACTTTATTCTCATTGCTGTATAGCTTTCAATCGTGTGAATATACCACTGTATTAGTTTCTTATTGCTGTTGCAACAAATTACCACAAATTTAGTGACTTAAAGTGACACAAATTTATTCTGTCAGTTTTGAAGATCAGAAGTGTTAAATGGGTCCACATCACTGTGTTCCTTTTGGGGACTTTGGGAAAATTTATGTCCTTGCCTTTTGCAGCTTCTAGAGGCTACCTACATTTCTTGGTTACTGGCCCCTTCCTCCTTCTTCAGGGCCAGCAAAGTAGCATCTCTCCTCTCTGATCTCTGCTTTCATTCTCTCATCTTCTCCCTGATCTCTGAACTTGCTGTCTCCTTCTTCTAAGGGCCCTTTTGATGACATCGGGCCTACCCCGATAATCCACAATAATCTCCCCATCACAAGACCCTTAACATAATCACATCTGCAAAGTCCCTCTTACCATTCATTATTTAACCTACTACAACCACAATATGTTTATTGCTTTAACCTTTTAATGGGCATTTAGGTAGCCTCCACTTTTCACCTAATTGAAATAATCCTGCTATGAACATTCTTTTACATGTCTTTTTATTTCACTGTTGGGTATGTATATAGAATTTCTAGATCATAGGGTATGTGCACATCCAGCTTTAGCGGATTCTGTAAACAGCTTACCACTTCATACTCCAACCAGCAAAGTAGGAGAGTTCCAGTTGCTCCAAATCTTTGCGAATGCTCAGTAATACCCCTTCTTTCCCTCTTCCTCCCACTCTCCCTCTCGTCCTCCCCCTCGCCCGCCCCCTCCCCTTTCCCTTCTTTCCTTCCCTCCATTTTAAGAGTTAATGTACTTTGCTTGCTGGTTACCAGTACATGAATCTGTGCCTCACTGTGATATATTAAAATCTCTTGTCTTCCAAAGCTGAAGATTCCTCGAGCAGTTCCTGTTTTCAAAATGAATGAACCATCTTCAAGTAGCACTGTAGCCCATGACAGTGACTCAAAGAAAAACTATAGCTCACAGCCGAATGTCAATATGCGGTACACTCCAAGAGAAGACTGCCCTGACTGGTGGCAAGTAAGAAAACTGAAAAGGTAAAACTCAGCTTTTTGTCTGGCTGCCTAGCATGTAGGATAGACATCACGCCATCGCCTTGGACCTCAGCATCAAGGCCACTGACGCAGATCTTAGCTAAGATAAGGCTGCCCTCTCAGAAAACGTTCAGTGCTTGAGCCAGAAGCCAGAAGCAGCAGCCCCGCTGGGAATGAGCAGCGTGACGTTTCCATTTGGACTATCCAATCTAATGATCTGAGGAATACTCGAGCATTTTATTCCCTATTTTCTCTCCCCCTTTTCTCCAAATAACCCCACATTCCAGAACTCCAAATCTTTAAAATGTATCCTTTATTTGAGAGAGTTTAGAGTAGGCTGACTTTTGTGATGTGCTTTGGCATCACTGGCCAAATGACAAGTAGCATTTGAAGCGCCTCCGCCTCTTCTGACATTAGCTTCCTTGTATTTCATTTTGGGTGTTGAGCAGAGCACACAGCCTAAAGCCAAAATCGAAACTACTTTGAAGGCAGTAACTAAATTGTGTATATCTCTGGGGTCTGTCACCGAGAGGGCCCCGCACTTGATGCTCAATAAATATGGAATTGAATAGCAAGACGACAATATGAGAAAGGGTCGGGTGACCATCGTTCCTTATTTGCTGCCTCATTCTTCCTTCCCATCATGCTGTTCATCGTCTGACTTCTTCTCACCCAGTTATTAGCATCCCTCCAGGAATGTCTTTCCCACAATGGATGCAGAGCATCTCTCTAACTCACCAAGTATCTATTTTCTTTTGTTTTCTCCCTTGTCTTCTCATCCTTTTATTCTTTCCATCCTCATCATTTGTTACCTAAAGCAAATGCCTGACTGTACTAACAATACAGCCACAGGGCTGTATGGAACTTGAAAGAATGTAAGTGTATTCTTGTTGTCGTGTTCAGTATAACGAGCTGCGATACCTTTCTTCCCAAAGTGGAGCTGGAATCCAAGTAGATTAATCTACAGCTGGTGCCTGAGGGCAGGGGTTAATTTGCTTGCAGCCAGTGTTCTTGTGGAAGGAGACAATGGATAAGCCCAGATCCAAGGTGGAGAGATGGCATGTCAGTTTTGCGCCAGGTCCCTTTCCTTCCAGAAGCCCCAGTGATTCATTGAGGGAGGTATTCAATGAAAGCAACTGACCAGTATCCAAATAAGCAGCAGCACTATCGATTCACATGGGGTTGCTGCAGAGCTATCGACTCGCAGATCCTATCTTTATTTAAAATGATCATATTTTTTATCATGGATTTTTGCATGCATTTTTACTTCAAAAATATTTTATTAAAACATGATTTATCTTGACTACTGAATTTTTTTGACACCCCTTTTAGATTTTGCATCCAATATTTAATCCTGACTCTGGATTTTTCCCTAGAACTTCAGAAAGCTAGTTATCTGGACAAAGGGTTGAATAATCACTTCTTAGCTTGAGCAGCATTGCACCGTGTGAGCGAATTGTTATAATTGCTAAAAGGTCCTCATGGAGCTGCTATTTTAAAAATGTAGCCATGATTTTCAGTTCATATAAGTAGATAATATTTCTTATCAACTTTCTGTCATTTATACTATCTTCGCTGAGCGCTTTTTCATCTTTATTTTTTTCCGAGTAGTCAAATAATTTGTGCTCCTGTTAAAGCATTCGAATAGTGCAGAATCTTCAGTGTATGTGCCTCTAAAATGTTTTCTATGCACATGTTACAAATATAGAGAACTTAAAAATCAGTATTCTTAAAGACCACACAGTCTTTTTTGGCACTTGCCATTTTCTCTTAATGTCTTGAACATTTTCTCCATTTCAATACCTGCGCGTACACTGAATTATTTAAATTTAAATGTTGCAAAACAACAGAATTTACCATCTTAGTCATTTTTTAAGCATACGGTTTTCCAATGTTAAGTACATCCACCTTGTTGTGCAATTTGCCTGTTTCGAATGTTGATATAGTATTCTGTTATATACAGAAACCTAATGCGCTGTTGATGGCCGTTCTCCATATGTTCTAAGAAACAACAAAAAGGCTAAATAATTTTTTAGCATTTTTAAATAAGAGTTTTCTTGTGAAGCGTTGAAGTATAAAAGCTCTGCTAGTGAGCAAGGCTCTTTGGGAAGGCGGAGAGGGAGGCACCTCTGGAAAGTGAGCCAGAGAGCATTTCCTTATTAAGGAAGCTTGTCGCTATGAAGTGTGGTTTTGAATAAGAGCCTGAGATATGAAGGCAAACAGGAAATAGGTCCTACATTCCAAATAAAACAGCCTTTGAATTTGGAGAGGTAGGCACTTCCTCGTGCTCTTCTCAACACCCAAAATGAAAGAGAAAATGATGGATGGCAAAGGATGATGAAAATTTCGCCGATCCATCTGTGCCCACATGGTGTTGAAAATTCAGTGTTTTCAAGACTCTTAACCGCAATCACAACATTAAAGAAGAAAATAAATTATTTTAAAATGTAAGTGACAGAACTCTGACGTATCTATTCAGAAAATCAGGACAAACCCAATCAGGCTGATTTATTAATCCAAGTCTTCTACTGTTTGGGGTTATTATAAGCTATTAACAGTTCACTTTTGTTTAGGGATACTGTCAAACTACTGCTTAGTATCGAGGTCCCTGCAAAGATGAAAATGTGAAAATGACTCATTAGCTTAAATTTCAAACCAAGTGAAATGTATGGGTCGAAATGTTGAGTAAAGCTAGAACATATCTAGCAAAATTACTTTTGGCGTTTAACATTTGTAAATAAACATAAATTTACAAAAGATATCTTTTTTTTCTTTTTTTGTAGCAGTGAAGATTTTGCCTGCAGTAACCAAAGAGA
The DNA here is from genome assembly GCF_000151845.1 of Pteropus vampyrus. Classification (NCBI taxonomy): domain Eukaryota; kingdom Metazoa; phylum Chordata; class Mammalia; order Chiroptera; family Pteropodidae; genus Pteropus; species Pteropus vampyrus. The sequence goes on from NW_011888862.1 coordinate 4,546,448, forward strand.
AACAAATGTGAATCACAGCACATCAAAGATGTCATGGTATATCGAATTCAGATAGTCCTTCATACCCGAGATTTGCTTCCATTTGCAGGAAAACTAACCAAATTTGCAAAAATTTTGCAACTAGACTTTACGTTTAAAGTACATATAAAACCCAAAAATCCGTGTAGTTTGCTTCTCTGAACCTTTAAGTTGGTCTGAATTGATGACTTGTGGGTTAATATTTTCCTTGCACTAACTTTTCCTACCCATCATTTGTGATATACACTGGTGTTAGCATGGACATGAATCTACCTAGCTCAGGCACATCTAACAGGAAGAAAAACAACCTCAGTTGAATAACTCTAAGAATAACTGTATACAACCGGAGATTTTTTAAACTTTATTCTACAGCTGTCCCTGAAGGCATCTTCATCTATTTCATGAGCCCGGTCTTCTGAGACACTCAGAGAAATACACATTCCTGGGAGCCTCCTGGGGACTTCTTTTATCAAACAGCCAGTTTATCATAAAACGGGGCATGAACTTAACTTTCGAGTGATTCTCTCTTTACTTTGCTGATATCTTCCCAAGTTCAAAAAGAGAAACCTAACATCTAAATTTTACTTACGGGATGAAAGCAGAGTGGGATGTGATATCACACTGCTAGGTATTTGCATTATTTCTTGGTGGTTTTTGTATTTCTATTGTTTCTTCTCTTCTTCAGGGGATTCCCCGAGTCGAGTTCATCTGAAGAAGAGGAAAACCTGGATGACTATGAGTGAGTTTTTAAAGCCCTCTGCGTTCCTCTAAAACTAGACATAGATGTTTCTATTCTGTTCTAAAAGCATCAAAACAGATGGCTCAGACTCGCTCAGGAGGATGTATTACATGGGTAAACTCATGTAAGGTTCTGGGCTATTTATCTGGATGAAGGATGACAATGAGCTGGATTGTTACTAATGAAAATATTTGTTCTCAGTCTGGACTATCTAAATTAACTGCACATATTCATTAGATTTATCTCTTCACTTTGTCTTCATAGATACAGCATATAATATTTCTGCTGATTATTTCTTCCCTAAAGAAATAATCCCCATCACTTTACTTTGTCTTCATAGATACAGCATATGATATTTCTGCTGATTATTTCTTTCCTAAAGGCTTCTCACCAGGGTGATGTTTGAAGGCTTTTATTAGTATTCAGTTCCATTTTTGAACTTATTTATATGCAGCAATTGTACAAGAGAGCATAACTGAGACTTGAACATGACAGCATTTATGTTGAAAGATTTCTGTTCCTAGGGTGACCTTAGCATTTAACATACAAATTACAACACTTTAGAGAAAGAGCATGCTATTAAATATTACACCTAGACACGAGGCATAAACTGGACTCTTCTAGGCAAATAAGAATGTGTGATCACCCCAACTGTTTTGACACAGGCTGGTCTAAGTGGCTGTTAAGGTCCTTTCCAACATCTAAGATTCTATCATTCTACAAACAAGGATGAATAAACCTCCTGAAGTTGGTATTAAGGAGAGGAGGGAGCAGCAGGGCATGCAGCTCCTCTCAGACACCTGTTACCCAACGGCAACCAATTTGCTTGAACACTAGGATGATGCGTATTTCCAGTTCTGTTGTTGTACGAGTGTTGTTATTAATTCATTGTCTCTAAGTGCAATGAGAGCTTCTAAAAAGCTCTCACTTTTAACATGTCTCTGTTTTGATTCTTCCTCTTCTTTCTAACCCAGCCCAGCCCTTAGGCATACCTGTCACATTGATAGAGATGTGCTGTACCTTCCGCCCCTCTGCAGCGTGGTCCCTTCACCACTCTCTAGCTTCCCTTTAGCCCTATCTTCTTCCCCAACACCAACCCTTAGGATGAAGACATAAAAGACTCAGACCAGCACCAAAATTATCCGAAAAGAATTACACTTTAACTAATGACAAAAACTTAAACCAACAGAAGTGAACACCTAATCATGGATTTTAGTCTTTAGCATTTAGATGGACTGGAAATCTTTCTTTGGCTCCAAAAACCCCAGATCTGACCATATAGACAGTCTGTATCTCCATCATTTCTAGATTTCAATGGTGTGTGAGAGCTGTGCATTGGGGCAAATGATCAAGAAAGACCCGCCTTCTTAAAATCAAAGAGGTCAGGACCAGAAGGCTACATGATCTGAAGCTCAGCATCCACACACCATGCTTGGTGCCTCCAGCTTCCTGCTCTATCAATGTTGCTGAAGCATCTGTTTTATGGCCATAAATTCATGAGCAACTCTACTCCATTCCATTAAAGAATGAGGCACCGAGGTTTAGATGGAAAATTATGTGTTAGGACTAGGCCTAAGCCTCTGCTACTCTGACATTGAAATGCTGAAATATTTTTTTTAAAACAAACAGAGCTGGGTCTCAACAAAATTATGATACAAACACAATGTTTGTGAGTGTGTGTGTGTAGCGGGGGCGGGTTACACACAATCTCACCTCACCTCTCCAGGCCTTTCTCCTTATTTCTGATCATCCCTTTCTTCTATATCCCATAGGCTCGTATCCTGGATCCTATTCTCTGACAGAGTATTTTGATTAGCTATGATTAGCTTAAAATATTAACTAATAAGAGTTAATATCTCAAGTGTTAATTACATAGCCTCTCTAAGAGTAGAGTTAGAAGAGACTTTCAAACTTATCAAGTTTAAGCCTAATTTTACAAATGCAGAATTCCATGGTTAAGAGAGACTAAATGGCCTGTCCAAAGCCACGCAACTACTCATTACGAGTTATGTCTAGAACCCAGAACTCCAAGCTGGCACATCTAAGGCTCTTTCCACTTCATTGAACTGCCCCCCTCCCCCCCATCTAAATCACCCTCACCCTCCTCGCGTACTTCTTTCATCCTCAGGTGTTATCTTCTAGCCAGAGGATCCTCCCAAGCCCCCAAACCCATGCCCCATCCCACCTCTCACCCTGTTCATTTCCTTAGAATGATATTTTGGCCCAAACCCAAAGGCTACGGATATCGTTGATCTCACATGAGAAACAGCTCTGTGACCTGTTGAGCTTCCCGTGAAAATTAAAATGTGATGTTCTTGGCTAACTTAATAAAAAGGGCTATATTTAAAGATGATAGTCTATGGCCATGCCACCCTGAACAAGCCCGATCCCGTCTGATTTCTGAAGCTAAGCAGGGTCGGGCCTGGTTAGTACTTGGATGGGAGACCACCTAGGAAGACCAGGTGCTATAGACCTAAAAATAATAGATAGATAGATAAATAAATAAAGATTATACCTGGCTGTCTCACATCATCTTCTTCTCAGTTCACTACAACTGTCCCTACCTTAACATAACCATAGATGCTTATCTATTACTATCCTGCAAATAAAAATATTGTTTTGAAAAGCGTTTGCTTTGAAAATAGATGCTATAATGCATGCTTCCATTGGATTATTAAAAGAGAATTCTAAGGTTGAAACAAAGGAACTTTCATCCTTGACAACCCCAATTTATCCACTGGAATAAACTTCATTGATCTAATGTCTGGCTCTCATTCAAAATGATGAAATGTTGGAGAATTTAGAGATCACCTAGAAGGAAGCCAAAGGTTCCTAAATGCCAGCCTATTTAAAAATACAGATCTGCAGACCCCACGCCAGAATCATAATTGGGTGATAGAGACTCAGGAATCTGTATTTTTGTAAAGCTCCTCGGGTGATTCTCTGGAACAGTCAGGTGTAGAAACCTCTGATCTAGGCTAATGCCTCATTTTACGAGTTAGAAAACTAAGTGACAAGTTATGCAATTAAAAATTACTAACTCTCAAAACAAACAAACAAATTATTAACTCTCACATGTGGAATTCTTTCCTATTGCAGCTGGTTTGCGGGTAACATCTCCAGGTCACAGTCTGAGCAATTACTGAGACAAAAGGTAAATAGTCTGCTCTCTACCATAGCCTCTAAGAATCTTTCTATTGTTGGGCTCAGAGGGTAATGAACTTCTTAGAAAAACCTTATTGCTAAGTATACAGTTACATCATCATGGTGTCGGTAGTCCAGCCTATGACTTACCAGGCCCTTCAAATATAGCCACTTCCTCTCTTTCTGTTATCTATTACTGGGTAATAAACCACTTCAAATCTTAGTGGCTTAAAACAACGAGATTTATGATTTCTCACAATTCTGTGAGTCAGCTGGCCCAGCGGTTCTCCTTCAGATTTTGTTTAGGGCCACTCATGTGGCTGCATTTAGCTGGTGGATGCAGTCACGGGGCGATCGGGTTTAGCTGAGGCAGTCACCTGGGTACCATCATTCTTTTCCATGGGGATAACTTGGACTTTCTCACAGCATGGTCATCTCAGGCAAGGTTGAATCACTTCTCGGATTTTTGGCTTAAGGTCAAGCGTAGTATCAAGGCGAGGGGTGAAGAGAATGAGCCCTGAAGTTCAGTGCAAGCAGTTATGGAGTCTCTGCTTTTATCATGTTTGCTAATGTCCCATTAGCCAAAGCAAGTCACATGGCCCAGCCCAGAGTCAATGTGAGAGGGGACTGACTACAGAGAGGTGATTTATTGGGGCCATCTATGTCAACGGTCTATCTCAACTCTGTCGTTGCTCGCTGGCACCTAAACCAGAATAAATTAGATGTACTAGGGAATAAATCCACATGACTCTGTTATTAATTGGTATAGAATTATCAATAGCAAACTCTTTTGGCCTACAAAATGACACTTTGATATAGTTCAACCTAATAAAACAAACCAATTATCTCTTTGAGGGGTATTAGTGAACATGTGATGACTTCACTAACTAACTCAGAGTTTTCCCACATTTCTAATTTATTATATGCTCTTTTTGAATCTGGATCTGCTTAGAATTAGCACAAGATATTAAGAAAGATTTAAAGAAGACATTAAGGCAGACAAGTTGAGCACAGAACTTTAACAATTTGTTCTGCATCTTAGGTTTTCTAAAACCCTTCCATGAGCATGATACGATGATATGTGGTTTTAAATTTTCTTTCTGAAAGATTAAAACATTAGGCTTGCACAAATATAAAAGAGAAAATTATCAGAGAGGGTTAAAAATCTACTGGAGAGGAATGGTTGAAGCATACGGGATTAATCTATAAAGAAATAGTGAGAAAAGAAAGAAAGCTTAACTGTAGGTCCCCTTCTGTGTCAACTGTTGGATAATCTCTGCCATCAATGAGATTTCAAGTGAATCTAAAAGATCTATTTTCCTACCACCTACCAGAAAAAATAATTTTCAAAGATAATGAAAATATTTTCTGTTCCTTTCACATTTTCCTTCCTTTTCAGGGAAAAGAAGGAGCATTTATGGTTAGAAATTCTAGCCAAGTGGGAATGTACACAGTGTCCTTATTTAGTAAGGCTGTGAAGTAAGTATGAAATGGATTTCATTTTATCTTCTTGTGTATTCTTTGAGTATGCTACTAATTTAGTCATGTTTTGGGATAAGACACCATCTTTAAACTCTGGAATTTTGGATCAAAATATTTCTGTTGAATACGACCATTTATAGTGGCCTTTTTCCCCCTACTTCCAAGAGGCTGTTCTCAAGTGATTCTCTCAAGCCCATCCCAGGCAGCCGCTGAGTGCCCAGGGCACAGCACACCTCGGTGAATGCTTGTTAAAGGAATCCTGGGCCATTCCCCTCAATTCAGTCCTAAACCTAGAAAAAGAGAAATAGCATTGGGGACTCTACCCTCTGGGCCTTCGCCACCTGCTGAGCTGGAAAACCTACTGTGTCTTCCCGTGGGACCAGAGTTAGCAGAAAATTGAATAAGTGTAGCTGTGTTGCCTCGATAGCTTCTTTCTAAGGTGCTGTCCTCTACGTTGTTAAGAGTTCTGATTTGAAGCTACACTTTCGGGTCCAAATCCTGACTTTACCATTTACAAAGCTTTATGACATTGAGCAAGTTTCTTAACCTCTGTGCGTCAACTTCCTCATTTGAAAAGGGGACATAGTAACGATTATTACGTTCTATGGATAAAATAAATGAATTCGCATATTGGATCAGAACAGTACCTGGCACACAGTAGGCACTTAATAAATTAATAGCAATTACTATTGTTGTTGTTGGGAGACAGTAATTCTACCTGCTCCACTACCCCTATCTGAACACTTGGGCATGCAAGACCCCCACAGTCGTCGCATGAGAGTCAACAACAAGTCAACGTTACCAACGTCAGGATCCCCCATCAGAGTTTTACAAGCCACCCTCACATTGGCTGTTAGCTCTTTTGTTCATTCTAATCATCCTGAGAAGCAAATAGAAAGTTGTTTTTATTTGCACCATTTTACAAACGAGGGGATTGAAGTTCAAAGAGAGTTGATGAAGACCCACCCACAAAGTTAATAAATGACTCACTTAAATCTGGGCCTTCAACAGCCAAGTTCATGTTCCTTCAACCACACTCCTGTGTCTACACTGAAACCCCCAATATTTTGGAATAAGAATCTGGCCAAATCTTGATTAGGACCATTTGAAAAAGATATATATTTTTGTGTGTGTGCAATGTACTTTTAATGGTTGGAGTGAATGATCTTTTGCTTTGGTGCCTTTTCCATGTGCCTTGCCCTGTGGTGTGTTTGTATGTGTGTGTGTATATATCTATATATACATGTAGATATATATGTGTGTGTATATATATACACATAGATATGTGTGTGTGTATATATATATATATATATATATATATATATATATATTTGTAATAATTAAGTGATTAAAAATTTATTTTGAGAATTTTTTTATAGAGTACCTACCTCCGATTTGAATAGGAGGTACTCTAATCAGTCACCGGGCATTTTCTAATGCCAGAAGCCACATCCCCAGTGCATCTCATGTACTAGGTTGCATATCTAGATGCTGGCTGAATCCAGACTCGTAAGAACCGGGAGAAGACTTGGTTCACTAAATATAAAAAGCTCTGGCCCTGCAGTTTCAGCCAAACCTGATATCAGAAGTTCTAGTCAAGCTTCTTGACACCAGATTCCTTTTTGAAGGTGGCCAGGTAGAAAAATCAGCAAATGGATAAGGAATCCAAAAAAAAAAAAAATTCCAAATCAATGAGTACAGAAGCCTTGTATTATGAAACAGCATTGATGGGCTTGAGTGAATTTCGTGCTGAGACCAAGAGCTGATTAGCCATTTGCAACAAGATAGCGCCCTTTCCTTTTATAACTGCAATTTTAACTAAGCTGGCATAACAGCAATTTATTTATTGTTTTATGTGCCAAGCACAGTGCAAATTCTCTCTCTCTCTCTCTATCTTTGTAACAACCAAATGAGGTAGCTAGCAAGCAGTAGAACTGGACTCAAAGCCCAATTTTTGACCACTGTGCCATACTCTCAAATCGAAGACAAGCATATTATTCTTGATTAATCTAAGTCAATGTGTATCAATTCACCACTATTTTCTAAATGTAGAGCAAAAGAAAAAAAAAATGTTTTACGTGAAAAGGTACAAGTTCACATGAGGGATTAAAGGACAGCCCCACCCACTCTATCCTGCCTCCTCCACACACCAGAGAGCCTCCTACCCACGCTGTAGGTGAGAACACCCACGGCATAATCACCTTTGCCTTCTACATTTTAATCTTCCTTATCATCCTGAAAAGGAATTGATTTTCAGGATAATCATCCTGAAGAACTGCAGGGCTCTCAATCATCAGAGGAATGTTCCAGCTTTATATGTACCAAGAACAGTCTAGAAAGTTGGAATTTTATTGTACATGAATTCTGTATGTGCACAAAAGATAAGCTGAATTCAGAGAAGAGCCCTCTTCCATAATTACTGACTGTCATGGATACCTCCAGAAAACACCAGATGGCAAGACTGAGAAAACTTCCCTGACTTCCCCCTCCAAAATTTGCAAATGCACCGAATTATTTAACCATTGTTTAATCAAGCTTCAATTGTTTAAAACATTCTCACATTCTTTTTTCCTTAATAGTGATAAGAAAGGAACTATCAAACATTACCACGTGCATACAAATGCTGAGAACAAATTGTACCTGGCAGAAAACTACTGTTTTGATGACATTCCAAAGCTTATTCACTATCATCAACACAATTCAGCAGGTAATTTATTTCACTTCTTCTTTTATGGATCTTTGCTGATAAATATCAATTTTCTTGGATACTATCGATCCCCCTAATATCCTTAATTATATGGAGAGACGTGAAAGTAAGAAAAAAAGTGCTCTCAAGCCCTATGCCTACTGTGATTTTTAACCTACATTTCCTGAAGTATAACGTTATACACACTATAATGTCAGAAAAAAAAAAATTGAGTTGAGTGACTTAGAAGTAGAGATTCTCTTTATAAAAATATTTGCAGGTTTTTTCCTGCCTATAGAAGTTGATTGCAAAATTTAGACATTATAGAAATGTCCATGGAGGTTCTCTCTCCAGTGATATATGAGTTGGTGTCTGCTCTGACAGAATTATCTTCTATGCTGATAGTAACGCTTATTATCCATTATACACACACACGCACGCACACGTGATATTTTTACTGAGATCATTCTACACATACTACTTTTCAGCTTGTTTCCCTTACTCAATGTGTCTTAGAAGTCTTTCCATGCAAATATGTACAGCTTACTTTGGTCTATTGAGAATTCTCTTACAGAATTACTCCATAATTTATTCACCTAACCTTGTATTGATTAGCAGTAGGATCATTTACAATGTTTTCCCATCACAATTACTGTTTCAATGCACAGTCCTGCACACATAGCTCTGTGCACCTGCATGAGTGTTTCTGTAGCCCAATTCCCTAGAGATGGCTTTCCTGAGACAATGGTTAAGAACATTTGAAATTCTGACATCATCAAATGCTTTTCAGAAATGTACACTCCCACCAAGAGCAAGTTTCTTCATCCTCACCAACACTGGGTACTATTTCTCTTTTTAAACTTTGCCTAATTGGCAAAAATGTGTATAGAAATCCCTCCTTATGGAAATATTAACTCATCTCATTACAGTAAGCATTTTGCATACACGTATCACATCATCGTGTTGTACACCTTAAAGTTATATAGGTTACATGTCAATAACGTCTCACTAAATGTAGAAAAAAGTTTTAAAAAAAGAAAGCCACCCTAAGTGTCTTTTCTAGACTAGTGCCACTTACAAGCAGTGACTGGATGAATTCCAAGAGTGAGAAAAAATAAGCTGTGGGCTCAGTGTACAATCTGCGAGCTGATTATGTGCACATGAGGGAAATGGCCTCACTCCTGGCTTTGATTTTGGTTCCTACTTGTATTTTTCCTTCGTCCCAATTTCATAATTGTTTAGTTTAACCTGTAGCACCTCAAAAGTATCCCTTGGAAAGACATCTCCAAGTGGAATGACTCCCCTCCAGAGAATGCACGAGCAACTCCGCAGAGTAAGAAGAAAACAGTAAAATGTTTATTTCTATTTGTTTTTTTAAACCTAATTCTCTTATGTTTTCTCTTTGTGACTACATTTTATGATTCACATACTATATCAATACAGCAGCAATTGTACATGTATATATTTTGGAAGAGCGAACTAAATTTTTTTGCCAATTAAAGGTGCACGATTTAAAACATTTGGATACCACTCATATAAAAAGTAAATAAATAATATAGAAAGATGAAGGAGAGGAAAAGGACACGTGTGATAGTTCTCAGGACTGGAAAATGTCACACATTTAAAGCAAGAAACATTTTTTTGAATGAGTTCTTTCGAGCTGCTATAAATACCTTGATTATTTTAACCCAGCTTTACCATGACGTAAACACTTAAAATGACTTGACCATTAATGTAATTTAGTAATAGGTTTAATTTTTTAAAATGCAAGTGGTTTACTTTTTATTTTGTACCCTTCTGTACTATTTGGATTCTTTACCAACTGTATGTGCTGTGTGTATACGTATTTAAATATAGGACTATAAAAAGATAGCAAAATAAAAATGGAAAATTTTTTAAACGAAAGATTCCACCAAGCAACTAACTTTGAAGTGATTTTCAAAAGTCACATAAAGCGGTTTTACTCTTGAATTTTTGCTTGACATTGAGTTAGTCAAGTCAGGCAAATTAATACAAGTACGGGATGACTACGGTCAGAATGAATTCCCTCTCTGCACCTCAACATCCTGAACTCTGCTTTTTCAGCCACTCTGGAGGGAACATAAGCAGAGGTGTGAACCAATGTGACGTGATGTGATGTGATGTGGTATGATGTGATGATGTGATGCTATGATGCTGATTCCATTGCAGGCATGATCACACGACTCCGCCACCCTGTGTCAACCAAGGCCAACAAGGTTCCCATCTCCGTGTCCTTGGGAAGTGGTATGAATACACCCTTGGTCTCTTAAGATCTATTTCCCACATTTTGGGTTAAAATATGCACATATGGTTAATTTATTGAAAAAAAAGAGGGAAGACAGGAAGGCAGTCCCTGCTCAGATTGTGACAGGGAGGGCTTCAGCTCTAATATATTTATTCATTTTATAAAAACAAATAATAAAAAACGAAAGCCTTTTCTGTCTTCCCAAATTAACTCTGTTATCTCTCCAGCGTTACCAAAAAGAGTATCAAATCTTTCCTCTCATTAGACCCAATCATCGGTTACTAGAAGCCCATTGCCTACCCTTTCTTTCTTCTACTGGGATTCTGTGCCTGCTCAGGGGAGCCAGTTTTCAACGTTGCGTATTTAGGATAATGACATCCATCCAGATCACAATTTGTTTTATAAGAAAACGTAATGATATTTTACCAAGCTAAAGGGCATCGAGCACATTTTGACACCACATCTAAGATGCCTCTGGTTGGCAAAGTGTTTATACTCTGAGCTTCCTATCAATAACTGTAGCTGCTTCAAGACCAATATTGTCCTAGCGGCATTATCATGTGGTTTAATAGGTTATAAGACCATGTCACTAAGGGTTTGTTTTTTCTTTTAAGTGATCAACTTAAAATAAAAAGTCTTGCTCTTCTTCATATTATCAATGTGAAACTCCCTTTGGAGACGAAATCGCTTGGGAAGCTGTTAGCCCCAAAGTTTTATATTCTCATCCTAAAGAGTATCTGTCTTACCTTATTAGGAATCTGGGAACTGAAAAGAGAAGAGATTACGCTGTTGAAGGAGCTGGGAAGTGGCCAGTTTGGAGTGGTCCATCTGGGCAAGTGGAAGGGGCAGTATGATGTTGCCATTAAGATGATCAAGGAGGGCTCCATGTCAGAAGATGAATTTTTCCAGGAGGCCCAGACCATGATGTAAGTTTCTTCCAAGTAATGGCAGTTTAGCCCTCACCATGGGAGGATGTTCATGCTAATGGGCCTGTCTGTAACATTTGCAAGGACTGAAGGAAGAGTCCGCATATCACAGATATAAACACTTAGAAGTTATAAATCAAGCTAATGCGCTAGTAAATAAAATTGGTTCTGTGCTCCTACTTTGACCAATATACCTTCGTGACAAACTGAAAGGCCATATTTGAATTTAAAATTCTCCAGAGTCTTTAGAGAAACCGGTCTCTGGCCCAAGGCCCCCACGAACTCCACCCTGCCCCTTCCCACTCCCACCCCCTGCTCTGTCCTGCACTATACTCAGTTCAAATGTGCAGACACAGCATTCAGTACATCCAAGCAGCCTCTATGTCTCCCACAAACAACTATCTATGTTGGCTGATGATTTTGATTTGGGGCAGGTGCACCAACAGCATGGCTCACTCTTGGGGGAAGAGACTCAAAAAGAATCTACATGGGTCCTGGAAGAGGCCTCAGAACTATACAGACAGGGGTTCCAGAGTCCTCGTACCCCAAGAGTGATAGAGAAAGGATGTATGGGTTCTGAGTGGACACGTCTTCTCGGCCCTCTGGCCTTCCTGCCTTGTGGGGAGGTACATGGTGGAACGAGGAACACAGTGGGGCCTTGTAAAGCACATGCCCAATTTACCTTATTCTTTCCTCACTGGTAACGAAGATACCCTTCCTAACAGGTCTCAGTCCTAAGCACAGTTCTTAATTCTTGGCAATACATATGTGTTCTCTCCTCTCCTCTCCTTCTCTCTCTCTCTCTCTGTCTCTCTCTGTCTCTGTCTCTGTCTCTCTCTCTCTGTCTCTCTGTCTCTCTCTCTCTCTCTCTCATATCTAGGTAAGTACAAAGAATTATTTTTTTTTTCAGTAGAAAAGAAAAGCTTTATTAGAAGCAATAGTACACTTTCAGACGTGGAAACAGGCCTGAGCAAGAGAAGTATGGCTCAAAGTCCACAAAGAATTATTTTAAAGAGTCTACCTCTTCTTGTCAACATGGCGAATCAGATTTTGAAGGGTGACCAACCATCAGGTTTGCCTGGGACTTTCCTGGGTTTGTGCTGAGAGTCCTGTGTCCCAGGAAACCCCGCAGTCTCAGGCAAACTGAGGCAGCTGATCACCCTACTTTTAGGGGACCAATCGACATGGTACGCGAAACAATATTATAGCCGGATTTCAGTCAAAGACAGTTGAAATCACAAATTCTAGCCTGCTACAGAGTAATAAGCCTTTTACAAATTTTACTTAAACATTTACATTGTGTTTACACTCACCTCTCTGAGCACTTTATAAATACGAACACGTTTGAGTCTCAGAAGAAGCCTATGAGGGCTGTACCATTGTCACCTTTGTTTTTTAGGAAACCGAAGCACAGAAATGTTAAATGACCTGCCCATGGTCACCACGCTGGTAAAAGTGGCAGAACAGAAATGCAGAGCCAGGCAGACATTCCAGTGTCCACTTCCTTAGTCACTCCTTTATGAAGACCAAAGGCACCAGGAAAGTCAGAACAATCATTCTTACCACAGTTGCAGAAACATTTGAAGCAGAGGGACTATGTGACTATAAGCCTTTGGCTAGGGCTGGCTTCACGTGTGTGCAACCCGCACAGCCTTGAGGGGCCCCACACTTAAAGGGACTCCACGCTTGGTTTAATGCCCTGGTATCACCATCTTGAAATCCTTAATCATTCCTAAACGAGAATTCCTGCATTTTCATTTTGCACCAGTTCTTGCAAAGTATGTAGCCCATTCTGCTTTTGACAAGTGAACTGTCATAAAACTTGGGAGAGGGCCCTTGATGTCCAACTTTTGTAGGACAGAAAAATCTGAGAGAAACTCCCTTAGGCTCATAGTGTAACCCCCGTGTCCTAGTGAAACTTTAAAACATATTTTTTTTACGAATAGAGGGGCTTATAATCATACAGAATCATAAAAGTCAGTAACAAATCACCTAGTAATAAAGAAAGAGGTCAAACTGTAACATAAGGGGAATGTTAAATCCCACATAGAACAGTCAAACTGAGGCCTGTTAAATGGGGAGTACCAGTTGACATACTGTTCCCACCAAGTGCCCCTCTGGTCAGGGACAAAATTTGCTCAAGGAACAGCTTTTGTTGGGTGATAGATCTTTGTCTCACTCCAAGCCTTCCCTCTGAACGGAGCACTGCTGAGTGCAATGCAGGTCCCTACAGTTGCCGATAGATGCGAAGCTGGGCTCATTGCCCTGAGTAACACGATAAGGCATGCCTGCATGGTTAAACCAAGGAGAAAGAAAATAACTAAGTATTTAATAAGTCCTCAATTATTAAAAAATTGAAAAGTTGACATGTTAAATTTAGATTTCTTTCACACATCTGAACACTAAAGAATCATCCTGTAAATCGATAAGACTAGATATTATGTAATGACAAGCCGATGAATATCGTAACAGCTGACTGTCCATCCATCATGAACTACCAGAAGTGCTATACCATGTGGTTACTATTTTCTAAATATATTATTGGAAAAATAACATAACAATAATGTAAAATGAGGGTTTAAAAAAAAAAAAAGCAAGAAAAATTATGCCTACTCTCATTTTCCTAACATGGCATTTCCATTTTACCTACACTCTTCATTTTCTGATCTGATGTTTTTTTTAGAATGAAATATTTAGATATGAAAGTTAGATGTTTTAAAATGGAAGCGAGTGCTCTTAGGTTGTAGCTCCCCCCAAACTAGTCTTGGAAGTTCTCAAGACGCCATGAGACTCAATGGGATTTCCAAGGCACCAGACCCTTGCTTCCCTGATTCCTTGCAGGAAAGTCGAACACAGCACCCACAACTGCTAAATTTCTGCTGGGGTTGTTGATGTCCAACATGAAGAAGCATTCCTTACCTCCAAAGGCTAATGCTCCCAGAATATATCCAAAACATTTTCCTCTCCTCTGTTCAAGTAGAAGGGGGGATAGTAAAACGAACAAAAATCTGCGCATGATTCTTTTTCAGGGCATCTGGAAAATGGAGTGTGGAAATTCAATACTGAACTTTGAAAATCTGTTGTTCCCAGGAAACTCAACCATCCCAAGCTGGTGAAATTCTACGGAGTGTGCTCAAAGAGATACCCTATATACATAGTGACTGAATATATAACCAATGGCTGCTTGCTTAATTACCTGAAGAGTCATGGAAGAGGTCTTGAACCCTCCCAGCTCTTGGAAATGTGCTATGATGTTTGCGAAGGCATGGCCTTTTTGGAGAGCCACCAGTTCATACATCGGGACTTGGTAAGCAAAGCCATTGGCAGCTCAAAGAAAGGACAGAAAGGAACTCATAGTTTCCACCTTTAGTGATGGATTGGGAGGAACGGCAAAGAGGCCACCTTCACTTTTACTTTGCTCGCCTGTGCCTTGCTGAAGCACATGCCATTTTTGTGATAAAAATCAGTTTCAAAATGAAATACTTGAAGTACAGAAAGAACAGAATGACTAAAAGAAGCCATCAAGATTTATGTAGTTGTAGTGAGTCTACGGCCGTGCCACCCTGAATGAGCCGGATCCTGTCTGATCTCAGAAGCTAAGCAGGGTTGGCCCTGGTTAGTACTTGGATGGGAGACCACCTAGGAAGACCAGGTGCTGTAGGCATAAAAAAAATTTAAAAATAAGGGATTGTAAGCTGGCAAGGTCCTTGCAATCTGAGAGGTCAACCAAGGGTTGCCTTGCCTAAAAAAAAAAAAAAAGATTTATGTAGTTGTAGTGATAAAAATAAAATATTAAAAGCATCAAGATTTATGTAGTTGTGTTGTGGTTTGAAGGAAAAGAGATGGAAAGGAAAGGCTTTGGTCAATTTAGTGTTTCTTGGAACAATTAAACCCAAGTTGACCTTTACTCCAGGAATGGCACAGTGCTAAAGCAGTCATTTAATACAATAACTGAAAATACAAAAGAAACAAACAAAAACCAGAAAGAAATGAAACTTGTGTCTTTGGGTCAGAGTGGGAGGGGCAAGTGTTCTGCTTGGTATGCACTGATGTTTACCTTTAAGAGGTTTTCTTGTGCTGAACAGCAAACACTCCACACACACTCTAGGCAAGTGCCTTCTGAGTCTCTGGTGCCACATTTATGCCTTTAGAGCGCCTGTCACTGCACAGTATCCTAGTGCTGAAGAGGGAGCCCCTAGAACTGATTTTTCCCTTCTCATTGATGAACTAAGTTTTTATGTTTAATGTGTAATAACTTTAGTGTTGACAAGGATGGATGCCTGGGTGAAAACACATATGGGAGCACATTTTCATTTTGAGAAGTTGCAAAGGAAAAAAAAAAAAAGACAAATTTCCAACATTTGGGCCTTTGATAGGCAATCTTAGATTTTGCTGAGAATTCTACTGAGGAGAAGGAAAATGCCAGATTCTGATGTCAAGAGATTCACGGTCACTTTTACTACTTGGTAATTTTGATTTTTCCTCCAAAGGCTGCTCGGAACTGCTTGGTAGACAGTGATCTCTCTGTGAAAGTATCTGACTTTGGAATGACGAGGTAAGCCAGTTCCAAAGGGGCAACCAATAAGAGGGGTCTTTCGATTCACACCTAAATGCCATCGTAAGTGAAGACCTTTTGGGCACTTTGAACTGGGGACTTGAAAACCTGGATCCTCCCTCCATACTACCACTTATGACAACTTATGAAACATTTTACCACATTTCCTCACCTGTAAGATGAGACTGTACTTTGAAAATTATCCAGGGTCCTTTTAAGTTCAACACCCTGATAAATATTTTCTAAACTTACAAATAAATTCCATGAAAGATCCGAAGTATTTAAATATAACATGTTACAGCCAGATTATTTGGATAAATATTATACACATTTTCAACCAAGTCTCCTCTAGCCCTGTCTGTGTTTTTTCTTAATATATGTGCAAATGGGTAGAATGTTAACACTAGGAAAAATTTTCATCGTCACGTTTTTTTCTTTATCACCAAGTAAGGCATGACGGTAGACTCTGAGATTCTCTTGGTGGGTGTTCTATCAACACTTCATGATTAGGAGAAATTGTTTTGATTACGATAGCAGTTTTAAAAAGTGTTCCATTTCCTGATTCTGAGTCCTCATACTATTTAAACCTCAAAGCCAATTTCCGCGATTTTGCATAGGAAATGAAGACATACATGCTCACCTTTCCGATCATCATTTATCAAGTTTCTACTAAATGCCTAGGTCTCGTGGCAGATATTGATATGAATGGGATAGGCCCTGCCTTCAAAATGCCTGCAGTTATTCTAGAGGCAAGTAGGTGTCCCTGACATTGAGACAAAATACAGCTAAAAAGTTGTGCTGACTCAACATAAACTCATATAATTGTGAGGAGGAATGATGCCGTTGCAAAGAGATCTAAAGAATTGACCAAGGCCAGCTCTGGATTTAGCAAGCATGGCCCTAAAACACCATAGGAAGATCTACTTTTTTAAGTCTCCAAAATTCAGTATTAGGAAGTGCTCCTCTTCTGGGACCCCTCAATATTGGCAAGGTGTCCCTTTAGCTGTGTGCTACTTGCCATCACTCCAACCACCATATACTGAGTCACCTGCACTGACATTAGAAGTTCTCAGAATAGAAGAACTTACACCCACCTTTTTCTCGAAGCTGGAATATTGACTGTTATGGTGGCATCCAGAATATACCTCAAGTTCTTTGTCCCTTCAGAAAATGGGACACAAGGTCTTGCTCTGAATAAGGGATCCTAGAGGCCACGCACCCCACCCTTTTGGTCACAAAGCTCTGTCACATCATTCAGATGTCTATGACTTAACTTGGTCCTGATGACTTGAAGGAAGGGTTAAACTGTGAGCAGACCCCAGTCAGGAGTGCCAGTGTAGTTTCTGGGTGTCTTGTGGTGTCTGAGGAGCTGAGGAGGCCTGGGGAGGGAAGTATGGAAGCTGCAATATGTAATCCTAGGAAGGTGTTATTTATTATTACTATTACTAATGTTTCAAAGAATAATTTGCCAAACCAGCTTTCTCTGATGTTTTATATTAAATATCTCTAACATATTTTAGTATGTGAAGTTTTCCTATAAATTGTATTCAAAATTTGTTTCCATAATTTTCATTTCCTCATCTTATTTTCCTATTTCATTTTCCTATTTATGAGTCATTATTTATTTGTTTTTGTGGGCAAAGACATGGGGTTCCCCTCTATTCATTATATACATAGTATATGTTTATTATAAGAAATATAGCAAAGTCAAAAGGAGAATCTGGCCCATACCCCTTCACCCCAGTTTTAGCACTAAGAGTACCTACTGTTAACACATTTGTCTTTCTACACCTTATTCCTAAGTATACTCAATCGTAACACAAGTGCACTTACTGTTTGTTTCCGAAAAAATAATGGAATCACATTATAGATCTATTCTTTTGCACATAACCATATACCATGGGCATCTTTTCATTTTGGTAAATACAGAGCGATCTCATTGTTAAATAGCTGCCTATTGATCTATTGTATTAATGTACCATATTATATTTAATCACTTCTCAAAATGTGGATGTTAAGACTGTTTCCATTTTAATCATTATTATAAACAAGAGTGTAGTGAATATCCTTGAACATATATTTTTATGGTCTTGATATCTACATAGGATATTGTTGTCCACTGTTGTTTATAATAGCAGATGGTTAGAAGCCATTTACATGGTTAAACAAATTATGCTAATCCATAAGCGGGAATTCAGCCATTAAATAGGATGCTACAGAAGAAAATGTAAACATATAGGGAAAATGTTCCCGATATGCCATTAAAGGAAAAATAAAAGCAAACCTCAATATGACAGAAACCCAATTTTGTACAAATTATATATAGAAAAAAGATTGGAAAGTATAAGGCGAAATGTATCTTGCGTGGTAGAATTACAGGTTGTCTTTGGGGTGGGATTCTGAATGATTTTATTTTTACATTTTTGTGTTTTTCTCTATTTACCAAACAGTTTGCATTCAGATTTTGGTATTTTCAAAGTTAGATATCATTTTTTAAAGCTTACAAGTCGTAATCAGCCTCTATCTAAGCATATACATTGAAAGGAAGCAAAAGATGCAGAACACCCAAGCTTTCGGCTGAGACTGGTTGCCTCTCTGTCCTTCATCAGCCTGTACCGCCACGAGGCAATGGCGGCCAGCAGAGGTCTTCCCATTCTGCCAAGCCAAGCAGCTTAAGGTCTGTGTTGATGTTTCCCCCCACAGGTATGTTCTTGATGATCAGTATGTCAGTTCAGTAGGAACAAAGTTTCCGGTCAAGTGGTCAGCCCCAGAGGTGTTTCACTACTTCAAATACAGCAGCAAGTCAGACATATGGGCGTTCGGTAAGAATGTGGCCACACAGGCCCCAGCCCCATTTTGCAAGCTGGCTTCCACAACAGGAAACCACAAAGAGCAGCAACATCCATTTTTAGCAAAAGCCCTGCGCGCTTACAAAATTATTTGTATGGCCCGTGATGAGCAAGAGATAGAAGAGATGATCCTTTACTGGGTCAGTGTTAGGATGTCTGCCACATATTGTATAATTTGCATCCTGCTAGTACCTTCTCATAAAATCTCATAAAAGCTCTTCTACTGAAGATTTTTCAACAGTTTTTATGAAGGAGTCATTGGGAACTAAAACTGAGTTTGCATGAAGTCCAAAACGTTGAAGGGTTTACAATGGAGTCATAGACCTTCGGCATGATAGCAGCCATGATGACTTTTTTGTGTGTGCATTGACCAATTTTGGGAGGCATGCCTGTTGTCAAAACCAAACATGACTCAGCATTCTCTTTGGCCCATACAAGTTTCAACTAGTGCCCTTGTTAAAATTCATCATTTAGATCAGGAGTGAGCAAATCGTGGTTCAGGACCAAATCCAGTGGCCCATTTCTGTAACTCAAGTTTTACGGGTACATGGTCATGCCCATTCCTTTCTGTCTTGTTTCTGGCTGGTTTTGTGCAGCATCAGCAGAGCACAATATTTGTCACAGATATCGCATGACCCCAAAAATCCTAAAAGCCTTCCTGTGTGACCCTTTATAGAAAAAAGTTCACTGACCTCTATTTTATTAAAAGATCTATATTGAAATTTAGTAAAGATAATTAGGAAACAGAAATAATTCTAAATTGGGATTTGGTAGATTTTCTGATATTTTTCTACATCGCGAGGAATGTCAAGCCTATTTACAATCACTGTCAGATGAACCTAGGTAAAATGATCCAAATTATAGTTATAGAATATATTAAATTCAGCTGAGACTCATTTCATGCTTATCTTGGTTCTTAAGCATAATTTGACTTTCTACATGACATTCATAAGATTGCCTCAAAAAACAAAATTTAGCCATATATTTTTCTATATGACACGATTTTTTAAAATAATTATTCCTTTTGTAAAAGTGGTATTGTTCATTGTAAAAAAAAATAATTCAATGTATATAGAAAAAGGGAAAACCACAAAGATAGCATTTTGGTGAATATTTGATGTTGTTTTGTGCTGATTACCATGTCAAAATTAGTTTCAATTGATATGAAACTTATGAAAGATATTTTTAAAAAATCAGTATGCCTACTCAATAGTTACACCTTGTGATTGAGCTAAAAATTGCATTACCTAGTTTGATTACTTATCTTAAGCACCAGAACTTGGCTCCTGTTATTTTCTGGCTGTTTCCAAAAACTAAATCCATTCTGAAATGTGTCCCAATAAGTATATTCAAAATGAACCAGGGCCTCTGCAAGTAATTCTCAAAGAGGAGCTGCACAGATAATTTAAGCACTGAAATTATTCTCGAGATAAGTGAATAGCCTTCCAAAGACAGAGTCGTGAAGGGAGCAACACACTTTTGAATGGTTGTTTTAGAAAGTTCAGTTTCTTTTTAAAATACGGCCACGACAACTTGTAATATTATCTTACTGTAAACATTGTTCATAAAATCTGTAGCTCTAAACGTCAAAGAAGTTGAAGGCAGTACTTCAGTTATGATTCCAGAGCAAACTTCTTCCTTGTTACATATTTCTGGTTTTCTAAGTTTTCGAAGCTGGCTAAGTGTTGAAATTCTCTTGCTTGGCCAGTATGACAGAAAAATGGCCACTGGTTAGAGAGGAGTTAAAATGCCCAGTGCTCTTTTAAGTGCTCTGGGTGTTTTATCCTATTTAATCCTCACAATAACTCTATGATGTGCAAATATCCTCATGTTAGAGACAGGGACCCTGACTGAGA
Organism: Pteropus vampyrus; assembly: GCF_000151845.1. Lineage (NCBI taxonomy): Eukaryota > Metazoa > Chordata > Mammalia > Chiroptera > Pteropodidae > Pteropus > Pteropus vampyrus. The sequence goes on from NW_011888862.1 coordinate 4,566,969, forward strand.
AGGGTAAGAAACTTGCCCTAGTGGTAGAAGGGGGCCTCAAAGGCCACGTCTAACTGGCTCCAAATGCCCGTCTCTTGACCACCATGACCAGAACGCAGTTTCTTAACCTAGAGTCCACGACGCCCTGGATGGGGGACAGTGGACAGCCAGAAATCAAACACCCAAATGCTGTGTGTTCATTTTCCCGAGAGAGAGAGCCAATGGCTTTCATCAGATTCCCAAAAGGATACCTGACCCACAAAATATTATGACCCACTGTGTTGATAAGAAAAGGAGCAATGCTGTCAATGATTTTATCTTTAAATTTTCACCGAAAGGTAATTCGACTGTGCAATGAAATGGTTGCACAAAACAGCCAAGGAAGAGAGAAGGGGAGAGTGAGGGCTTCAGTCAATCACTCCTGAGTGCTGGAGCCAGATCGTGCGTGGGTTGACCGAAGCCCCAGACACTTCTCTGAAGCAGCCTGAGGGTCTGGGCCCTAAGTAGCTCCCTCTGCAGCTGCCCTTGCCATTTACCCATTTACCAGCAAGAACGGGTGTCTGGGTCTCAGGAAACATGGAAGAGAGGACCTAGGCATCGGAGGGGATGGCGCAGACCCACTCTCCACAGTCTGTCCCTTCTGCTAGGACTCATTTCCCAAGGTGCCTTCGCTCTGACCCGTAGCCTTCCTGACCTGGCATGTGTGTAATGTTCATTCATCAAATTCTGTACCTTCTGACGTCCGCTTTCTTTCCCTGCCATCTGCCGGCCGCCCCTCCATGTGCTGCAGGGATCCTGATGTGGGAAGTGTTCAGCCTGGGGAAGCAGCCCTATGACTTGTACGATAACTCCCAGGTGGTCGTGAAGGTCTCCCAGGGCCACAGGCTCTACCGGCCCCAACTGGCGTCAGACACGGTCTACCAGATCATGTACAGCTGCTGGCATGAGGCAAGTGAACCACCTGGGGAAACTGGTGGCCTCATTACTGCCGGACAATGTATTTTTGAGGGGAGGCACCTGCTATAGATCAGATAGAAATGGCCCCGGGCCTCTGCGCTCAACTGTTTGTAATCTAAAACAAGCAATGCTGCTGCCAACAATTTAACAACTTATGTTTAGCACCGTTCTAAGAACTTCATAAATATGAACTCATTGATTAATCAAGAAACACACTATGAGCTCAGTAGTATTATCAAAGCTAAAACTAACAAAAGAAACAGACACTCAGAGAGGTTAAGTGACTTGTCCAAGGTCACATAGCTAATACGAGGCAGGTTGGCTGGTGTCGGGACCCCTGTTCTTAACCACACTATGGGGTCTCTACTCGAGTGGAAAATGTGAAACAGAGAATATCTAACCACATGTTGAGAAAACATAATGGACCCGATTCCATCCTCTCTTCTTACGTCTCCCAAATGTTGAGTAAAAGCATTCCATGTGGGTAGAAAATAAGAGTCTCTTTTGGGTTAGACATAGAGCTGAAATTGCAAGGGATTGATTTGCTCTTGCCAAACGCAGTCTTTACACACACACACACACACACACACACACACACACTGAAAACACCAAGCAGCTTATAATTATACATGTGCAATAGAAACATAGACAAGTACAAGACTTCTTGCCATCACATGTCAGATGGAGAAGAGCAGACGAGGGTTTTTGTGGTGAAGCCCAGGCCTCCCTGGCCCTCCTTGCTCTGGCTCTTGGGCCTAGGACGATACCATCTGCTGGACAGGGGTCCTGACAGGAAGAAACTGCCTCCTTCCCACAGCTGATCCTTAAAAGTATGTGAATTGTGCCAAAATCCATTGAGAGGGATTTGCACAATCCCGATGAAAGTTCTACATAGAGTGAGCATTTTGTACATTTCAGTCTCCCCCTTGTATATATTTTGAGACTTTTGAAAAAACATTCCAATTTATCTTTCTCATACTTCTTCGCACAAAAATAAGCATGTGAGTATATGTGTGTGTTTCTTACCAAAAAAGTAGCAAATTTCTCTCTGCAGCTGTTGACCCTCTAGCAAAGAGCCCACTTTGCTACACAGACCATTGTCAAACTTCTGAATTTCTGCCAATCTGCTAGATAAGAAATGGCATTTAGTGCAGCTTTCATGTGTCCCTCTTTCATTAGGAGAGAGGTATTTTTTTAAGGGCATTTGTATATCTTTCTGAGAATTATGTGTCTTATTTTGCCTCTTTTTTCTATCAGGTTTTTGTTTTCTCTTGCCTTGATTTTAAAAATCAGTTTATAAAGTGATTGTATCTATTTTATGTTTTAACTTGAGAAATTTGACATCTTTATGATTTGTCCTATTCGAGAACAAGCCATGTTTTTCTATGCATTCAAGTCTAATTTATATGTTTCAACAGTGTTTTAAAGTTTTCCTCATTTGGGGATACATTTTTGTAAATATTTTATTTTGGTGTTGTTGCTACTGAGAATGGGGTTTCTCTTCCATTATATCTTCTAATTCGTTATTGTACTTATATATGAAGGCTACTGATTTTGCATATTAATTTTATATACTGCTCTCCTGGTGAATTCCTTTATTATTTGAGTTGGTTTTATCATTGACTGTCTTCGTTATTCCATCTTAGGCCACTAAAGATACTTTTTCAATTCCTAGAGCTGTAATTGTTTTCTCTTTAGTGGAAATGTCTGTGGTGTTTCCACATTTTTAAAGTCGCTAGCTTTAGGACTGAGGAATACATATTTTATATATTTTATCTTTAATCACAACCTTCATAAACTAAACCATTGCTTTGTTGTTGTTGTTTAAATTTAGCTTCCAGAAAAGCGTCCCACGTTTCAGCAACTCTTATCTTCTATTGAACCACTTCGGGAAAAAGACAAGCCTTGAAGAAGAAATTAGATCTGATGAGAATGAATATAAATGTTGGCTAACATCTTCGCTCTTTTTAAGAAAAGTAGCAAGGCACAGATGATGTAATCTAGCTAGTTCTTAATGATATTCTGTGTGCTGTTTGTCTGTTATATTATCTAGAAATGAACAAGGTAGGAAATAAAAGGTTTCCTTGAAATATAGGTCAAATTAGTAGTTCTGTTTATACTGCTCTTAATATGATACTTCCCAGCCTATAGCAGAAGCACATTTTCTGATTGCAACATAAAGAGGGTGTGTACCATGTGTAAAGATTGAACAGAATTGAAAATTCATTTGGTGGATATTTGTTCTTTATATCATCACTCTCATAATTAAATATGCTATTAATGAGTACAGAAATGTGGACATTTGCCTTTATGTTTCAATATCCTCAATCTTTAGCATGCATGAGAATCAAATGGAGAGTTTATTAAACCCACAGAGACGCTGGTAGAGCAGGTCTGAGTGCAGCCTGAGAATTTATATTCTTAACAGGCGCCCAAATGTTCTTGTGCAGTCAGTAGAGGTTTCTCAGGGAAACCTCGTCATGTGGTGGGCTTGGTCAGGTGGCCCCTGATTCAATCCAAATGACAGAATTCTCACCTGATATCCAGATTAGAACAATGACTCTTTATGTCATCATGTACATAAAAACTAAAGTTCACGAATATTATTCCATAATATATTAGTTATGTTTCACATAGAGCAAATTTTAAAAGATGCAAAGGTAAAACTTAGTGCCTTTTTCCTTATCCTTAACCATTATCAATCTTGATTCAAGTGTAACCATGATCTTATATCTGGAATTAAATTGTTGCTTTCAAGTCAGTTTAAATCTTGAATTTGGGCTATGGGGCTTCTGGCCAGTTTGATAACTGAAATTTCTATATCGGTCTTCTATCTTGACACAAAGGTGCAGAAGTGTGTGTTTAGCTTCTCGTGGCTATTACTAAAAGGCACTTTAGCTTTAAAAACCCTTCCTGAAAATGCCCTCCTTCGCGGCCTGCTGCTGAACCCACAGGTTTTCATCTTTTTTGGAGTCCCTCATTGTCATATCTATAAAGTCAAGAAGGGAGAGAGGTTACGTGGAGGGTACTATTGCAATGAAAAGACACCTTAATGAAGCCCTACAACTACTTTCTTGCTGTAAGTTAACAGTCCCCCTTAACAGACATTCTTACCCTTTCTCGTCCGAGTCACGCCCTCACCTCCCCCACCGCCCCCGGCTATTTTGAATGATCTCTCTTAGTTTGTTTCCTGACATTTAAATGATTCCTTTCTTTTCAGCAAAATTGACTTATAATAGTCTTTTTTTTTTTTTTAACAGAGGCACACAAATCTCAATTTACAATGAAATAGAACTTTTAAAATAACCACTAGGGCATTTACACATTCAGCAAGCATTTATTAACATGAACCATATGCCAGGTTCTTTCCTACCCAAGGGGAAAGAAAGAACACAGCCCCACCTCCTTAGTGGACCACAGTCACGTGGGGGGTGCCAGCCTTTGCTATGCTCCCCGATTCTGTCCGCCAGGGACTGCGCACAGACTGTGAAACCCCCAGAGAAAGATCTCGCAGGCCCAGACTAGGTCTTGCTGGTCTCCCCTTGAAGGTCATTTTCTTATTATTTTTATGTATTTGATCTTCTAAAAATAATCTTCTTTAGAATTAAAGTAATACATGCTTATTGCAAAAATTCAAACAATACAGAATTGTCTAGTACGAAAAGAGGTCAAAGCCTGCTTAGAAGCCTGGCTCTAAATATCAGGTCAAGTCTACAGCCATGCCACCCTGAACAAGCCTGATCCCGTCTGATCTTGGAAGCTAAGCAGGATCAGGCCTGGTTAGTACTTAGATGGGAGACCACCTAGGAAGACCAGGTGCTGTAGGTGTAAAAAATAAAAAAAAAAAAGTAAGGTATTGTAAGCTGACAAGGTCCTTGCAATCTGTGAGGTCAACCAAGGGTTGCCTCGCCTAAAAAAAAAAAAAGTAAAACATGCATAATAATTTTTAAAATGCTATTTAACCGTATTTAGTGATGATATCTGGCACTTACTGTTTTAAAACTTTATCCTCCCCTGACTTGGCTAACTAACTGATCCATCATCACCATTATCTCTACAGAATTTAAGAACAAAGTTATCTAACATTATGCTGGTCACCACACAGAGTAAGTTGACAGATTCGGATATTTTAATCTATTTAATCTACGTAGTGGATGCTGTGGTCAGAACTGTGCTGGGGGATCTGAGATACATAAAAGCAGCATCGGGCTTGGTTCCTCACCTGAGGGTGTATGTCATCTTAACAACTCTTTTTAGGCTAATTTTATAATTGCTTGGTTCCTCACCTGAGGGTGTATGTCATCTTAACAACTCTTTTTAGGCTAATTTTATAATTGCTTTGTAAAACAAAGCTGTTTAAGAAATTGGGATACATTCCAAGACTTTTGAGAGGCCAAGGGTCCCAGGCAGTGAGACAGTGACCTAGTCGCAAGTGAGAAGGAGACAGAACCCAAGGAGACCCTAGCACATAAGTGCCCGTGAGACCACAGGAGTGTGCAAATCTAGTATTTATTGAGTGTGTTTTGTGCTCGGCACTACACAGATGTTGTGGGTGAATACAAAAGATTTAAGAGAGTGACATTCAGTTGGGATTTCCACTCACTCCACAGAGAAGAATGGAAGTGAGTTTCTATCAGATGGCGGGAGGGGGGGCCCCCCTCCCGGGTCATGGAGGCCCCGGGGCTACTTTAATCTTGTCAGGGAGATGACGATGGAGCTTGGAAGTGAGAAGGCAACTCTTCCGACATTCTCCAGATTCTTCTCTCTTCTTTAGACTTGTCACCCTGAGGAAGGCACAGGTCCAGTCCAATCATCACTGGGCAAATGACTATAGTGCTTAGATTACACTACTGTGAAGAGGACATCTCATCCTTTATACTCGAATTAAAATAAAGTGAACAGTGTGTGTCATTTTCGACCCCCACAGCTCTATCAGTTCATGTGCTCTGTCCTTAAAAGCCATCCGCGCAGATTCCATACAAGGCTCTTATACTTACTCCTGCCTTATATCCTTTTTTTTTTTCCCAACTCCAGTAACACAGCAGACATTTCCATTTCCATAGCCCTGAAGAGCCGGGGAAGCCAAAGACGTACTTTCCCTATTATTCTCAAAGATAAATATCTCTTTTAGGAAACAGAAGTCAAGTGCTGAGGCAGAAATAAACCCTATAAGTAATGTAAGTGAAGAGGCCCTCTCCTCAGCATGTCTTCTTGGACAATTTTCCTGAACAGAGCCATGGTTCTAATATTTAATGATATTTTTATAACCTCGTACTTTCTGTAATGTGAAATTAACACTTACATACAATAAAACCGCCTCAAGGGGAAATAAAATAGATTTTTCTAAAACGAAGTCTGAACATCATCATTATTTTGGAATCCTGGATTATTTTCTCCTTTACTCAAATCCACGGAAGAATAAGGATTTTCTTCGCTTCTTTCTTGATTTTTCCTGTTAAATAAAGTGAAGTCACCTTAATAAAGTGATGCTAGAATGACACTTCCTCCCTTGGACTCCACTGGGTCCAGGCATCTTTTACATCTCAGCATCTAATCACCGGTGTATCATTTGCATATCAATCCCTTCTTAATGGACTATAAACACCTGCAGTGCACTGGGTTCACTTCCTCAGCCCTGTGATTGTCACAAGGGTTGGCAGAGCATAAGAAACTGGTTAGAATCTGAGCTCTGGACTCAGGGAGAGGGGACTTCTGTGCCTCAGTTGGCCTATTCAGAAAACGATGGCAATTATGCAGAGTCAATGAAATAATACTTGCAGAGCACTCACAGTACCTGGCATATAATCCTCAATGAATATGAACCGTTACTATTATTTTTAAAAACTCACTGGTCATTTAGCCAATAGCCTCATTTCAAAGAGCTTCCCTACTAAAATCAACTTCCAAAGTATAAAGATCAGGGTAGGACAGCTTTGTAGGACAACAAACAGCCTAGGACACTAGGTGTATATCCCAATCTGTTACTCATTAGCTGTGTAAACTTGAGAAAGTTACTTGGCCTCTCTGAATCTCAGGTTTACATATGCATGAAGGTAATTACATATTTATATCATAGGCTTGTTGAGAACATTAATGTATGAAAGCACTGAGCACGGTAGTCGGTCTTGTTTTTCTGTGTACCTTCTGCTAACAGTGCGTGAAATGACGCAGGTGTCCCAAAAAATTTGTTTAATGAATTAACTTTGGAATAGTATCTCATGTGCAAAATTTTAGTCTGTAGAAGAGTGCTTCTCAAACTGAAATATACACATGGCCGGGGGCGGGGGGTGGGGGGTCTTACTAAAATGAAGATTCTAATTCAACAGGCCTTCCAGAAACCGATCATTTTAGTTGGCTTTGGGAAGGGAACTCGGAGGCAAAGAGTGACAGGAAGACACTATATATCCTTCTGTGTTTTTAAATTTTTAACCATATGGATGTATTCTATTCGATACCTAATTTTTTTAAATGAAGACACTTTGGGGAACTAAAAATCTCTATAGTGAAGAAAATTGAGCAAAATCAATAGGTGCCTGTACAAATTCCATCGAGAACATGTTTAAACAACCTGAAGTGTGCAGAGTTTTTAGGTCCTCTAACACATTATTAACCCTAATTACATAAGCCAACAAAAATAGATGATTTCTCAAGATCAGGAAAAAAAAATCTAGTGGTAGAGCAAGACTATAAACCAGGTCTCCAGTGATCTAAATCCTCAATGAACTTGGATCTTCAACTCAAGAACAGATTAGAGGGTGCCTGACCCATGAACTAATGGAGGAGTAAAGATGATTAAAGAGTAGCAGTTTGGAGCAAATCTCTGAGCTCGTTCTTAAATGTTTCACAGTTCAAACCCGTAATCAATCCCTGAGCCCACCCACTGCTGAGTTTGCAGTGCCTCTTGGCAGTGGGGACATGATGCTGTGGCCAGGATGGAGTGTCCCTGGGCATGCTAGTAAATTCCAGGCTGGACATTTACAGTGAGGTAGGGCTTGCTTGGAAGGTGAAGTGCTGATGAAATCTGGTGAATTTCTAGGGGATACATCAGAATATTTGGGAACGAAACTGTCCGAAAAAGTAATTGCCCTGTACAACCTACCACTTAACTGCAAATTTTCCAGTTAGCTTTCCCTAAACCTTTCTGTTTTAGGATCGATGGGTCTAGAAAAGGTCACTTACTTCCTTCGGTCTCTGATCCCGGCAAAGATGAGCAGGACAATACCGACCACCACCAGCCCCATCACGACACCAAAAACAATCAGCCATATGGTGACAGGTGGCTGGTAAGGGGGTTCCAGTGTTGGCTCAATACCCAGAAACTCCAGGCTGTTGTCATCCAGGCGGAAAGCATCATTGATACGGCCCCGGGACATCCTATTCCCAAAAGCAAAACACTTAGGCAAAAGGAACACTTAGGCAAAATAACATGGCGTGTAATTATTTACTCCTTATATTATTGTTCCTGAAAGGATTTTACAGGGCTTATCCTAAGAATGTACACCTTAAAGAGCAATGAAATCAAAGTAGATGAGCAGGTCCAGTGAAAGAGATGAGTTTTGACAATTATGCACCTTTCATATCTTGCAACCTGGATTAGGTTTGGGGAGAGCTTCATTGGAAAATTGGTTGCAAGTATGGAAACACGCAAATGGCTGGCATTTGTTCATTTGTGAGTATTGTGTTGCAAAGGCAAAGGACTTCTCTCCTGTCAGAGTATTTCTGCAATAACTTTATATCAAATAATGGAAAAGGACAATTCGATACTCTTCTACAAATGAATCCATTCCTATATCCAGTTGTATTTTCCAAAACAATATATTAACATTAGGAGGCAGCACCGGGGAGGAATACAGAAAAGGGGCCTTTGACAGTTTCTCAGCATTGGGATGGGACATGGCTGAATTTTATAGATAAAAACAAACAAAAAAAGATGAAGATTATTGTTTTTAAAAAAAAAGCAAAATAACGGTGAAATGGAGAATATTCAAGATCGAAACCTGAAGTATCCAGCATCCCATCCTCCTACCAGATCAGGAGGTCAGAGCCCACCCAGGGAGGGAAAGAGGTCAAAGCAGAATTAGTCATGTAACCGTTGGCAACCTCGGCCTGAAAGTATCTCAAGTCTTTCTGGAAACAGGAAGTTTGAGGTCCCCTGCAGCTTGCAGGAGGGCTGGGCTCTTTCATGGTGATCTCAGCTGGGACTTTTCCCCAAAAACAGAACAAGTCATTTGGAGGCGGTCAGTGAGTCTCTGGGCATGGTTGGGTCATACACCCCAATGTAGATTTCCCAGGCGAACGCACTGCCCAGCAGGTCTTAGTTCTGCCTCCAGAGATGAACAGCAGCTCACGAGGGCCACCTAGTGAGCGTCCCTATAGCGGTGGGTATCAAGCTTTTTAATGTAAGGAGAACCATCTCCATGGATCCATGCTTCACTTTTGCTGTTTTGAGAAACAGCTGAGACAAACTGGGTGAGCTGTCCCTTCTAAACCCTTCCTGCTGCTCACAGCGAGTCCCTCTCCTCGTACGGAGGCTGGCTGACGTCTAAAGGAATCTATTCTGGCCTACTTGGTTTCAGACTTTGCTTAATTAAATCAATGCTACATCCAAGTCCCCATAGCATATGACAGCAATACCTGTCCAAGTCCCTTCTGCACTTAAACCATTTTCCATGAGTGCTGGCCAGACTTTCCTCAGCCAGTACCTTTTGCCTTTGCCCAAGAGCATTCTCAGGCCATAAGGTGCCGCCGTGCCTGCAAGCCAGAAATGCGGGGGAATTCATGTCACCTGCAAGCAGTTCTCAGCCAGTGACTGATGAGAAGTGATGAATAAATACCCCAGCTCTGCTGGGACAATTTGGGTGCATATTCTGTAGTCTCCCAGAATTCCCCAGCAGAATGGAGCTCCAGTTGTCCATAGTGGTAATTTGCTCGCTAATATATCACTTATTATCTGCCTTCCATTCTGTCTCCTGTCAGTGCTTCTTGTGAACACCTCCCAAATAAACTACTTACAATCCAATCCTTGCCTAAGGCCCTGTATCTGGAGGAACCTAAATCAAGACAATTTCCTTGCTATGAGGTTCTCCTGGAATTAAAACTCAAGTTTTTAAAAGGAGGTAAAACATATAAATGACTCAGACCAGTGCCCGGCACACAGTAGGAGCCCACTCAATATTAGTTATTGTTGTATCTGTTAACCCCCTCCATCTTACATAGTTCGAAAGCAAAATATCACCTGATGGCTTCTTCAACTTCAGTTCTAGGAATGAAGTCAGACACATTATTAGGTGAGGTGACAAAGAAGTTGAAGGAGATTCTTGGTTTCAGGTCACTCACCCACACATCATCCTCCCTGTAGAGAAACAAAAGAAGCATCTTCCGTTGTAGCACAGAGGACACAATAAGGACAATGAAGACTTCCTCTGGTGAACATGAGACTGAGGGAGGGTCGCAGGGTTAAGTAGAGAGATATGGGGCAGGCCAAACAACGGAAGGATGTAATCGTCCAAAAAAACCCTTAACACTGCCCAAAGCACATGAACTCGACTCCATAAGTTGTAATACCAAGTCTTGGCACTATTCCGCTCCCATACGAGAACCACGTGTTTTTTTTTCAACTCTAGAAAAATTTCCAACTGAAAGCACCAGAGGAATCATTGGTGTCCCAGGACTGTGATAAACAACACGGTAGACAGCAGTGGCTTAGTGACACGGACAGAAGTGGTGCGTTTACATCCTCCAACCCTACTCCACCAACGAAAAGGAGTGTCATGTTGCACCCACGGGCGAGGGTAAGGAGTGGGGTTTACAGGACAGTGTGACAAGACTGTGCTGCTCTCACAGTCGCCAGAGTGATCCTAACAAAACCTAAGGCAGATTATGGAGCTCAAAGCCCTTCTCGCTCTAAATAAAAGCCAAAGTCCTTAGAATGGCTCGTGAGACCCACATGAACTTTCTTCTCCCCTTCCCACCCCCAGGCTCCAGGACTGTCCTACCCACCGTACCTCCTACTTATCTTCCGCTAGCTCACTCCGCTCCAGCCACATTGGCCTCCTGGCTGTTCCTTCGACAGGTGAAGCATATTCATTCATTCCTCGGGATCTTTCCACCTGCTACTTTCCCTAAGTGAAACATTTTCCCCCATTGTCTGTATTACTGGCTATCTCCCTGGTTTCAAATATTTGCTCAAATATTAACGAGACCTTTTCTGACCATTTTAATGAAAATTGAACTCTATATACACACATACACACGTGCACCAGCACTCCTTAGCCTTTTTCCTGTTGTATTTTTCGCCGTAGCACTTATAACCATGTAATTCTACTATATTTCACTTATATAGTTTGTTGATCGTAACACACACACAAATCATATACATTAGAATACAAGCAAAGGTTTCTGCCTTTTTCTTTCAGTGCTGAGGGTGGACGACAGCATGTAAAGGAGGAAAGGGAAGAGGGAAAGAATAGAGAGGAGGGGAGGGGAAGAGACAGGAGGGAAAAGGAAAGGAGACCAGCATTTAATAAGAACAATGCTTTTGCAATCTCCAAGTCCTATAAGTCACAATCGCCCCAAAAATACAGTGGCCCAAGCTCCAGGATATCAAAGAAGTTTAAACGTCATTAGGAGGTTTTTCTTAATTTGAAAGGTTAAGCTCAATATCTTTTCAGACTCAAGAATAAGGGAAGTTCTGGTTGAAGTAACTTGAGAGCGCAGCAAAATCAACTCACCCAAAAGGAATTGTCAGGTTTTTGACTTTTAAAAAATACTCTCTCATGGCATAGGCAATAGATGACTTGAACAAGTACATTTCATTGTCATTCCATTCGTACTGCAAATTCAGAAGAAAAACACTGCTCAGTAGGGATCACAGGATACATGCAAAATCTGATCATCTGTAAGCATTATTTTTAAATTTTCTAATATTCCAAAGATTCTCGCTGTTCATGAAGTCAGGGACCTCCAGCTGAAGTGCATATCAAGTATCACCTGGAGGCCTTGTTAAGTTAATGAATACTGGATCCCACCCTCAGAGTTTCTAATTCAGAAGGTCTCAGATGAGACCCAAGAACATGCATCTCTAACAAGCTCCCAGGCCATACTAATGCTGCTGCTAGTCAGGCAACCGTGCTTTAAGAACCACAGGGTACGCTGATTCTTTGACTTTAGTTTGATGTAAGCTGAAATACACACTCTGAGGGCAGGTTTATAGATGTGACAAATGCAAGTTGTGGGTTTTGATTAAAATGTCCATATGTTGTAGACAAATATGCCGAGTTTTTACTATTTTTATAGTAAGTTCTCAGATATGTGTAAAAGATAAAGAAACTTGAGATTCAAAGGGAAAAATAACTCTTCGTAAACAAGGTAATCTGTTCTTGTTTTTCAGGGCTAAACAAATGGCTTGCATAGTGTGTTTGCACAGTTCGCATAGCGTATTTGCATAGTCTATGAAAAACTTAAGAGAAAAAAAGAATTCACTCTTTCCTCCAGTAGCTGGCAGTAGAAATCAGCAAATGGCACAAATTTTGCACCTGTCCTTTTCCTTTTAGGAAAAACGATGACGAGATTTCACAACAGAATTGTTACATTAACTTCAGCATGATATCATCCGGGCTTTGGAAAAAGTTGCTTCAATAGTAATAATAATATTATTAATACTTTGGATAAATGGCTCTTGTTTGATTTTTAATGTCATTAACTTACTATTGCTAAAAATTTAACCATGCTTTAAAGAATTCCCAGGTGGAATGAGATTATATTAGTAATTTACAATAGGGCAATACATTTCTGTTATGCTTATTTAATAGAGTATTTATATCATGCAAATTCCTTTGAATATAAAATTGTCATCAGGTTCTACTGGGTGGTAGATAGGAAATCAGAAAAAAAAATCCAAATAGAGAATTTGGGGAAAGATGACAAATATGCAAAACAGAGTGTTTTCCTATAGACAGGGCAGTACCTTGAAGAAGAAATTTTAAATTATATTTTGGAAAGAGGAAGGACTGAAAGAAGTTTGTGTCTGTGTGTGTGTGTTTAAAATTAAAATCACTCCTAATAACCTAAAGCTACTTTTCAATGTTCAGAATATTCATTTATAAAAAGAATCACCAGAGCTATTACACTTATTCATTAGCTAAATTAACTTTGATGCCACTCTTTACAAGTATATAAGGTTTTAGGGTTTTATAATATGCAAAATATATCACCTACAGCTCCCACTAGTGATAGTTGTATATGTAGCTATAGATGTCATCATGTAGATAAAGTTGTGTCTCTATTTTCAGCATCGATTAACAACCAAATTTATGAGTATGTGGACATCTGCAATTGTTGTGGGTCTCATGTTTTCCAAAGCCATCTGCCCGCTATATGTTCTAGTGCAATCTTTCAACATTCATGCTGATTACCTACTTGCCAAATTTCATTGAAGTTATTTTTGTCTCCTTAAGGTGGTTCCTTGAAACCATTTGACCACTTGATTTATGACAAAAAGTGGACAACCAGTACACTTATTACAGAAGTTCTTAACCTGGAAATCTTTAAGTATCATCAACTCCAAGAAATTATATGTTCAATTTGCACATCTGTGCTCTATTTCGGGAAAAGGATTCCTAGCTTTTGTCAGCCTAAGAGATTAGAAAAATGAGAAGTTTTCAGATCCGTTTCAAGATGGAGCCAATGATAGGGCCAAAGGCAGAGTGAGGAAAGAGGGCAAATTGTGAGGGGCAAAAAGAGTAGGAGGGATAAGAGAAAAACAAGAAAGGAAAGATAGAAGAAAGAAGCAAGGAAGGAGATGGAGAAATGAAGACAAGAAGTTGGGGGCAAAGGAAAATAAAGGCGAGTCAGAGAAGGAGAGAGGTAAGATGGGAAAGAGAAAAGAAGGAGAAGAAGGCTAATCCCACAGCCTTCCCTGGTAAGGGAAGGGCACCAGAAATTTCCCCTTCCCTCAGCCTAGT
>NW_011888862.1:4580916-4590712 GCF_000151845.1 Pteropus vampyrus
CTATATTAAAAAAAATAAAGGTTGAGTTCTCAAAAGATCCAGTTGGACTTTGCCATGAGATAGCTTGAACTGGACAGACATTCTGGCTCTGATGTGTAGTAGCTGCCCTAGAGGTGTATGGTTCTCGTCTCATCAAAGGAGCCTTTTGCTCAGTGAATCAGCCTCAGAGTGTTACACCATCAAACCCTCTGAAGACTATTTACCAATCCCTCAATGCATGGAAAGAGCACATAGGACAAATGTCAAAATATATATATATATAATTGAAAGGAATCTAATCTGCTGGATACTTTAAAGTGATGAAAATTTATGAGACCGAGGGAAAGCTAATAAAAATATAACAGAAAGAGAAATAATCCCATAGACATTCAGTGGTTGTTAGCAAACAGGAAGTTGAACTTACAGGGTTCGGGAAGTGATGCACCTCCATTTTTATTCTTTCTTTCTTTCTTAAATAGTCATTTTTTATTCCTACTATGTTATTGATATTCAGATGTCTTATCCATGAAAATTATACTACAACGACTCTGGAGCCGTGGACAATATTTAACTTCCCAGGAAAACTAAGGGGATAGAAATGCAATCTTTGGATCTATCCAGTGCAAATAACAATTTCCTATAGCACCTTGGACTGTTTTATCCAATAGTCCCAGACTATCCTCCAATCCTGCAAAGCCTTCAGGGTGCCATGACCCCATCCAGGCCTTTGCTCCCCATCTGCCTGGGACAACCTTCTCCTCTTTCCCAACCAAAGCCACTACTTCTTCAGACTGGATAACCTGAAACAGGTGTTTAGGAGAAAGCATTAGCTGATTAAAGTAATTCACACTTAGTGTAGGTAACGTGATTTTCTGTAAAATATTTAGTTATCCTGAAATGCATCTCTACATCATTTCTCGAACATTGCTGTAATTAAAATCACTTGGGGAGCTTTCAAAACTCTGATACCCAAACTCTTGATGCCACACCCCAGGACAATTAAGTCAGACTCTCTGGGAATGGGACTCGAACATTAATATTTTGAAAACATCACATATGACTCCAGTGTGCCTCCAGGCTTGAGACACAGTGTTCTAAAGCAGAGCATCCTAGTCTTTATTATGTATACAAATGACCCAGGGGCTTGTTAAAATGCAGATCCTGATTAAGCTGGCTCCAGGGCTGAGGCCTAAGATTCTTCATTTTTAACAAGCTTCCAGGATATAGATGATTGACTAAAGCAAAGCAAAGCTTCCTACACTACTTCTAAAAACAAACAACTTCTCAAAATATAACCATGTTCTCTTCCTTGAATACAAGTAATGGTG
Organism: Pteropus vampyrus; assembly: GCF_000151845.1. Taxonomy (NCBI): domain Eukaryota; kingdom Metazoa; phylum Chordata; class Mammalia; order Chiroptera; family Pteropodidae; genus Pteropus; species Pteropus vampyrus. The sequence goes on from NW_011888862.1 coordinate 4,582,224, forward strand.
ATAAGAATGAGTTGGAAGGGTGGGTATTTGGTATTTAAGATTGAATGTTTTCTCATTGATCTTTAATACAACATCTTCAAGGTAACAAAGAAAAAGTAGACATAGCCAATTCAATAAGGAATGTGTTACTGGCGGGGAAAAATGCCAAAGGCCAGAATCTGGGGCTCATGGTTCTGAAGAGAATCATGGGGCCCCTCATCTTTTAGACCACACTGGAATGGCCTTATTGTGTCCTGGTTAAGGGAATGCGCTAAAGTCATGGGCGCACTGTCCAGAATACTCACGGCGTTGTCTCCAAGAGCTGATTTTAAGCTTATCCTCACTTTAATGCTTTGGTCGGCATCTGATTAAACAGAAATCACAGACTGTTGTTACGGATGACAGATTGACCCTGTGTGTTTATTTCCGCCCCCTCCCAAGATCCCACTAAAATGATAGTAAAGGAATTTTTAAAAAGTTATAAACATGCTTTTGGAAAATGAAAAGTCATGGAGGAGCGGTAAGAGCTTTCTCAAGGGTCAGGCGGCCATGGCCTACTATGTACACAGAGGCAGCACAGACCTCAAAGTTCCCAGAGAATCCCAGAGAGACGTGGGATTCCGATACAGCCAGGGGCGGAAAGAAGATACTGGACTGAAAACGAGGGGAATGCAAGTCAAGGTACATTAAAGCCACTTTGGGGAACAGTTAATCCTCCTTCCCCACATGCTCTTGCTTAGAAAATCACTTGAACGCTGTGCTGCAGCAAACAAGAGTTAATTCAGGAAGGAAGACATGGAATCCAGGAAGCCCTGGATTCAACGCAGGAATCATCGAAGGGATGACTCTGGATGAAAACTATAGTCCAGACTGAGATAGGAGCATGTAAGACTCTAAGAGGAAAGTCTAGGAAAAATGAGATTGAAAAGAATAGGTATATTGAAATAGTTGGAAAAAAAAATAATGCAACGTAGATAACAAATTAGGCATGTAACAATAAACGAGGCAGTAGAAACTCCGGGACAAACAAAAAGCCACATAAGAAAGGACATAAAATAGTATATGATTCAGCAATGCAGACGTAATGATGTAAATATTGATAATTTCTTTACTAAGAGTCATTACAAAGGTTTACTGGAAGAATAGGCAGAAGTGCATGTCTAAAACTGACCAATAAAGAAATAATAATGTAAACAAATTGTGTAGAAATATGAAAGTAACTGCCAGAAAGAAGAGGTAAGAGCATGAAGATTGTTATATCTGTCTTTTAAGAGCAGGATTTGAGTACGGTGGGCTGAGGACTGATACATTCTTTTATTTTAAATAGAGAGCTAACAAAGCAGATGAGAAAGAGTAGTTTTCATGGGTACATAGTAGGTACTCAAGAAATATTGTGTTTCCTCCTCAATCAAATGGCAGTTGCCATCATAGCACAGTCAGAAGCAGGGTCTACATAGAGGGACTGCGTCACAGCCCCGCGAGACTGGGGCCAGAGAAGACTCGGAGAAGCAGAAAGGGAGCTATTCAAAATGTATCAGCTTGGGGAACCCACATGGACTCCAGTCGGTGCGCCATCCCACGAAGGAATTTCTGTTCTGGTCTTTCAGCCAGGTAAACAAGGGCTCGAAGTAGTTGAGCAGTGGTCTTACATCCATATTCTTTGTTCCTACGATACTTTCCAATGCTAAGGTCCAGGGTTTTGATTTTCCAAAGCTCAGCATTTCGCTACATGAAAAAAAGGAGGGTGGGTTCAGGGCCTTTTAAGGGATTCCAGATGTTCATGTATTTACATGTATGATCTACGGTTTCTACTCTTTGGTTTGGCTAAGTTTGCTCCTGGCAGATGAGAAAATAAGATGCGTTAACAGATGTATTCATCCTTCAATTTCTCCTCCCTTCCAATTACTACAAAGGGAACTCTGTAGTTACGACATAGAGAAAGGAGGTGGCCTGTCCAGGCATCACATGCTCTAGGTCCTCGTGTGGTCTCAAAAATAAACATTTAATTGATAGATGAGGACATTTCGGGGACAAAATTTTTCTTTTTAGAACAGAGAAATCAAATTTACACCTAGGCATAGAAATGAGTCATTTGGGATAGCAGAAGAGGTTCGACATTTTGAAGGATTTCTTACTGGAGCTTCTTCCCAGCTTCAGTGGAATTTGAGATATCACATTTGTACAGGGGACCTTCATGTTGAGCTATTCGACAAAGGGCTTCTTGAAACTGGAATTCAAAAATGGTCCTTGTGTAATAACTGTAAAAGAGACAAACAAAAAGGCAGGCCCCTGTTTAGTTACTGCAGGAGAATCACCGATTAGGGCACATGTTTAAATTCTGAGGCCCTCATAACTAAAGAGATACTAGTCAAACCTCTTTCTCCAGAAAAACCAAAACATGAACTCTATAGAGTTCATATAGAACATCATCTACTTGCATTTCTGTGTCAGCTGATAAAAACGCAGTACTATTTTGTTAAATATTAGCTCACATTTGTATTGTGTTTTATAGATTTCTAGCCCTTACATATAAATTCTGCCAATCAATCCTTACAGCAGGTCAATAATGTTATTTTCTCTTTACAAATAAAGAAATGGGCTTAGCAAATTCAAGATCTGGGGCTAATGGAAAAAAAAAATATCTGGCGCTAATGGGTGAAGAACCTAGATTTTGTGACTTCACATTAAAAGCTCTCTCTCCATTACAATCACTCTGAACTCCGCCAGTAACAAGAATACAGACAAAAATACCTGTTTGTTTTTCTCCCAAGGATACTATAAATTCCTTGATGGTGTAGAAAACATCTCACGCAGTTTTATTTAACCCAATAAATTATGTTGAGCTAAATTGAGTTAAATTAGGTTGAGTTAAATTATCATCTATTTTGAGGTTTTAGGGGGAGTGAGTGGAGCTGGAGAGAGAAATTATAGCCATCGCTTCATAGATCCCTATTCTTTTATCTTTAGTACGGCTGTCCATAACCCTATAAGTTAAACAGTAAGAAGAAAATTGTCGCTTACCGGATGAATGAGTAATCATTAGCAACATGGAACAGAGATGCAGGGTCACAGTATGTTTCATCATGGGGCAGAGGTTCCACCACCCCAACCAGCTCTCGCCTTTGTGGAAAAAAGAAGAAACATTAGCTGTGAGTCGCTGACCGTGAGAAGGTACAGCTGGGCGCAGTCTCATCAACAGATGGCATTTTTACTGGAATTGGTTGTCAGGTGAAATAGACACAGTGCCCAAAATTACAGAATACAGCCCATCACGTGGTTATCTCTTCCTTTTTTAATTCAGCCAGACTATACCATTGGAAAATAGCCATGTCTTCAAAACACTGATTTAATAAAGTGCATTATAGGGCCAAAAACATATAATGAAAGCCCTAATAATTCTTCTCTGGCACCACAGTTTATGTGCTCCTGGAAGACAGAATTTTGTAATTTTGAAATCTTACTTATTCTTCAGGCCTAGCTCAAATATCCCCTTCTGTGAGACCTGCCCATGTTCCCACCCACCCGTCAGCAGAGCAAACCCCTCCAGCCCCCTTAGTCTTCTCTGGCTGTGCCTCCTTTGCCATTTCTCCATTTTATAATTGTTCACGTACAGCTCTTACAGTTCTTTCTCTCCCTGGAGACTTGAGCTCCAAGAGGGCATGGCTGTGTCTCGGTCATCTCTAGAGTTCCAATGTCAAACAGTGTCTAATGGTAAGGAGAGACTTCATGTGTATTTGTTGAATGAACAGAGTAATGAATGCATTAGTGAATAATCTTAAGGGTCTGATTCCATGTGTCTTTAAAAATAAACTAAAAGGGATAAAAAATAATTCATTTAGAAAAAAGGCAGGGAAATCGTGTATTTGACATCGTTTAAGCTTAAAACATTTGTCCTATCTGATTGCGGGATCATTATAGACACAATTTCGTAATACTCGAATGCTAGAAACAGTTATTATAGTGGCCGCTGCCTCCTTCCTCCCAAGTAGGATTTCTATTAACAGAGAATCTTTGCAGAAAAGTGGCACTTAAACTTATGGATATGGGGCTGAATATTACATGGGGAGATCGTCACTACAAAAAGAAAAAATAAGAAAATGGAAAAAAATTGGCAAGAGTCTGATTAATAGATGGTGGGGGAAAGATTTCCCTCTGTTATTTCTCCTTTCTTCTTTCCTTCCTTCTTTTCTTCCTTCCTTCCTTCCTTCATTCCTTCCTTCCTTCCTTCCTTCCTTCTTTCCTTCCTTCCTTCCTTCCTTCCTTCCTTCCTTCTTTTCTTCCCTTCTTTCCCCCTCCCTCCTTCCTTCCTGTCTTCCTCAGTTATCTTTAATTTAAAACCCATTTACTTCATCCCTACAAGTGTCAGGCACTGTGCAAGGCACTTAGGACAAGACAACAAACATAGTGCTAAAACGATAAAGGAATCACCATCCGTTGTCCAAAAGTGCCAGGCTCTCTATAGCTTGGAACTCTCTCTGTTCCCTCTACACACATCTGGTAGCCTCCCACACCTTTCTCAGAGCTCGACTTGGAATCCTCTCCCCATCTGACCCACCAGATTGGGCTTTAGACCCTCGCTGGGGTGCCCATGGGTCCCCATTTCCTCCCATCACAACACTACACGTTGCAGTGGTTTCATTTGCCACATCCCCCCATAGACTAAAGTTCTCTGAAGTCAAGGAGAACATCCGAAATGATCAGCATTGGATCCTCAGTGCTTTGCCTAAAAGATGAGGGTCAATATTTTTTGTTTAAAAGAATGGAAATGAATAAATTGATCGCTTCCTAAATAATATCATAGTTCAATGGGTGACTGAACACTTCAGAAGAACAAAGCATGAGAAGTTATGTCACCTGAACCTGCTTCGGTTGGGGGAAGAACCAAAAAAAATGTTATCTGAGGAGAGAGCACCAAAATAAATACTTAAAAAATAAAATGGAAGCAGTTAGTGTGTGTGTGTGTGTGTGTGTGTGTGTGTGTGTGTGTGTGTGTGTGTGCGCGCGCGCGCGTGTGTGCGTGATGATAGCACCTCCCTAGCCTGAATGTACTTCTCTCTCATTTTCACAGGTTTAGCCCCACATCACCAGATTTCAAGCTTTAGCCATTGAAATCTCAGGTGTTGGGACTGTGAAGAATTCTCCGAGACCCCCGATCACAGAAGCAGATCCTGAGACAAGGTCCTGGGCAATGGTGCCAGGAAACGTTGGCAAAGCAGTGAGGAACTGAGGCAGGGAAAGGAAGGCAGCCCACAAAGGGTGTGTTATCAAGCAAGTTACCAGTCAAATGCTTTTAGATAAACAGCAAATTCATGAGAAAACATTTTACCGATCGCATATTCATTGACTTACTTCATTTCCCACCACTTTTTCATCCACTGCTCTTTGGGAATTTCACCCTTAAAGACCATCCACCTCCACTTTTCTAACATGTAAGTAAACGGTAAAGTTCCAATGACATTAAGCGCTTGTTTGAGTAGGAAGTTTATTTCTGTTTCTGAAAGTAAAATGTAAAAGGATAAATATTAAGATGAGGATGACAATGGATGTCTTGTGTTGGATAATTTCCTAATCTCAAAATATTCCTCAAGATATACTTACTATAAAGGTGATTACATGACAAATATTGACATTGGACATAATAATATGTATATATTCATTATCTCAGTTAAGGAATTTGAAGTAAAGTCTTGGATAGAACAGGTAAGATAAAGCCACAAGTAACCCTTAATCCTCATTTTTTTCATTAGTTTCGGTTGCTTTCCTTAAATACCTCTTATCAGAGCTAATTAGGGCTATGTCATCTACTTTCCCAGTCATGCTGTTTATTCTTGTAAGCTCCATGAAAGCAGTGACTGATAATGTTTCATTCAAGACTGTATACCTGGCCCGCTGTCTGCTACATGACGCCCTCTGTGTCATTATTAAAAAAATAAAAATCAAATAAAAAAACAGACGTGGCTAAAAGCCAGCAAAACAGAGTGAAAAAACAAACAAACAAAAAAGAGCCTCCCCAGAGGAAACCATCTACTAGATAATCAGAAGTACAATGGACTTTAAATGTACGGACATCTTCTTACCTGAGTTTAAAACACTTTAACAAATTATGTTATTTCATTATCCTTTATTAGTGATGTAAAAAGGGTGTAGAACTCACTCCAGCGTACAAATGAAGCTCACTGAGATGTGAGTTAGGGGGATATTAACTATTTGGAACACCACTCTATCTCTGGTGTCTAGAAATATGCCTTGCACATAGTATGTATGCAATAAATATTTTCAGAAGAAGAAAGGAACAGAAGAAGGAGGGAGGGAGAGAAAAAATAAAGGAACTCATTTGTTTAACACTAAGAGCAGAACCAAAGAAAGAGTTTTTCAAACCAGAGGTTTAACCATGTTTAGTACTGTTTTCGTGATTCGACCATCTTTGCGTGCTGTCAGGGAATATATATTTTTTAATGATAGAACAAGTAGTTGTCTGTTACTTGACTTGAGAATGAAAGTTTAAAATTAGGAAACAGGTGTGGTAACCAGGAACTCCTTCTCCTTTTTTGCTCCCTTCATGGGAGGATGCTCATCCATTTCCCACTTGGTCTGCTTACAGGAACTTTTTCAGACACGATTATGGCTTTACACTGACCTACTCCCAGGCCCTCATGAGATCACCAAGATCTGGGCCAGAAATCAAGGCAAAGTGAATTGCCCACACAGGAATGAAGCTCATGACCTTGACCTCATTGACCAAACCTTTCAACCAGCACAGCTGATGTTTATGTCTCAAATAACTAAAATGAGAGGACAGAAATACATGAAAGAGAAGAACATATTTAGCTCTAAGTATCCCTCTTTTACAAGGGAGAATCAAAAGCTATGATATCCTCGCTGAAGAAGCTGGATCTTGTGAACATTTGTCATATTCTATTAAGTCCAAGCCATCCAAAGAGAAACAGGCTGCCTCAGGCAAAGATTCTGAAGAATAGCATGGATCTGAGGGGATGTCACAGGGGCAACTTCATGCTTCTGTTGGACGAACGGGACATTTCGGTCCCTTCTAATTTTGATATGCCACTACTGTTTTTACAACTAAAATTATTGGAGTGACATTGATTAATAAAATCAAATAAGTTTCGAGTGTATGATTCAACAATATGTCATATATATTGCATTGTGTGTTCACCGCTCAAAGTAAGATTTCTGTCCGTCACCAAATATCTGACCCCTGTTTTTAAAGAATTTCCCTATTTCAAGTTACCCTTTACTTTGCATAATATTATGGGAAAAGCTTTAGATTAGGGCTCTGGTTCTGTTCTGCCACGTTGCTTTTTGACTTTGGGCTAGTTACTTTCCCTCTTGTCATCAATTTGCTTCCTCTGCAAAATGCTTTTTAGAATCTGTTCCAGCTCTAAGGCTGTGGGAATTTTTTACCAAGAACCAGAGTTCCAGTCAGAACTCTGACACTAATTAGCTAAGTGACCTTGGGTAAGCCGTTTCAGTTCTGTGGGCCTATTTTCCGTTAGATGTCTCTTGGAGCCCCGAGACCATTTATTCAGTTACCTCTCTTATGCCCTTTTGAGAGATACAAAACCACAATTGGCATGTTGTGATACTTAATTGTTTTTACCAGTAGCAATTCCAAGTTATCCATAAATACCTTATACTTTATGTGGCAAAAATTAAATATATCCTGTGCACGATACTAAATACCTTTGCCCACATCGGACTAAAAAAATTCCCCAAATAAGCAATGAAAAAATGTCCATACCATTGTCTTCATAAAAATCAGGTGGCAGAAGACCCATGTTTTTCAGATGGTTAGGTGTAGCTACAGAAAGTGAGATGACTTCCCCAACGGCTTCATGAAACCCTTCATTAGCTCCATTTTTTAGCAGGTAGGGTTGTGTGGCATATGCCATGTCATACTGGATGTGTCCCATCTCATGATGGGCTGTCAGGAAGTCCTCCATTTTCACCTTTGTGCACATGATGATCCTGCACGTAAATGGGCACGATTAAAATGAATGTCATTGAATTTCATTTGATCATCACAGTAGAGTCGTATGGGATTTTGGTATCATGGGTCATCTTTCCAAGATTTATTCACCAATGAATCTTGAGGCCCTACCTTTTATGTCCTAGAAACTGTACTAGGTGCTCAATATAAAGTGATGGGCAGGGCTGAATCCTGTTCTGCTCACAGGCTAATAGAAAGAAAGATAAGCAGAGTCTACTACTACAAAAATTCTGAGAACGAGTTCTCCATAAGTGATCAGCAGACGTGGCTTTGGGCATAACAGTGAGCGAGTGCAGGCACGGTTTCCTAGAAGCACGAAGAAGGGCATAACCGAGGATGCGATGAGCAATCTGGACCCTTAATCGACACACAGAAGTTTGCCAGGTAAATCACAGGGAGGGATAAGAGGTTGACATTCCTGGAGGTGCTCAGTGAGAAAGGCTTGAGAAAAGAATGTGGCATTCGGGATGCTGCAAGCAGTCTGGTATATTCAGGATAGAGA
>NW_011888862.1:4590762-4598502 GCF_000151845.1 Pteropus vampyrus
TTTCCAAGATTTATTCACCAATGAATCTTGAGGCCCTACCTTTTATGTCCTAGAAACTGTACTAGGTGCTCAATATAAAGTGATGGGCAGGGCTGAATCCTGTTCTGCTCACAGGCTAATAGAAAGAAAGATAAGCAGAGTCTACTACTACAAAAATTCTGAGAACGAGTTCTCCATAAGTGATCAGCAGACGTGGCTTTGGGCATAACAGTGAGCGAGTGCAGGCACGGTTTCCTAGAAGCACGAAGAAGGGCATAACCGAGGATGCGATGAGCAATCTGGACCCTTAATCGACACACAGAAGTTTGCCAGGTAAATCACAGGGAGGGATAAGAGGTTGACATTCCTGGAGGTGCTCAGTGAGAAAGGCTTGAGAAAAGAATGTGGCATTCGGGATGCTGCAAGCAGTCTGGTATATTCAGGATAGAGAAGCAGTAGGAGAAGGGGCTAGAAATTGGCCTCTAGGAATCATTAGCATGTAAGTCAGGGAGTGAATGTGGTGGCCCGTGAAGCAGCTGCAGAATGGCAAGAAAAGAGGGCCAAAGACAAAGCCCTAAGAGGTCCTAGTACATACGAAGTAGGGAGAGAAAAATGCTTCAGAGGAGATAGAAAGAGAAGTTAAAGTCCAGAAGAGGATGGCAATGCAGAGGCCAATGAAATACAGCATTTCAAAGACAACTTGTAAATGTTATCTAATGATGCCGTAACCCATATTTAATCCAGTGAAATAAGCACTGCATCTGGCAGTTAGGTGGTGGTCCTTTTCAACTTGGCAAGAGCAATTTCATTCAGGTAAATGTAGGAGTCATATTCCAGTAGGTTCCCAACTTAATTTTCCTACCACTCCGACCGTGTCATCTCCCTAATAAATACCCTTTAAGAACTCCCCACTGCTTAAGAATAAACTAAAAAAAAAAAAAAAAAAAAGAATAAACTCAACCTCCTTTATACACCCCAGCATGACCTGCTTTTCTAACTTGGTTTTTCTTCATTCTCTTTTGAAACAATTATAAGAATAGCTACTCTATTATGTAATGTCTCCTGTATGTAAGATCCTGCACTAGGACACTCACATATACTTCTTCATTTTTAAGCCTCACTCTAGCCCTGGAGTCAGTCAACTATGGCTTATGTTTGACCACCTGTTTTGATAAATAAGGCTTTATTGGCACATAGCCGCACCCATCTGTTTATGTATTGTCTAGGGCTGCTTTCTTGCCACAATGGAAGAGCTAAGTAGTTGCAGTAGAGACCTGCAAAGCCTAAACTATTTACTATCTGACCCTTTACAGAAAAGGACGCTGCTGGGGCCCTGGCCAGATCTACTTAAGCAGGCAGATCCACCCATCTCCCAGTTGTCCAAGGCACAGCCATTAAAGGCCAATAGCTGCTTCCTTTTTAATTTCCTTTGGAGAAATGCGAGGTACCTCAACCTGGAAGTTGTGTCCCCCCACACTCTGGGGGCAGTCCACAGCCAATGACTGACTAAACAGGGGGCTGGTACAAAAGGTCAGTCCTCTTGTCTCCAGCTGTGACCAACTCTGCTGTACAATTATGCTCCAGAGAGCCCCGTGGGATCAGGCTGCGGCAAATCTCCAGCCAAGACGGCACCCTTACTTACCTCTTTCCCCTGCCCCATCCTGCTTCCCTGGCTCCCCTTTGCCTGAGTGCTCTCCCTCAACACAGCACTAACACAAGAATCCCCATCCCAATCAAGAGAACCTGACCTAAGACACACGCACACCTGCAACCTGGGAATTGCTATTCCACTTTATAGACAGGGAAACTGAAAACCAAGAAGATTAAGTACGTTGCCCAAGGTTGCCTAGTCATTAAGTGACACGTAGGATTCAAAAGCCCATGTTCATTCTGCCATATCACAGACCCTTCTACATATGCCCCTTATTCTAGCCAAACTTACTGACTCCAGGACACAATGCCAGGTCCTGTCTCTTTGCATTCAATCCTGCTATTCTCCTATCCCAGTGTCTTCCACCCAGCTCTGTCTGTCCGAACCCTTCTTGTCTTTCAAGTCCAATTCAAAGAACTCCTGAAGAGCCCTGTCTGATCTACGCACTATTTCAGGTGTGATGAGTTCTCTTCCAATTCCTCATAGAGTGTTCCCTGTGTTTCTCTTATGACACATACCACTTTCTCCCCTTTATCCCAGCTTATTTATTCACCTGTCCTGTCTCACTCGCTAGAGGGAAACTTGGAGGAGAGGGTCGATGCCTGATTCACACATCCATCTTCCATAAATGTTAGCATCCAAACTTTCCTAATGGGAGCACCACCATACCCATGTCTATGCAACTCTAATGAGTGCATGTTATTGCAAATGAGGCAAATTGTGTAAAGGTTCAGGTTAGGACCTGCTGGCAATCCCCTTTTTCTGGGAAAGCACAGATGTGCTCTCATGGACTCTCAGCTCTTGTTCAAGGAGAATTCAGTCATCTCTTCTGTGCTCAGAGAAGCAGAGAAGGAATCCAAATTCACCCTCATCCTTGCCTCCATTGTCTCCCATTTTAGTATCAGCTATGTAAGTATCAGCCTCGCTACCTGAAGTCGCCTTTCCCCAGGTCCCAAGCTGTGGGGTGGCAGGCCACTTTCTGGTCATTGCCTGGCTCAGTTAGCATAGATTTTTCCCAGAATTTTTCAGTCATATTAGGAAGGCCAAGAGACACAAAGAACTTCTCAGCCTCCTTGAATATCCTCTTTTCATCCCAGTTCTGGAAAAAAAAAAATAAAGAACAGCATTTAATTCTAGCATTAAATAATAATATTCTTTTTGTTGGATATGTACATAGACATAACTTTTCTGGAAGGCAATTTGGCAACATGTATGGATAGTTTTCAAAGTATTTATACTCTTTGTCTCAGTAATCCTGTCTCTAGAGAACTAACCTAGGAAATTCTCAGACATTAGGTCCAAGAATTACATTTAAAGTGATTTTTGTTTATTATTATTTTTAATTAAAATATATTTGACATATCACATTGTGTAAATTTAAGCTGTACAGCATGTAAATTGATTTTTAATAAGGAAAAAAGTGGAAACAACCACTGGAATGAATAAATAAATGATAATGACTTTGTGGACTGGAAAATATGAATAAATTAGCAAATGAAAAGTAGAATATATAAACCACTTATATAGTAAAATCTTAATGAGGAAATGCACAAAAATATTAACAGACTGAATGACATTGTGTGATGTTTTCTGTCTTTATTCTTTATATTCCAAATATAAACAACAATGACCTCTTTGCTAAAAACTAACCCAAGCCAACAATCATTGATTGAGCTCCTTCAAGGAGCAAGGCCCTGGTTTTAGGTTCAGTGGAAGACACAAACAATAATGTGGGCACAACGTCATGAGCTTTTGGAACCAAAAAAGTACACATGTGACCCAGGAGCCAATGGGTAGTTGGACCTTGGCTTCATACTCTGTATGGGAACCTGAACTTTTGAATGTTCTGGAACTGGAGTGGGACATCAGTAGGTTTCTGCCATCTAGCAAACTCTTCTGGAGCCAGTGTCCCTGGAGTTGACCAAGACTTCTTTGGAGATGAGGCCCACATAAAGCAAACCGAGTTTGTATAATTGGCAGATACTTCATGAATCACTTTTAGTGACACAGAAAACTTCCTGATCTCGAAGAACAGTCAAGTCCGGTTTTTCTCCTATGTCAATCTCAGGGATATGAAATGGGATATGACACTATGGATTTTTTTTTATTATTGACCTATAAAGACTTAATGTCATATAATATTGGTATTAACGAGTATGGCATTGTTAAACAGAATGAATGTATACCAAAACAGTGTAGACTAGTAAGCACAGTTAATACCTGTTGAAAGAATAATGAATGAATAGAAAACCAGACTGGAAATATTAGAAGTTCTGAGTTCAAACCTTAGTTGCCACTGACTGTCGTTTAACTTTGGGCAAGTCATTTACCTAAACTTCAGTTTTCTCACCTACAACATGGAACTATCACAATATCTATCCCGATAGTCTCGTAGGTTTGCTGTAAAGACAACATTAGGAGAGATGATGGGTGTAAAAACACTATAGATAGGCTAAGGGGCAACATAAGGATGGGCCTCTTTTGGTGCTCAACTATGAAATGGAGCTAAAACAGCTGCAAGAGTCTGGAGGCCCTTGCACCTTCACATTTTTATTCAGCTGTGGCTTCTTTCCTTATGTGAAGATGTTCATTGCATTGCTGATTTAAAACTGTTCACAAGCAGAAGTCCAGCAAAGCCTGAAGTGTAAACTAAATGATGCTAGAACTATCTGAAGAAATTTTACAGTCAATAGAAGTATGAGTATGAATTCTACTCAGGAATGTAGACTATTACCTGAATAAAGAAAAATATATAATTATAACTTTATAACTTTTATAAAACTATATGATTATATAAAAGCATATAATTGATTTCATCGATAGAAGAGAACACAAAGAATTTAAACAATTATGCCAAGATGGCAACAGAAAGGTGATTAAAAAATTATTTTAAAGACTGGTTTTCAACAATAATAATTTTTTAAATATGCAAACACCTTCTAATGATATCCTTTTTTTCACTATTCATAGAGATTACTGACTGATTACTTAGCAATGACTAACTTTAGAAAGAGTGAGGTCAACCAGTTGATAACTCCACATCTTACTGCTTAATGGAAAACTAGGTCATCTCCATTTTTAATATCGCTCAGTAAGATCAATACCCTACCTGTTATTCAAGGTACTTGATGTCATTGACGTTGTAAACCTTTTCCATGAAAAGATTGCTACATAAGAAATAAATTTAAATTAGCTTGACATTTTTTATTTCTACATGGTTTCAAATACAAAAGATAGGAAGAGAAGGATGGCATTAAAAGTAATGACGCTGAGGAGTTAGATTTGGTTTTCAAGGCCTCTTCTTCCTACCTGGTTCACCATTTCATCGGTAACATCTATGTTTGGTTTTTGTTCAAAAGGTACTGTCAACTGGTACAGATTTATCCAAAATCTTCCCCACATATCACCTATTTAAAAAAAGATTTTGTTAATACATGACAAAGACAGCAAAAGTATAGACATGATATTTACATAGTGTATTAGGTAAGACTGATAAACAGGCCATATAGTATTCTAGATTTAATCCAGTCTCTACTTCCTTTTCACTACCTCTTTTTCTCTTCTCTTATTTTAAATTTTCAACTCTCCCTTTTTTTTCTTTCTTCTCTAAACAGTTAAAATTGTAAAAAGTTATGTAGTTAAGCAAAACTCGTTAGGGAATCATCCCAGTTTCTCTCATTTAAAATGACAGTTCAAAGACACAATTTATTAAATATATGGAACGCCATAGCTACTATAGACTAGAAATATATTCAGATAATCCACCATCCTAGGGACAAAATACTACAAATTAAACTATCAGTAATCCCTAATGCTGATTCAAGAGAGATCACATAGGTTCATCAATCTGGAATCTCTACTAACTAGTGACTGAGTTCTACTTTTATTACTATACTGTAGTAATACACTTAACTGGGTGATATTTCAAACATCTCAAATAAATGTTAAGTTGGGTTTCAAATAAATGTTAAGTTAGAGACCCTAAGAGGGAAGATGGATCTAGAAAAAGTCAATCTAATAGCTGGACTAAAATCCTGACGCCAAAGGAATGGGACAACATAACTACATAAAGAATATTCCAATGAACTCATGATTTAAGGTCTACGCTTAAATTTTAAAGAAACATCTATCCACTATAGAAATATGTGATAGGCGACGTCAAGCCGAAAAACAATCCACATGTAAAAAACCAAAAGGGACCCAATAAACAGTATGACATGGCTTCTAAAACCCAAACATGACCTTAATGTAAATGAATAGAATTACAGTGTCTAGAGCAAAGTCAGCCATTTTTACTCCATGCTGGTCAAACCTCATCTGGGATAACAGTTCAGTTCTTAGCATGATATTTGAAGAGGGACATCAATGGATAACTTGTCCAAAGGAGATTAGAAAAGTGAGATCTTAAAGAATGGTTAAAAATGTGTATAGGACATTTAACTTAAAATAAGAAAACAGTGTATACATCATGATAACAATAAAATTAAAATATATTGAGTACATATTCTTGTGCCAGATATTATGTTATGTCTTCTATGACAGTTATTTACAAATATCTGGAAACCCATCTTGTAGAAGAGTAGAAATACCGTGGGTAACCTCATAACACGGAATTAGACATTATTAATAGAAGTTATTAGAGGGGCTGTTGATTCAGTTCCACACAAGGTAGAACTTTCTTATAATTAGTGCCATGTAGCAACAGATTAGTCTATCTTGGAAGGAAAAAAGAGGCACATCATACCAGGCAGGTTTAAGCAGAAACTGAATTACTGAAGAATGCCTGCCAAAGACATTGTAGAGAGTATTTATATACTGCTTTGGAGTAAAAAGTCTCCACAGGTCCTTCGTCCATATTCTCCTGCTGAAAGAGAGGCTTGGCCGTGGAAAAGAATTAGCTACCAGCTACCAGCAACTTAGTTTGACTGTACCAAGAATGTTATGTATGCATGAGATGAAGTTTTCAAACATGTATATTTTCTTTGGCCTCAGCTTCTGGGGAGACGGAAAGGGAAGTGGAGGATAGCCACTCTCTGGAGGAAAACTGGGAGGCTCATTAAAGGGCCCCTGGTTTTGCATGGTCTACAAAGGCCCCACAGCAGAATCCAAAGTTCTTGGAAGATTGATTTTCCTACTAATCTAGGCATCTTCCTTCATGATGAAGATGCCATTCATTACTCATACGATTCCAAACCAAATAGTTTACAGTAAAAGTAACTGGTCCAGTTTAGAATGAACTTATAAACTTTCACTTGGGCTATATCTTGATTCTAGAAAGCCTTGCTCTTATGGCTGACCACATCCGGCCTACCAAGCTTCTTTCCTCTGACATTAAGATATTAAAATTCTAAATGCCACCTCAAGAGCTTAGCCAGCCAACTTAAATAATAAGACTTATTTCCCCCATTTCCATTTTCAATTTAACTTGGAGTTCCTTCTCTAGTTATCTTAAATAACCCTTTTATCATATGGATTGTGGCCAACATAATAACTGTTTATATATAAAATAAAGTAATGCAATAGAGAACAATTTAAAATGGCTTTTCTGTTGAAGACAATGCTTGCAAAATGTGATTTCTATAATGTTACTAATTCCATTCACAGAATTTTTCAAAAGTTGCATGTTGATTCTCACTCCCCAAAACAACTTTATTGGTGGAACTAACATTGAGCAAAGTTATTTCCTGGAATTTCTTACCAAGCAAATGGGCAGGGAGGCATCCAGTCGGACTGATATGGGAAGGGTAAGCATCCATCAACTTTGCCCTCACATAAGCATGAAGTTGTTCATATAATGGTTTAATCTGAAAAGCCCAGGAAGAAAGTTTAAGACCAAGAGAAGCTTACTTCAATTTCCAATCCCCAACACTAAAAGTAGAAGCTTCTTTAGACAAGTAGAATTTCCCTAAATTCTAATTTCTCCTCCTCGAAAATGTTCTGGGGAGTTTGAAAACATCCCTTCTTTCCAGATATTGATGACGACTAGCTCCATTGCATACAGCAATAAATATATCTGGAGGAATACAGTCCCCAAAGTGAAAGCAGGTGTAAAAAATATTCATTTTTAAGATGCTACCTACTCCCTTTGTTTTTTAAGTTTTTTATTAAAA
>NW_011888862.1:4603307-4623599 GCF_000151845.1 Pteropus vampyrus
CTGGTCACGGTTATAGGCAGAGCCATTTGTCCCCTCTGTTTCATAATCTCCTCTCCAATAATCCCCATAGTCCTCATAATCTGTTTTGAAAAAGGAGAAAGAGAAGAATGTAAGGGAAAGAAAGAGATAAAGTACGGTATACATAGATGAGCCCTGCCAGGAGGTTAAAAAAAATCCAAAGATCTGTCACATTTTTATCGCCCTTCTAAATATCAACTCAAAGAGATGTAAATGAATAATAACACTAACTAAAGTCTGTTAAACACTTGCACTTGCTCTGTGCCAGAAAATTAAATACATTGTCTCATCTAGTAAGTGCAAACGCTCTCTGAGACTGACGTTATTATAACATCCGCTGTGCAGATTAACAGCCTGCTCTTAGATGGTTAAATCATTCATCCAAGGTCACACAACTGGTAAGGCACAGAGGCACACTCCTAGTCTCCTAACCCTGCATCTCTACTTTCTCTACAGGTCAGTCTGAATCTTTAACTTTAAAACATGTGATTGGATCTGAGTGTTTAAATTCTCATTTTGTTCAGGGCTTTATATTTTCAAATGTAACCCAACTCATCTCAGACATTGCCACAGTGGACATCTGTGTGTTTGCAAATCACATGTATACACAGTGCATCTCCGTGCACTTTATATATATAGTATCTCATCATCAGGAAACACGAGCTCATGTTAGGGTATCAGCTAATAAAGTTTGCAAACATGTTTTAATAATTTCTATTTTTACATGCACATTGGCAGTGGATGATCAGGAAGGTGAGGATAGAAATAAATATTTGGATGGAAGGATGCAGTGATGAGCTACTGTCTCCAGCTTGCCTACAGCTTGAGAATATGAGTTTAAGTGCAGTGAAAGACATTTAGAAACAACAGATGAAAAATATTTTTTTCTTACTCCACCCCAAGAGGCAGTGAATCACCAAAGCATAAAGTTATTCATAATTCCATGGCTTCAGCTCATTACACAGGCAAGAGAATAAGTTAAGAGATATGGAAAATCCTCCCCATGTTAAAATTTTTTGCGACCACATGATTTGAGATATGCTTACAATTCAGAAAATAATGAATTTCCAGCCTAAATCAATCTGATTTTTTTTCTTTCTGTGACACCACCCTGAGGTAAACACACAAAAGTCCTTTGAGAATGGACTGTGGCTAAATGGGAGTTTAGGTAAGAGATGGTGTCTCTGTCTCTCATCCTTTCTGAGAAATAAAATCCCTACTGAATGCCCAGATGACCTCAGGAACTCCTGGGAGCCTGAGAATTCCACGCAACTGATTTGTTCGAGGCCCTGTAGTTGAGTCTCAGTCCTGAGCTTTTTAACCATAGAATGTCAGTTCACCTTTCCTTATTCCCTAGTAGATTCTTCTTTGAGACAGGCAACATGAATTGGTCAGCAAATGATCATTAATTTAGGGATAGCTCTTATATCAAAAAGTGACCTTGGTAATTCATGAGAAATAGTCCCACGGCCCCAAAAAGAGCTTCAGGACCTCTACAGACCAGCAAACTTACTCTCTCCTCTTGCCATCTCATTTTTCAGGACCACATACTCTTCATAAAATGGCCTCAGCTGCTTGCCAACCTCAGACCTCCAGCCTTCCCAAGCCCAGAGCCTTTGATCGTAATCTTTGCTGCTTTCCATGATGTCATCCAAACCTGTTATTGCAAAGCACCCAAAGGGAAATAAATGTGAATTTGTAAAATTTTTATTGGTAAACAATTAAATGAACTTTCACGAATTAAAAGGCAGGCAGACATCAAGGTCATAAAGCTACAAAATGAAATCTCATGATTCATTAGTTTCCTCACCCTTATTATAGTTCCAAATAATTTTTCAGAGAAAATAAAGCATTGACATCATTAAAGGACTAAGTTAATTAAATTCTTTGAATGTGACAGACTTTAAAATGAAGTTTTGGTAAAAATTAAAAGTTCGTATATGTACTGAAATACACATATATGGAATCTTGTCATCTTTGGATTATCTATCTGAAAGGCACAATGTCATTCTCCAACATCGATCTGACTTATAAAACTCGGAATAAAAAAGTAAATTTCATAATCACTGTTCAAAATTAATAGCCTACCTGGTTCAAGTAACAAACACTCCTGTGGATTATCTGGCTTACAAACTTTTCCAGTACTGTAGATGATGCTCATTGTATTTAGAATCGTGTTCAACTGCAAATTAAAGATAATAAATAATGTTAAAAATGGAAAGAGAATGCTAATATAAAAATGTTTTTGGGCCATGTGATTTTCTTATGCCTCAAAATACAGCAGTTCACATCTTCTGTGCCAAGTATCTTCCTTTATGTAGGGCAGGAATATCTCAGTTAAATTTCCCTACTAACAACTAGCACAGAGCCTTGTAAGCGTGTTATAAATATATGTGGAGTGACTGAAGTAAACAGATCTACCAAAATCCCCAAAACATTTCTCACCTACTCATGCACAGGGAAGCGCATTTGTTATTTAATTCAGCATTCATCGAGTGCACATTTATTAAACATCTACTATGTCCTACACTGTGACAATTCTGACAGGCAGCCATGACATCAATAATTACATAATAGAGTGACGAGTGCTATAACTGCCACCAAAAAGTAATGTGGCAGTATGGGGAAGAGTGGTATCGATAAGTAAATAACCTGGAGATTCAGGAATGGCTTCCAAGAGGAGGAGACATTAGAGCTGCGTCTTGGAAGAGAAGTGAAAATTGGTCAGGTAGAGAAGAAAAACAGAGAACAAAGCCTAAATGGGGGAAGATGTTGGGAAAGACGGAGTGTTGACATGTTGAAGGAAACTAGAGTAGTGGTGCTGATTGAGGGAAGCGGAGGACATGAGAATGGAGAAGCAAGCTGGAGCCAGATCATAAGAGTCCTCTATGCCATATTGAAAAATTTAAACTTCATCCTGCAGGTAAAGGAGAGTAAAGGGAACCGACTAAAGCAGTGCTACTCAAAATACGGTCCATGGATCAGTAGAAGTCAGCAAATGGTTCATTTCCATTCTGTGATAAGTACAGTAATTAAAAGGATATATGTTTATAAACTTTTAAAACCATCTGCTATTTCCATGATATCTAGGCATGCGATCAATGAATGAACTTAACCAAGTATTGATCTGTGATGGATTGGTAACAAAGGAAGAGAAGGAGAAACAGAGGGAGGGAGGGAGGGAGAACTGCTTCTCTCCCACGGATGATTTCAGAAGCACTGGACGGAAGGCCCTGTTTCCCCTTCTCCTATTTCTCTTCTTTCGCTCTGCTACTAGAGTCATTACCCTAAAACATGAACTAGATCCCACGCTTAAAACTTCAATAAGATCGCGTAGTCCAAAGGCATCAACCCAAATTCCTTCCCATGGCACAAAACCCCTCATGGTCTCTTTCTCTACCTGCTTTTCCAGTCTCCCCCTTCTTCCTCTCCATTGAATTCATGCATCCTTGAGTCTCCCCTCTTCCCAAACACTTCAAGCTCTTACATGCATTTCACTGGTTTTCAATCCTGGCTACACACTAGAATTACCTGGGATCTTTTAAAAATATAATGTCCAGGTTCCATCTAAGCTAGATCGAGTTTGTATAGACTCTAAGAGATCTATAGGTAAGGTTTCTCATGGTGTCTTTGTGAAAAAGTTTGGGGAGCATGGAATGGATAAGATAAAGTGGATGAAATAACTAGTTGGATAATTAGATCCGAGGAATGCAGAATAATAAATATCAACTTGTAGGAAGATATGTGCCATATGGTTTCATCTTTGTTCTTATCATGCATTTTTTCTTTTTATAGATGCAGATTAGAACACAAGAGTTCCAGAGCATAAGCAACTGAGAAAGAAGGCTTTGATGTTAAACAGCCAAATATTTTAGATAAAAAAAGATTTCAATAGGTTAGATAAACTATGATCTGCAGACCCAACCCTGCCTGCTGCCCATTTCTGTAAAGTTTTATTGGCACCCAGCCACGCCCATTTGTTTATGTATTAGCTATGGCTGCTTTCCCACCCTAACAGCAGAGTCCACTCATTGTGACAGAGACAATACAGCCCACAAAACCTAAAATATTTACTATCTCTCCCTTTACAGAAAAGTTTGTTGACTCCTGGGCTAGAGAGGTGACATGAGAGATGTTATTTTAACAGGGGGCGAATATAGGCTTTCTTGAATTTAGACAAACTACCCACCTAAGAATAGGATTTTAACAGGTATCGCTTTAGAGCAATGTTGGTAGAAGGGATTCAGAGACGTCATTGACAGTGATGTCAACATGAGGCAAGCATGAAATTTGCCAAAAAAAAACAAAAACAAAAAAAACAAACCCTAATATAGTCTTAGACTGTCTTAGTAATATAGAGTACAGGGTGCAGAATGTCACATTCCTGCTTACCTCCTTACAGACCACAGCCAACTCAGAGTGCTGTGTTCAGTTCAAGGATACTGACAAAATGAAGACAGCAACTGAGGCTGGTTAGGGGACTCAAAACAATTGTATAGGGGAAAATTGACAGAGTGAAGAATGTTTAGACTAGAGAACAAAAGACTAACTAGTTTTTTTAAAAAATTGCTGCCTTCATTTACTTACAGACTATTATCAGAAAGAGCAATTTGGCTTTAGAAGGCAGAACAAAGTGGAGGTAAGCACTTACTGCTCAGTGGAGGGAGTGTCTTTCCAATCGACAAAGCAATCTGAGCTGAGGTCGTTAGTCACTTGCTAAAGAGGTTGCAGAGGAGAATCAAGAATGAAAGTAGGAAAGAATTATACTACAATATGAGGTTTCTCAAGCTTGCCACTATTGACATTTTGGACCAGATAATTCTTTGTCGTTGGGGGCTGTCTTAGCAGCATCCCTACCCACTAGATGCCAATAGCATCCCTTCCAAGTTGTGAAAACCAAAAATGTCTCCAGATATTGTCAAATGTCCCTGAGAGACAAAATCACCACCAGTCAAGAACCACAGACATAGACTAAGTGTATTTATTCCTCAGGCTGCCTGGTCCTCAGAAAAGTTACCTCTGTAGAGGGTGTCCATATACACTACTGTGCCCGGACAATCCCGGTTTAACTCTGTGTCCTAACATAATTATTACCAGTGTCTTCTTTCACTCTCAGAAGGATTCCAGTATGGATGATAAATTATGTGGTCACCCTACCTAAGCACAGAGCTCTTTTTAATAGCAGCATTACACTCTTTGCAGATAAAGGAAGCAGCCATGCGAGATACTAATGTTTAATATTCCTCAAATATTTCAGCTCTTGGGATCAGTACTAGCATGTTCACATACTCGTTTGGTCTTGTCTGCTGAGAGCACCGATGACCCACTCTGCTGAAGGATCCGTAATTGTAGCTTGAGTATGGGATCCTGAATTTCATCTAGCTGATAAGCTTTGGCAAGCTTGGACTGTTCTTCGTAAAAGGCAGACCATTTGGCCCTGGCTTCATTCTGAAATGACAAAAAATTAAATTGAAGTCAGAATGACGCTGCTTAAACAGAACAGAAGACAGAAGATATGGTCCAGAAAACATCTGGTGGAACATCTAATATTTCTTGAGTGGTTTAGTTCTCTACTTTACTGAAGGTCAAAGTTTAAGTTAAGAGTGACCAAGCCACTCTTGGTCACTCTCTCTCTTTCTGGCCCAGTGCCTAGTTTTCCCAAGGGTCCTGTCCCCAGAACTGGAAGTGAATTCTCACAGATGATTCACGTTGTAGGGCCCTGTAATTTGTGGCCTTAGCACTGTGACATGGTTGAGTTGACCAGGATTCAAGGATGAATGCTCTAAGAGGAGAGACTATGGAGCTCAGAGTGGACTTAATGGGAATACAGACCTTCATGTCCATGGGAACCATGAGAAATGAGCACCAGTTTTCAGTAAGCTCCATGTTGCCATGACTTACCAAAGATTCTGATCTTAAATTACGTTCCCCAAGAAGGTTGCCCAGAGTATAGCCATTTGGTAGCCATGATATTTTTTACCATCAAAAGAAACCAACAAGTAAGTGACGATTCCAGGACTCGCTCGGCCCCTCTCTTGAACATCAGGAGGCAAATGGACTCCTCCAGACTTTCTAGTACAGTCTTCCTTCAATGCATAAATTCATTTCCATTTTACTAAAAACTAAAATGAGCAACTACTTTGTATATTGTACTTCTCTAGACCATATAAAAGAGGTAGCATATGAAGCAAGTAAGAGCTCCACTCCTGGAGTCGGACACCTCTAACTAGATGTGTGACCTTGGGTAAATTATTCAGTCTCTCTGGATTACAGTCATCTTATCTTTAACATAAGAGTAATAATAGGACTTACCTCAAAGAGTAATAAGAGGACTTAAATAAAAATATGATACATCCTATGCATTCAAAAAAGTTGGCTATTTTATTACTTATAGAAAAAAGGTTCTTGTCCTTAAATTGCTTACAGTTTTATCAGACAGATAAAATATGCATCGTGACTGTTTCACTAATGATGTATAACAGCATATGATAATGTATAAACTATGAGTGAGCCAAGCAGTTTCTGTTATAGGAAAAGAGAGACTCACGCGGGCCATTAGACTTGGTAAGCCCTCATGGAGAAGGTGGGACTTAAGACAGACCTTAAAGTAGGAAAGAGTTGGATGTGTGTAGAGTATTTTGCAAAATAATTTACCTCGTTGGATCTCCTTAACAACCCCGTGAGATAGAAAATCATTCTATCTCCATTTTTCATATGTGCATTAAGGGGCTGACAGAAATAAATAGTGGAGCTGGCAATCAACTGCTAGCATCTGGATCCTGGATCCTGCGGTAGACAGACTCTAAGATGGCTCTCATTATCTCTACTTCCCAGTCGTACCAATTTGTGTGATCACCTCCCCTTGAGTGTGAGCAGGACCTATGATTCACTTCTAACCAGTAGAATATGCCCAAAGTGACAGGTTGAACATGTTTATGTTATATAAGATTTCTATCTTGCTGGAAGACTATCTCCTTTGCTGACTTGAATGCAGCAAGATGCCATGTTGCAAACTACCCTGTGGAAAGGGCCACATGGCAAGGAATTGAGGATGGCCTCTGGATGACATCCTGTAAGAAACTAAGGACCTCAGTCCAACAGCGTACAAGGATATCAAGCTACCACCAACCACATTAGCTCAGAAGTGGATTCATCCCCCCATCGAGTCGCCAGTGAGAACAAGACCTTGATTGCAAACTATGAGACTCAGAAGCAGAAGATACAGCTAAGCTTTGTCTGGACTCTTGACCCACAGAAGCTGTGAGTTCATAAGCGTGTGTTGCTTTAAGCTGCTAAGCTTGTGGCAATTTTTTACACAATAGGTGACTAGTATAGATTCCGGGCATGATTGTACTTTCCAGGCCAAGGAATTTCACTTTTATCCTGTGAACGCTAGGAAGTCACTTAAGGGTTCCATGCAGGCATGTGACATGATGGAAGTGGTGCATGGAAGTGGCAATGATGAATCAGACAAGTGATGAAAAGAATAGTGGCAGTGGAAATGAAAAATGATTTATCTTTTTATCGAGCTCACGCAATCCCTCAGGAACTACTTCTTGATTAATCTTCACAAACAATATTGTGAGGTAGTAGTGATTCTGTTCCCTTCACAAATGAGCAAAATGAGGCACAGAGTGGGTAAGTAACTTTCCCTAGGTCACACAGCTAGTAATTGGAAGAACCAGGGTGTCAACCCAGGTATATTTATCTCCAAAGATAATGCTCTTTACCCTTTGACCATAGATTGTATTCGACACATTCTAGTCTTCGAACACGCATGAGTGTGAAGGAGAGACCTATAGAATGAGTTTGGTTTACAGCACAGACTCATCTCTGTAATCCACTACTCACCTCTCAATCCCTACCCTTTATTCACCCAATCCGGGATTATTTACTATCAAGCAAAATTTCAGTAAAATTTTGAAACCAAATTATAGGAATAATTTTATTCTCAATCTACTTTGGAAACAACTCACAATCCCCAAAAGGCCTCAGTCTTAGAACATTTTTATTATTCTGCATATGTGAACTTTAAAGATATGTTTTATTTATCACTACCATACTACAAATGTTATACTTTAAATCATCAAAAAAAAATTACATTACGTTGCCTTGAATTTTGACCCCTTAGGACGTACTGTTCCATCTCAAGCTATTCTTTATTCCAGAGCTCTGGAGACCTGAACTAGTTTTTTGTTAATCTCTTGGCTCTATAATCCCGCACCATGCTAGTAGTGTAAATTCAACTCCCAAGCCTATTAAATAACTCACAGGTGAAACCTGAGTGGATCAAGTATCTAGATGAGGACAGGCCCACCTTCCGTTTTGCGAATAAAATTGTATTGGAACATAATCACACCCACTTATGTATTGTCTATGGCTTCTTTTGCATTACGATGGCAGTCAAATAGTCTGCATAGTCTACCATGGCTGAGTTGAACAGAGGTGGGAGGGCCCACAAGGCCCAAAATGTTTACTATCTGGCCTGTTGCAGAAAAAGTGTTCTGACCTCTGCCCTAGATCTAATATACACGTACAGGAAATAAAGGGGACAAAAGAGCATGTAAAACAACGTTAAGAGGGAATTTCTATAGGACCAACATTTCAATTCTTCCACAAATAAATTGCAAAAAAAAAAAAAGTGAGAAAGGGACTCTATAGATTAAAAGAGACTTAAAATACATCCATCAAACCGATTGGAAGGAGAGGACTTTGCTAGATCCTAATTGAAATAAACCAGGTGAAATTAAAAAATATATATGAGACCGTAGTGTGCATTTGAATGTTGACTAGATATTTGATGATACTGAGGAATTATCGCTAAGTTTTTGGCATAGTAGTATTATTAAGGTTGTTTTAAAAATTCTTACTTTGAGAGTTACAAGGTGAAATAGTTACATACAAAACTATTTGCTGTTTGGGATTTCCTTCAAAATAATCCAATATACATAAGGTTGAGTAGAAAAATAAAAGAAGATTGGTCGAAGTGTTGATAATTGGTGAAGCTGGGTGATAAGTACTAGGAGATTCAATATACTGGTCTCTCCTTTTTTACGTGTTTGAAAATTTTATGATAAAAAGTAAAGAAAAATTCATATCATGGAATACTATTTGGCAAGAAAAAAGAACAAAGGACTGTTACATGCCACAACATGCGAAGTGAAAGAAGCCAGTCACAAAAGACCACCTATTGTATGATTCCATTTATCTAAAATGTTCAGAGTAGGCACATCTGCAGAGGCAGAAAGCAGATTAGTGGTTGCTCAGGAGTGAGAGTGGAGAGAGGAAGAGCGATTGCTACTGGGCACGTGGTTTCTTTTTTGGAGTGATGAAAATGTTCTGAAGTTAGATGGTGGTAATGGTTGTCCAATTCTGTAACTATACTAAAAAGCATTGAATTGCATACTTTAAATTGGTGAATTTTATGGTATATGAATTATATCTCAATAAAACTGTTGTTTAAAGCCTGCAATAATAAAAGCAAAAAAAAAAATCATCTTATTCCCTAGGTCCTATAACTAGGTCTGAACCCTTCATAGAACTGTTCCAAACCAAAGGATTTAGCCAAATTGATGTAATACTCTTTTTCCCAGTTATCTGGCATACATGAAGAAGCAGTGGCAGTTCCTGACCACCAGACTATCCTCCTTGGGTGTAGCTGGGGGTCGCCTGGCGTCCTGTCCAAATGCTTACATCAGTGAATAATCGTGTGAAATGTGGGCATAAACACGTCATTTTGAGTCGCTCGAGATTAATTTCACCAAAATTACATCGCTAAACTGGGACACTATCAAGTTTTCATGACAAAAGAAAAGTAATATGAACAAGGCCTCCAATGCACTAGACTCGTGTTAATTGTCTGCACGTGGACCATATTCATTCACAATTGTTATCTACTGTGCCCATCTACACCCTTACATTTCAAGAGACAAAGAAATAAGTGACTTGCCCAAGGTCTCACAGCCAGGTCAGGAGAGTCACAATAGCATCGAATTTCTTGAATTCCATTGTATTTCCAGTACAGTGATCTTTCTCCACCTCTGAACCCGTGTGTAGATAATCGTGTGTGTCAGGGAGGATGAGACAGACCCGTCAGAGACAGGCATGAAGTCTACATTCCCCTTGGGTACATAAGAGCAGTTTAAAATTACCCTGAAGGCAAGGAAACAGGTTCAGGAATCAGGCATGCCCAAGGACTCTAGGGACTCCCAGCAGCGAAGGGCTGAAGAAGCCCCAGAGAACACCCGAAGGGGAAGTACGGGCCTCCTGCTCTCTCTTCACGGCTTCTGATACCTCACCAAAAAATATTTATGAAGCGTTCTCAGGGACCTTTGGAGCTCCAAGAGGGCATTTTTTCAACACCCTCTTGAGCTGCGTGGACAGACATTTGCGACAGCTGTACTAGTTAACTGCCAAATACTAGAACGATGACCTGGATTGCCTCGGCTGCAATGGGATCTTTTTGCTCTTTTCCAGGAATAACTGTCCAGGGACCTCCGATGTTGCTACAGAGCTTCTGACTTTGCAAAAAAAGAAAAAAAAAATCCCTCTGATTTACAAAGGACCCTATTTAGAAAATCAAGCCAACAATACACTTACAAAGAAGAGGCGATGCAGAAAAAGTAATATCATTTTACTGAGGAGATAATTACAGTTTAATTTTGAATATTCAATCTCAGACAGGAGAACTGGATATGCTATAAATGATGAAGGGGGCAATTTATTATCTAGTACACGACAAGTGTTTGGGAATTAATTTTCACTGAATTTCTGAACTATTTGGAAACCTGTTTTGAACCAAGCTTTTCCCCTTATCTGTATCTGATGGAATTCTTCTAAGTAGGGAGCTTTGGGGAGACCACACTGATTAAATTTTGATGCTTTCTATTATTTTAAAGTATTTTCTCAGAATTTAATCTAAAAATCACCATGCTAGGTCGGATCCATTGGCTGGCAAGCCCAAGATTCCAACTGTGAAACTTGACCCAAATTTCCCCTCCTATATTATTTATCTATTGTTACAATAATATTACATAACAAACAACCAAAACCTCAGCGGCATTAAGTGCTTATTGTTTACGTGCCTGGAATCACTGGAAGTTGCCAGGGAGCTCTGCTGATCTTGACTAGATTGGCTTACAACTTTGGGGGATCAGTTTCTGCTGGGATAACTACTCCACGTGTCTCTCATTCTTTAGCTGGCTAGGGCAGGCATGTTCTCATGGCAAAGGCAGAGATGCAAAAGATAAGCCCCATTGTTCAAGTCTATTCTGAGCCTCCACATGCATCACGTTTACTAATGTTCCATTTGTCTAAATAAATCACATGATGAAGGACACAGTCACATCACCTTCAGCGCGATGGTAATGCAAAATGATATAACCCTGGTCATTGATATCGGGAAGAGTAAATATCTGGGTCCATCAGAGCATTTGACCCAGTACTTCCTTACCCACAGTGGATCTACAGTCCTTACGTTTGCTTAAATACTTCGAGAACTCATCTATTGTTTTTAATGTCTCACTGTTTTAGATTAGTGAATGGCCTAGTTTGTCTATTACTCGGCAATGAAAAGGAATGAAATGAAGCTAAATGAAAGAAGTCAGACAGAGAAAGACAGATACTGTATGATTTCACTTATATGTGGAATCTAAACAAAACAAAACAAATGAACAAACGGAACAGAAACAGACCCATAGATACAGAGAACAAGCTGATGGTTGCCAAAGGGGAGGGAGGTAGAGGAGGAGAAAAGGAAAAAAAAATGGCCTCGTTTTACAAGTCTTACCAGTTTCACCACCTGTAATGTCAATGGCACCTCATTCTGTTTATTGTAAATTCATCTCTTTTGAGCATTCAAAGGCACCACCTTCCTAGTATGAAAAGATTTGGCCAATACAATTATAAACATGCTATCCTTTCTTGTTCCATCTCAGACTAATTCTTTTTTGAGTTAGGCTTTGTACAGTTAATTCTGCTTTCCCTCCTAATGCTCTCTGATCCCCTTAAATCATTCCAGTTGCTCTCTTTTGGGGTCTCTTTTGGGGAACATTCTCCATTTCTCAAATCTTTAAATCTTCTATCTTTAAGCATGGCCGCCAGCAGCCTGCCCATCTTGGTACCTCTCATGGCACCATCCACAGTGCCTGCTTCATTAGCGGATATCACTACATGTGATACGAGAATAGAAAGAAGGGCCATTTCCCTCCCTGCCCACTGCCCCTCTCCCCAGGTAACCCACACAGGTGCACCGAAGTGCACTAATGCACCCTTCACCACTGCTCGAGGAAGGAGATATTTGGCCCCTCTTTTGCTTCTTGCATTCAAATATTTTCCCGTGCCTTTAAATGGCCCAAACTTTCTTTCAATTTGGCCAATTTCATTTATGCCCTTCCATTTCTGGCCTTTGCTCTTATCAACCACTGTAATTCAAAAGTGATAGCACTTAATGATCCAGAGATGATTTCAGTAAGCCTCGCTACATCTTATTCTATCACAGGCCTTCTCAGCATCTGGGCACTCGACAGAACTGTTCCAAGTCTCTTCAGCAACTATAACTCCCTCTCACACTAATAACGATGATATCTTATTGTTCTCCTATGTGCACAAGCATCAAACCCTATTCTGATTGGTTTTTGAATTAATTCAATCTATACAATGACCCTATAGGGCAGATATGATCATTATGTTATTTTTCACAGACAAAAAAAAAAACTAAGGTGCAGAGAGGTCAATTAACCAGCTCAAGTTCGCCCAGCTAGAAAGTGGTGGAGCTAGGATTTGGACTTTGGCAGTCTAGTTCCAGAGCTCCAAGGCATGATGCTGATATACCTCTACCACCTACAGTACCATTCAGCTAAGCATGAAAACAGATACACAACACACTACAGGCACCTCCAACAGAGATCAAATAAAAAGAGAGACAAAAGCAACAACGAAGAGATGAAAAGAGGTAAGACCAAAATATGGGACAAGAAAAAAAAATGATCTACTGTTACAATACTGGACTGTCAAAATCTCCTGGATTTCTTTGAGCTTTAGAAAAATAGGAAAAAAAAAGAAAAAAAAAAAACACTGGAGGATTTCAAATGAGACTGTAGGTCTCAGATTTGATCTGTCCAGTGAATGGCAGTAATTTAATTTTAACATGCAAGCTACTAATCACTGGGGGAAAAAAATAAGCTTTTGAACTACGCATTCGAAAGAATGTATTACTGTAAAAATGCCACGAAAATCTTTTTTTTAAATGATGTTGCTCAATTGCCAGCACTAAATGTGTAAGGATACTGCTTTGAGATCTGTGAGAAAAGAAACCTTAAACCCTTGTACTCATCGAACAAAGCATCTTGCTTTCTCAGAGCATTCTGAGATTTGTCGGAAGTGGTTTAATTATATTTTTTCTTGGAGGGCTCCGGATGGATTCTGTAACCTTCGGAAGTCCCTCAGAACTCTGTGACAGCAAAGGAAGAAATTTCCAAGTCCAGCCTCACCCGATCCATGGTTAGATAATTACTAGCTACCTCTTTCACTAAGCCTCCAGTTGCATTTTTCAGTTAATATATTATTTGAGAAAGCCTTTACATATTCCTGTTGCCTTTGCGGGCTTGAGGAAATTATTATCTAAATAATTTATAGCATTTCCATGAAATGCTTTGAAACCCCGACTATGATGAGAATTATTGTGGCAACTTTATGTAGCATGTGCACTGGTGTCCAAGAATCTGGACCGAGACCAGTGAATAATTTTGTAACAATTTTCCAAATGAACCCCAAATTCAATTAAGTTCAGTCATCTAGGACTCAAGAATCAGAAATACTGAGGCAAACATCCAACCTCCCAGCTGAGAACCCTTCTTTGATGTCCCTTTTCATTTGTGTGAGCAGTAATCTAACCTTTAAGAAGCAACAAACACCCCTATGCACCCACGAACACTCACCATCTTTTGGACATTCTCATCGGTAATATTGGTGTTATAATCCCAAGAAGCAAGTGAACTTTGATAAAACAGGTCTTCAACTTCAGTGTTAAACTTCTCTAAAAATGTCTTGGCCAGTTCCTCAGGAGTGGATTGAGCAGCAGTTACAGCAACGAGGCTGAGAAGGAGCCAGAAAGAGCCTGACATCTTTCTCTGTGCGCCAAGACCCCATTCACTGAACAACTTTCCCTAGAGTAAAACCTCCTCATGAGATCCTCTCTCTCATCAGCCTTTGAACTTGGGTTGGGCACTGAGCAGGGAAGACAGAAAAAAAAAAAAAAGAAGAAACAGTAAACAATCTGCTGAACCAATATAAAGTTCATCCCGGAGAGGACAGTAAGCATATTTTAGAATGATTTTTTTAAAAGTAAATCAAATAAACAAATGTTACTCATTAATCTCAGAGAATCATCATTCTCCTAGCTTTTATGGCCAAGTCAAAACTTGTATATTTGGTTAATAAGTTCCTAAAAAGCTGTTAAGAATACCCTGAAGGTGTTATAATTTTACAGTGACCTAGAATTAGGGATCATGGGGCTAATGATGGTACTTATATGATTTTCAAACAATTCTGTTAATAGTAAATTATCCTTTCTTTTTATTTCAAGCTCATATTCACAGAAACTATGTTGGTAACATTTTCACTTCCTAAATAAACACCTTTACCCTTGTCTTTATGCAATTCATTTTCTGATAAATTTTAATTCGTGGTCTTTAAAAAAAGTAAATAAGACTACTCTCCACTCCACAGTTTAACTCTCCTGATCTGGCTTGGGAAACCTTAAAAAGGCTCATTTTATTCCTTAGATGACCACGTTAAACACTGGTTCTATGGCTGACTTCATTGTGTGCCTCCTTCCCTTTCACTTACCTTTCAAACCTCATTCAACGTCACAAGGAAGTAAGAATGCCTCTGCATGGGATGAAATCCAAGGAGTGTCCGTGTCAAGTTCCTGTCATCTTTAGCCAGGGAATCATGGCAATATAGAGTTCAAAGAGACTTCGGTGGTTATCCTATTGAATCTCAGAAGATGAGTCAGTGTCCTTATTCCCAGGGTGTAGGTATTAGTGTCATAGGTAAAAGAAAGGAGCCACTTTAAATGGCAAGGCTCATGAGCCTGGTTGACCGTAATTATGAAACTTTCACACAGGGAAAACATTTCTTCACCCAGAAAAACAAGTCTTCCAAGTCCAAGTGAAATGGCAGTAACCAAGCCTTGAAAAAAAAGTTTCCACTACTTGCCCTAATTACAAAGTTGTACATACTATGGTACAATGGAAAAAAATAATTATAAGCAACTGTTCAAAATGCTTTCCATTATAATATCTCATTTAAGCATTACAAAAACCTAGAGGTAAATATTTTTTATCACCATTATACAGATTATTAAACTGAGGCTCAAAGAAAAATAAATTGCCAAAGCTCAATCGGTTAGTAAGTGGTAGAGCCTGGACACTAATGTGTGCGGCTTGATTCTAGAGCACAAGCCTTTAAGTCATAGTCAATAGTCTAAGAGCAATAATGGAAGTGCAGATCAAGGGCAGCGGAGCGACAGTGCCTTCGGTGAAGATGATGGATTTGGTTCGGCCACATCAAAAGGAGGTGGATACTTACTGTCGTTGATGCGACTTGAAATACATGATCTTTTAAGAAAATAAAGTAATCGATAAATTTAAGTAATTATGATAACGAATGTTAAAAGAACATTGAGGGATCAGGGAAGTTTCAGTAAGGCTCCTCCCAGATTCGAGGAAGCTGAGATCCCTTCTCACAGGTCTTAAGCAAAAAACGAGTCTAGAGAAGGGGGAACAGCACGTGAGACTCAACAAAGAGTTTAATAAAAGCTGAAACAAAACTCTACTGATGTCACTTCCTGAAGGAAGCACTTGGGTTTAGAAAAAAAGGGAGTAGTCTAACTTCAATTAGCTGAGGCAGAAAATAAGATTAACGTGATCAAATTGAAATGGAGAAAGCAGGACATAAAATCCAAAAGCTAAAAATAGATGGACAAAGAGCCTGAAATAACAGTGAGGCAGGAAAATTCTGGAAGCCAAGACATTTTGAGAAGTGAGAAAAATAAGAGAACGGTCCAAATAACTCTGGAGGAAAACCAGCGCAGTGATGGCTAAGTGCAAGTAGTGACTGTATTGGTGAAATTTTTGTTCAGTCTCCACTGAGAAGATGCTGCTATTCTCATGGCTACCCAGACGCATTGTCCGAGTCCATCTGAGAACGGAAAGAATCCACTAAAGACCCAGGAGATGGGACCCATGTAAACGATTGGCCTAAAGGAACAGATTCTCTTTGAGAAAGAATGGAGCCAGAAAACATTAGGAACTAGAGAGGCAGGAAACCTGTTCTACTTTTCAAAAGGGCTGAGCGCGAAAAGGGGCAGAGGGAAGAGCTCTTGATCCTGATACCTCTCAAAACCATGAAATATAATTTGTAGAATGTGGTTTGCACTTGGAAAATATACATCTCTAGCCCTAAACATATATCTAGGGATTCACTAGGAACAAGTCGGATGTTGCCTGCCTCATTTCCTTTCTGATAAAACAATAGAATAATAAACAAAGAAGCAAAGACACAGCGTATCTTCCATTTCAATAAGGGATTTAACTAAATGTGAAGTTCTACAACGAGAGATCTAAATGTCTCAGAAACAAGTACACACTATATATAGGATGAAGCAGTCCTCTGATCAACAACAGTTCATGTCCAAAACAATAAGAATCTTGATTGAACAATTATTTATTGTCTACCTACTATATGTCAGGCACTATTCTAGATATTGGATGTACACTAATGAATAAGACAGGAAAACTTCCTGTGGCTATCATATTAAATGAGGTGGGGTAGAGGAAAGAAACACCTAGCTGATGATAAGTGCTATGACTGTAATAAGCAGGACAAGAGGATGGTGAATGATGGGGTGGGGATGACAGTGTGACATCTGAGCAAAGACCTGAAGGAAAGGATGAAAGCCATGTTGATATCTGGAGGAAGAGGGTTCCAGGCAGAGCCA
Organism: Pteropus vampyrus; assembly: GCF_000151845.1. Classification (NCBI taxonomy): domain Eukaryota; kingdom Metazoa; phylum Chordata; class Mammalia; order Chiroptera; family Pteropodidae; genus Pteropus; species Pteropus vampyrus. The sequence goes on from NW_011888862.1 coordinate 4,620,328, forward strand.
ACAGCAAAGAGTGTAGGCAGGTCTCAACGGAGAGGCCTTTTGTGGCCAGAGTGGTTAAATGGCAGGGGGTGAAGATGGAGAGGAAGCCGAGGGCCCCACCAGGAGAGCCTTACGGAGAACTGTAGGAGTTTGGCTTTTACTCTAAGGAATGTGGGCAGACATTGGAGGGCTTCAAGCCGAGACGTGATTTGGCAAAAGTTTTAACCAGATCACTCTCAAGCAAGCAGACACTATGAGGTAAGGGTGGATGCAGGAGGAGTCCAGCCAGGAAACTACTACAGCAGCCCAGTCAAGCGGGTTGAATAAAAGCTTAATATGAGCTGTAAATCCAATCTGGCTGCCCAACGGAAGGTAAATCCATCTTACATTCTCTTGGACTTTGTTAATAGACGTATTGTATACAAAATAATTTAGAGCATTATGCTCATTTCCGAGGACCACAATTTTATAGAGAACGCAGGAGAATATCCAGAAGAAAGTAAATAAGAGTGTAAATGGGTCTAAAATAATGTCATTGGAAGCACATTTCAGACACGAAAGAGAAGACAGAGGATGGACAGCTCTCCGCAATCACAGGAGCGTCATTTATAAGACTTAAGTAGCATAACAGATTTCTTCTGCCACTATTAGCTATGTGGCCTCAGGCAGATAATATTCCCCCTGCACCTAATTGCCTTATTTCAAAGTTGATGACAATATTATACCCATCTCATAGGAATGTCATAAGTATTATATAAATTACTACACAAGAACACAGAGAAGAATACTGGGAGCCTAGTAATAAAAGCCACTGAATATTAGATGAGCCATGTAATAATCAGGGAACTCTGAGAGGTGAGGGAAATGAGAGAATTGTGCATAGGAGTTCTGTAGGAAACTGTTGTATCCTAAGAAAAAGCAGGGTCACATAAGCAAAACTAGAACGTACTGCCTGGATTGTACCAGTTTTGCATTTTTAAACCATTTAAGGAAGAAATTTTTCTAGAACTTAAATTTCTAAAATTCTATCCTAATTGGGATGTTGCCTGAACATTATTTTACATGTCCTTTTTTTTTTTTTTCTTTTTACGATGACTCAGTGTCATCATCTTGAACATTGTTTACTGACTAGGCTGTAACGTGATTGTCTTCAATGCTTTACATTAAATGGCTCCAAACAGCTTTATTGCTGTTAACTCTATCTATGCAGGCTCTGAATTCGCTGACAGTTCTTGAGGAATCTGCTCCAGGTAGCCCTGCCTGCCACAAATCCCCTCCCTGTTTCTTATCTGCTACCTGCTAAAACATAAATGAAGACAAGATAACAGGGCTCCCTCTTCATAACCTCAGACGTGAGGGTGGGTCTCCACTCTGCTGGAGCAAAGTGCATAGACTTTGAGATCCATATTTCCTTTATTGCTCTACTTTTTGACATACTTCCAGCTCTCATAAATGCTGAGGTTGCCAAAAAGCTTTAACAACAACTTCCTCTGGTTCCTCGAGTTGAGAGGATAACTTCGGTAAACTTCAGAGAAAGAAAGGATGTTTTGTGCAATTTCTTATCGTAAAATTGATAGGGTAATGCTTCTGACAAATAAGAAAGGATATCAGGAATATAAAGCATAGAGAATTTAAAAGTTATGTGCAAAAATGGTCTGCATTTAGTACAATTGGTTTCGATCACATATTTATTATATGAAGTGAATTTATGAGTACTTTACAGAAAACAAATAACAAGTTGACTTTCTAGCCCAAAGGAAAAGCTTAAGTTCTTTCCTGTTTACATTTCTAGTTGCATAGTGGTTGCTTTTTCCTACAGATAGAGCAAAGATAATCTTCGTTAACCAAATCGACAAATATTTTCAACAGAGTTCAAATTTGTGAGGACAAACTGGATTCCAGGGAGGTTGTACTGATTATTATTGGTCTGAATTTATGATAGTATGGTGCTTGTCATTTAACTGTAACTTATTTTCACACCGAGACTGTACAAAATATCAGGTAACGCAAGAGCCACTAGTATACATTTACATCTAGAGCCTTAGAAGCAAAACTTGAGCCTTTATCTTAAGTAAAATGGGAATCCATGGTAGAGTTTCAACAGAGGAGTGACATGATCTCACTTGCTTTTGAGAAGAATCACTCTGGCTGCTGTATAGAGAACAGACTACATAGGGACAAGACTATAGGCAGAGAGACCAGTAAGGAGGCTATTGCAATAATCCAGGTGAGAGATGATGGTGGGTTGGTGGTAGCAGTAGAATTTGTGAGAGGTGACTGGATGTCAAATATATTTTGACAGTAAAACCAACAGGATTTACTGCTGAATTGGATGTGGGCTGTGAAAGAAAGAGAGAATCAAGGATCACCACAGGGTGTTTGGGAAGGACACGGGTGACATTAATTTAGATGGAGAACTTTGCAGGTAAAACAGTTTGGAGGGAAGACTAGGAGTTCAGTCAAATTTGTGGTAACTGTTAGAAATCCAAGTGAGGGTGTTGAAAAGGCAGTTGGATAAACAAATCTACAGTTTGACAGAGTGGTCAGGGATGGAGATAAAAATTTGAGAGTTGTCAGCTAGAGATGGTTAGTCAAATATGTCTCTTCAGTTAAGACCGAGAAGAAATAATCTTACTTCTTCAGAATCCCAATGTGCTGGAAAGTATTACTTAGTTCAGATCTCAGGAGGAAAATGGGATGGATAAGTAAAGGAAAAAAGTTACACAAAACAACCCCCCGCCTTAAGGAGGTAATAAAGGGGAGTTTCAGGAACTTGCCAGAGTTTCACATTCCTTCACTGATTTATAGCAAAATCGATACATCTCAGGAGCCCAGGGAGGTTGAGTTGGAGCAGGTTCAGAGAAGGCGGCTGACGTGAGAGAGTCAAAATAAAGTGGCTTAGGACAGGCATTCAAAGCATAAAAAACTCTTCTTGCAGCCAGCTTCTGCCTCTCAGCGAGGCAGAGAGTGACTGAAGACTTTTACACTCTGCTTAATATTTCTTAATTGGCTCTAAGTATCTTAGAATAAGCATGCATCTCTATTTGCCTCTACCTTGTTCTTCAAATTGAGTGTAAGAGTCATGTTTTGTGATCCAACTAGCCATGTCCAACAGGAGTTGACTTCTTGAGGTCTAGTAGGCTCTCTTGGAAACACTGTATTCTTCCTTCGTCTTCTAAGTGATTTGTCTAGCCTGGGTCAACAGTGGGGCTCAGTCAAGTTTAGTTACTGGCTCCATCCCCAACTTTCCTGTGTACTCAGAGAGTTCCTTCTACCAAGCTGGAAGAGGAGAG